>NC_051179.1:4369027-4669027 GCF_013339695.2 Rhipicephalus sanguineus | reverse complement strand
TTTACGTATGTTTCCACCTTTTTAGAAATCTTAGGTTTTGACCCAAAATTGATTGTTTCGTGTTTGCCTTCGGGCGAACAGTTTAAAAGGGCTCTGCAAGTGCGTTAAGTAAAAGAACGGAAAGTAATTACAATGTAATTACCAATATTACGCATAACACGGCCATCACGGCAATAGTCATAACTATACCAATCCAACCATACAAAGAAAAAATGGCTTCGCAGAATTATAGCTGTGTACCAGGGGGGTAGCCAAGGGGGCGGGGGTTGGGGGGTTCAACCACCCCCCCCCCCCCCCCCCGAATTTTTCAATTTTGCATATGTATATATGCACGCAGACATACAAACGCACGCACGAACATGGTTGAACCCCCCCCCCCTCTCCAAAAAAAATTTTTGCTACGCCCCTGCTGTGTATGTAGGCTGTGCGATGAGCTAGAATCCTTGCGCTATCATTATTATTAGGTATATTATAGCCTAAAACCACCATAAGTCGTGTTGTTTCAGAAGGTTGCATTTCAATTGAAGTATTATAACATTAAAAGTCATTCATCGTTTCAATGATTCTAGTTCATTGCACAGGCGCAAGTAAATGTCTGAGCAAGAAGCGTGGAAAGTTTCATGGGAAAATAATGATCTGTTCAATAGCTATGAGCTTTTTCGCAACAAAAACCTACTGAAAATCAAGTTTCGAGAAAAACAATAATTAAATTTTCTGAACATGTCATTTTCAATTTGAGTGTAGTCACAAAAAAAAGGACCATAACTTTCGAACAGAACCAAATAGAAGCGTAATTTTTTCTGAACCGCACTTCTGTATGTTCGTGCATTTTCGGAACATCAAAAGTAAAAAATTCACTTTTTTTTTAAAAAAAAGGACATACCTTAACCATGTGAATAAGCACTAAAAATGACTTGAATAAGTTGCAGTAATACATAACGGCAAGTGGTAAAACGGCAGAACACTAGCGCAAAAAGAACAAAAACAAAAAATAAAGACTTGCTGCTTAAAAGTGGCGTGCGCGAAATGCCGCTAGCAATACTACTCTGGCACGCGCAGTGCTACTCGGCGTGCAATACGAACCCTGCTTTTCAAATGAGGAGAGGAAGTCTACGCTTTATTAGCGCAATCGCTGAGGTGAAAAGAAAACGATTAACGCTGCAAAGTGTAGCACACAAAAAATAGCGCGAGCCATAATCGTCGGACGCTAGCAAGGCTGCACTGTACGTCGTCTGCTCAACGCCACGCGCCCCTGCGTACAGCGCCCCTTGCGGCATCGGCGCAACTTGGTGACCGGTTTCCGAGGCCGCTTTTCACACCTCCCCATTCTAGCCACCCTACATGCGTATCGCCGCAGTCCGGCTCCCACCGGGAACAATAGATGACGTCACTGCCACGTGACCTAATGCTATGACGTCTGCTTGCTGTTTTTTCCCTAAGTAAGTTTTGAATTTTCCCCAGTTTGCTCCGTGTCGCCACGGAGTGCCTAGTATGTCACGCGCTTGATGAAGTTCCTCCCTAGTGCCATTTTCACCTCGCCGCAGTTATGGAGGTGCCATCGCGCAGTGTCATTGACGTGTCTCCATGCCGTGCCTAGCATTACAATGCCGCAAGAAAACCTACAAATACGCAGCTGTGTTCGTTCTTGATATTTTCCTGCTGCTCAGTGAAGGCCCTCTGCGCCCTTCGGGCGCGGAAAACTAATCGTGGCTTCGCCCTCGCTTAGCAAGCGCGGCCATTTCGCTAACGCTCAATGGCCGGTTGGCAGGGTCTCCGTCACGCGCTACTGGCCGCTGTCGCGGCCACGCGCTGTTTAGCCCGCGCGCCTGCCCCGAAGGGGCAGGCGCCCGTCCGTGCCAGCGTCCGTGGTGTGCCCGTGTCACTGGGGCGCACGTAACCCACGAGCCGCTTCGCGCTTCTCAGCGTGGTAACAGACTAACGCAACACCACACGAGCCTGCCGAAAAAAAAAGAATAAGAAAAAACGAGGTAGCAGCGAGGTTCGAACCAACGGCCTCGCATTAACCGCTGCGCCACTAGGGCCAATCGGTTCGGTAGGTTTAACGGGCTGCATTTGTATTTAACGGCAAAGGCTGGGGACAAGGCCGAGGAACCGTCGGATCGTTCCCTAGCTACAGCAGTACCTGTCTAGGGACAAGGAGTACCTCCCTAAGGTCACGTCATATCCGGTTTCGAGCCAAACCGGGGAGAGCCAGACTCCGGCGATACGCTTTAATTCCAACATGGGAGAGGTTCTTCGCAGTACGTTCCACATGGGTTTCCTTTGCGCATGCGTGGCCGTCGCCTAGTAACGGAGACACGCGCCTTGCAAGCGCGGCCGAGCACAGGCATGTCGGGCGGGTGGTAGTGCGGTAGTACGGTCCCTAGAATATACTGAGCGTAGTGGTAGTACCGCTTGGCCGCTGCGACTACGCTCAGCACTTGTTGAGAGCAGATTCCGTGCCACTTTTCCTGCGGCGTGGGGCACTGTGGAGCCTGCAGTGGCGACAGCATCTGAAGAAGGTGTAAGGCACCTGCAGGACTTGTTAGTAGCGACTGACATTTGCGTGCGGTAGATATTGCCGTACTTATATGGCGTTTACCGTACGGAGGTGCTAAGATGCCCCAATGAAATGGCCTGTGCTGAAGTACAATAAAAACTCGGGGTCGGCCCTTATGCATTTGCCAGAGACGACTGGAAGGTAAAAGCCATCAAGATGATGTTCTAGATGAATTACCAACCCGTTCAAACGATCACGTTAATAGGGCTAGTTGCTGCATAACTTCGCAGGTAAGAACTTCAGCACAAACGAGGACGAATTACTAAGAGATGAGACGAGCCTTTTATTCCGTGTTCCGTATTCCGTTTTCCCTGTTACGTCACGCTTGAGGCGCCGCCCATGCCGGAAGCCGCGACGTTTTTCAAATTTGGCCAATGAAAAGCGCTCGTAGCCGCTCCTAGCTTGTCGAGCAAGACAAGTGCGGCGGTTGGCGTTTTTTACGTAGGAATTCTGGGGAAATCCCTAGTATTTTTTAGATATTTTCAGGGGGAAAATTTAGGGGCTTTAGTGACTTTTTGGCTGAGGGCCGCAAAGGGGCCGTATAACTTTTATTTCGTACGCGAGCGTGTGACAAAAGAACAATCGTACGTAAATGAAAATAAATTTGTTTTATGAGCTTCTGATGCTAAGGTTAATGAAGCGTATTGCGAAGTAAACGCAAAACAAACGTATTTTAAGTCGTAGCCACATGGGTGTCGCTTTTGCATCCAATCCAAGTCGCTTAAGACGGCCGGTGCGAGAGAAACAGCTGATCGTCTCTGCGAGCCGTGTTTTCTGTTCTGTCACCTATAATGCTGCGAAAGGAATGTGATCACGACTACTGGGGAGTATTTTCGTCGCAGAGGAATATCGGAAGCTGCGAAGAACAAGGAAAACACGGAATTCTAGCCGCACGGTGAGTAAACAATGTCGAGCATGCCGTTACCGCGTTATGTTTACTTTGCTTTGGTTCTTACAGGTAGCGAAAAGCAAAAACAAAAACATGGTTGATCCCTCCGTCATAGGAATCGGAATAACACGAAAGTAAAGCGTGCCCTTACAGAAGTAACTGAATGTAAGAGAGTTTTCAAAATTTACATTGATGTCTGGCAGCTATAGCCCCGTTTAACGTGGATGTACCCACTTTGATGACTGGTGGTGCGTCTCCATCCCAACGACTAACGTCCATGCTAAATGATTAAACAAACTTTTGTGGTAGCTGTAGTAGTTAACGGTGAAAGCGTAATCAGAGAACGAGGTGTGATAGCCAGAGGAGCGTCGCATATTGGACGCAGAACTTGGTCGCCATCCCGCGGCATGTTACACCACGGCAGGACTGAGGGAAACGCAAAGCGCGTCGTGCCGCCCCGGTAGCCCGGCCGCGATTTTTCTCAGGGCGAGCGCGTGAGCGTGGACCGCGGTGTTACAGCCAGATGAGGCAGGCGCGCGTCGCAGAGCTATTTTTGGTTTGGATTAGCGTGATGCTATGAGCGAGGCCGAAGCTTTTACGACGCTTGCGCTAATGTCGCCCCCTCGCGGTGTGTTAAGGCATTGACAAAATTGAACTTCTATTGAAAACGCGCCGAATGGGACGGACGTGTAACGCGTTGGAGATGCTAATCGCGAAGGCCACAGTAATGACGAATTACTTTACTTTACTCCCAGAGGGCAACACCACCCCGCCGACCGGGAGAGTGGTAGATATAAAAGGCGCGTTTGTAAAGCCTCTAGGTTCTGTGACCGTGGCGCAGTGGATAGCGTGCCCGGCATCTGTTGTCGCTGACCGAGCGGTCGTGGGTTCGTTGACGGAACTTTTTTTCTTTGCCATCTGATTGTGTACATTTTTTCGACGTCATTTCCGTGACGGAAATACGTCACTGTAGTCTTGGTGGACCCCGACATAAAACGCTTTCGTGTTAAAAAAATTGTTATGAACTGTGGAAGCCTGTACTTCTATCGTCTGATATCTAGTAAGCTTCACCTTTTGATTTCGTGAACGATAGTGCGTGAGCGAGCGTAGTTACAGCGTACGTATTCAGTTGTTTCCCTTGTGCATTTTACGTGCTACATTTCTGCTGAATCGAACTTGCACAGAAGAAACTTGTTGCGTAAAACATTTGAGTTAACATGCACACCACGGTGTTTCATTTGTGATGATATAACGAATAAATTTGATAAGTATAATTGTTGTAGCCGGCAAAGAACTGTATGATATATGCTGCATTGGTTTACCGCGTTGCGGCGAGAACTCTGAAAAAAAAGAGGGGAAAATTTACGGAGCCACCTATCAGGCTGTTCCAGCAGCGGCGGGCTGGTTTTGGTGTGTGTGGCTAGAATTGCTACGAGTTTTTCGCCAAGTTCCGAGATTTTTTTTTGCCACGTAAAGGAGGCTCAAGTGTGGGGATTTAACGATGCTACTTTAAAGTGCTTGTACCGAGGTTAGGAAGAAGCGGAGTCAATTCGGGGTCACATTTTCATGCAACAAAAATAAGTGAAACCAACTCTTCAAATATATTTGACTTGTGGTTGGGTCCTGGTTTAAACGTATAAATAACAAAGAACGGTTGGATTTTTTCTTCAGCTCAATGACAAATTCCTTGTCATCGCTGCCTATCCGAATGAAACCGATGGAGCATTAGTTTGGTTTCTTGTGTGTTCTTGCATTAAGTGGCCTGTAGTACATTATGTGAATTTCTCTAGCTGCAGCATCCGGAGCTTGTCGATGGAGTGAGGGGCATGCGTTCGGCTACCTAATGCATCGTATGCACCCTCTAACATCTCCTTGCTGCCAATGGGCCTGGAGTTCCCCAGTCTTCACTGTTGCTGTAGCCACCTCGTCGGCCATGAACATTAAGACTTTATTGCCGTTTTAACATGTCTTCATTTTTCTGTTCTTTGTTTCGCGTTTCTTTACTTGCGTGTCATCTTTTTGGTGTGAAAAGTGTAGTGCGTAAGTGTTTTTAAATCGATACTCCTCTTTCTTGGGGTAGTGTGAGCACGTCTGCCCAAGTTGCTTTGACATGTGATCGTCAGCCTTCTGAAATGATGTACACAACACATATCATGTGGCGTCATTTCATGCGGCAAGCCTGTAAGCATAGCCTTTCTCTCCATTAAAACTGACCAGCGCCTCCTCTATTTTTCTGTGCCTGGGCGAAGGAGCGGAGAGCAATGGGAAGCGGCCGTCGGTGTTAGTGCGGCTTTTAGCCGCCACGCGCCGCCACCGAAGTAGAGCTGCGGTCGCACCGTCGCTCACGGAAACGCAGGTTCGCAGCTGTTACGTTGTTGAGTTTTCGGCTGCATTCGCGCTGTTTGAAGTGTATTCAAAACGTTTGTAAACAGAAATGGTGAAGCACTTGTCACTCTTGGCAACAAGAATTTTTTTGAAGGCAAGTGTCTTTTGCGGCTGTTGCTGATCAAGCCGCTCGCGCGTCGTCTGCTGAGCCGACATGAGCGCGGGCAAGTGATGCGCGGAAAATTTTTCTTTCACCATTATGTTCGCTTGTCTGCAAGCCAGTTTTTCAGTGTCTGAGAGTCGAGTTTTGAAAGCGGTGTTTGCCAGTAGCTAATACTGAAAGCTTCGGCGCCTCAAGAGCCCCGATGTATGCTAACGTCTACTGGTGTAGCAGACTACACGCAAGCCTTGAGTGCATGCGCTAACTAGCACGAAATGTTGCTAGACTGCTTCCAAGGAGGTCCGTAATCTCACGTTCCCTTCGTAAATCTTTTGACAGGTACATTGTTGCCACTGAGAGGAAGCAAGAGCTGGTGCCAAAAAATGAGGAAGTATGTCGAGTGATTCCATCATTTCAGATCTTAAGCAGTTTTATCGTGATAGTACGAAAAACAACAACAAAAAAAACAGCTCCTTCATCCACGCGCTTCTTGCAACACTGCCCAATGTTTGTGAACAGACGGTGTTCAAGTCTAAAGTCGTAGTGTTGACTTTTAACTTGAGCTGTGGCAATTTGCAGAGCAATTGTCCATTGTTTCACCGGCAGCACCTGTAGTGTCCATTGGCTCCCATTGCTTAGCTTCGGGACCTAATGTCAGCGTTGCACATGGCGGCGGCCGCGAGGCAGGGTTGCTACTGGTGCATGTTGACTGTTCGGTCACAGCGCGGCCGCGTTTAGTGATACTTGCCATGCTTCGTCCAGTCGTTACCTTGGGCTGCAAATGTGAGGGGTAGTCTGCAAAGACTGATGGTACTGCATCCTTCTTGAGCCAATGTCTTTTTCCTTCCATGAAGTCCCCTGGTTGAAAATGGCGGCTACATACTCTTGTGTAGTTCGAAGTTGTATTAGGCGACCAATTATCCCGCCTAATCGCTGCAAGCCACCGCTGCCGTACACCAGCGGCAGCTGGTATTTCAGGGAACGAAAGCCCACCAGTGTTTTTCTTTCCGCTCGATTTGCCCAATGATACGCAACAATACGACATACCGAGACATGCGGAGCACGTGGTTGCAAAAACCTGAAGTATAAAATAAAACACGAATACAATCAAATTCGAATACAATTTTCGCACCGGCATCACGGCCACACAGACTGCATGCGGCATACGTACCAGGGAAAGCCTGTGAGACGTGCGAATTCAATTAAACTCGAATGTAAACACGCATTCGGGAGCTTCGTAATACACGCGGCCGTTCAGCGCCAGCTTCCTGTAGTCTACTTGCACAGCGCCGCCACGCGGCAGCGGCGAGCGGCGGCGGAGCGCGCGCTTGACGGCCTGAGGAGAGCGTTCGCCCAGGCACTGAAAAATACAGGAGGCGCTGAACTGACACTGCAAGATTTCGTGGCAGTGCTTGCTCTTCATAAGCTTTTGGCATATGCTAGTCAGCTATCTGAAATGATATGCAGACCATGCTTGACTGTACACCAAAAGACTGTAGTTTCATGATGTCACTTGAAGTAGGAATGTATATGACACAAGTGTGTTTACAAGTTGCACTAAAGGATGATGTGCCTGTTTGCCACTCACAGGAGGTGCTTTTACACTGAACAAAATAATCACACAGTCCTTTTTGAAACTGCAGTTGACTTTTGCGTGGGTCACAGCTATCAATCCTTTTGCAAAGTTATGTCCTCGAAAACCAAGCATATACTCTTTTTTGCAAATTAGGCCAGTTATATTGCAACATGCATTTTACATTTACGTAATGTTGGCGCTATATCTGTAAGAAAAAACTTTGCTATTGCTATTCAGGAAAGCATCCTGTCACTTGCACAGGCGTGTTTTGAACACTGTATACATTGGTTTGTCTTGCTGCTTCATGTAATACCATTTTTATGCAACTGTCCTTTCTTATAAACATTGACAAATCACCGTCACAGGATAGCGCGCACTTGCAACGGGGACAAAGGGAGAAGAACACGACAACACAAGCGCTATCCTGTGACGATGAATACATACCAACTCGCCCAGTTTTCTGCTTTGTTATGGACAAATCACCATCTTGTTAGGGGTACTATACTACTTTGTAATATATCTGAAATGCATAGCTGTGCACACAGTTGCCCACGTACCTTGTGATTCGTATACTGTGCAAATTTCATGTGTCCCTCTTCTTTTTTCATGCGGTAGGATGGGACGCAGCAATAAACAGAGACAACATGTGCCCAACTTAAACCAAAATTTGAGGTGCGCAGACAGGTCCCTGCCACATGCGACCACAAAGGTGCTCCTTGAAATGCATATAACGCTTTTAGCAACGTAACGTGTCCATAGTAGAAAGGTTGCTGGTGTCATCTATATTTGCATTGTAGTAGTCATTAATTACCCAAGCAGTACATGTGACACTGTGCTTCCTTCAGCGTGATGTTTTTTGTAACTTGTGCATGTAATAAATGTCAGTAATGCTTTAAAAACATGACACTGCAGTTTCACAATGTACGTTTATTTACAGAAAGTATATGCCATCTTTGCTGTGAAGACGAATAAATTCTTTTTCTTACAAGGTTCTGTCTTCAAGAGACTGTTTACATATTCTTTCACATTCGTATGCATTCACAAATGAGCGCACTTTTGATAAAAAAAAGGTACTTGAAATGCCAGCATATGATGAAACCCAGCAGCGATTTATTATTACCAGGGAATTTAACTTCGAAACGTTTTCTTCTACTTGTTAGGTAACATCTTAGCAGGTAAGAAGTCGCGCTGCTGAACTTCATTCAGCACATGGGTCGGTTCCTGCTGACAGCGAACACATCTCCATGAGGGTAACATGCAGGATCACTGCTGTACTTGCATTGAGATTCACGTTAAAGAGCCACAGGTGGTCAAGATAAATTCAGTCCTCCACTGCAGCGTGGCTCACAACTGTATCATGGTTTTGGCACGGAAAACACCATATAATATTGTTACGTCTCTTAGGCACATGTTTCTCACTGAAATGACACTTGCCTATTCATTCTAAAAAGACAGGGCGTGCAAACAAGGACACAAGAAAGAAGTCAGGACACCACAAACGCCGCTCAGCTCAGCTCTCTGTTATTCTAAGCTTGTCATGAGTAAAGGGGCACGGGGCGCGCGCCGGACAGCACAAGGCGTCGATGGTGTGCGGGGAATGGAAAAATACCCGATGGTGTGCACCCCCGCCACGTCGACGCAAGCCATTGGCCGGAGGAAGGCGCGTGCCACGCGACCCGATCTGAGGTGCGGAACCCCAGGGGATCAAGCAGTCATTGTTCGTTGGAGCCGTCAAGAAGCAAGGTGTTGCAAGCCAGCGTCGCACCCGCGACGAGAGCAGTAGGGCTCCGTTCTGGGGGCAGCAGCACGAGAAGCTCGGGAGGGTGGCCGTCGACCTTGGTGCTATCCAAGTGAGGCTCCCCGGGCTTGCAGCAGCCCCGTCACAGCAGTCCGCAGGGCACCTACGGCACTCTCACAGCGCGGCAAGACGACGACGACCCACGGACAGTCACCAGAGAGCCACATCGGCAGTTCGACCCGGTGGCACCAAGGGGAGGCCAGGAGTTAGGCCTAACCGGACGAGACAGATGTTCTCGACAAAGGACCGGAGGATCGGCGACGAGGACGAATAGCAAGGCGGCGGATCGACGACGACGACCCCAAGACGTCGACAGCAGCAGCGACGACGGGGCCGAACGCCGAACGTCGACTTTGGCGCTGGATCGAGGCGACGAGCACACCGAAGTAAGAACGTTCGATTCGCGTAGCGAGACTGGAACGCCATAGTGGCCAGACTTTCGGGCCACTCAGGCCGAGCTTAGTTAGCAGTGTTTGGTGTATTCATTTGTACCGCGGGGCATTTTTGAATATGTTACTTCTAGTTAATCTCTGGTGTTAACTTCTTGTTTGCCGTGTTGTTTTATAAAGTGTGTTTGCCGTGACGCCACGGTCTCCCGCCTCGCTCACTCTCCCAACTCCATCACACATTGCAAGCGCTCCCGAGATACGTGACATAATAAGTGGCGAGCCTGCCAGGATTTTTCCAGCGTTGGGCCCAGTCACGTACCGTCGGGGGTTGCAAGGATGGATTGGGAGAAATTGGCGGCCGTGGCCAGAGACTGCGAAATGAATAAGGAGGAGACGATGAGGTTTTTCGAGAACGCTCAGAAAGAGCGCGAAAGAGAGTACGAGCGTGAGAAGGAGCGCGCGCAGAAAGAGCAGGAACGCGAGAAGGAGCGTGCGCGCGAGGCGCGGGAGCAGCATGAGCGTGAGGAGCAGCGCGCGCAGAAAGAGCATGAACGCGAGAAGGAGATCCTAGAACTGAAGTTGAAGTTAGCAGAGATGAACGCTTGTCCGCGCAGCGACCCTAGTAGCGCGAGTACCCCCGCGACGGCGTTGGACAACTCTACTACTCCCAGGCCTAGACAAATTTGCCCGCGTAAGCTGATGGCGCCCTTCGATGAGCGAAGGGACGACCTCGATGCCTATTTGCATCGGTTTGAGAGAATCGCCGTAGGGCAAGGCTGGGAGAGAAGCGAGTGGGCAAACGCCCTGAGTTTGTGTCTCGTGGGAGAGGCCTTAAGTGTGTTTGGCCGCATGCCAGCAGAAGAATCTCTAGATTACGATATAGTTAAAAAGACTTTATTAGAGAGGTTCAGGTTGACGGCTGAAGGGTTTCGGGAGAAGTTCCGAACGTGTAAGCCCGAGGATGCTGAAACTGGCAAGCAGTTTGCGTGTCGACTATCCAACTACTTTGATCGTTGGATAGAATTGTCCGAGACGGAAAAAACGTACGAAGGGGTGCGCGACAGGATGGTTGGCGAACAGTTCCTAAATCGGTGCAGCAGCCAATTGGCGGTATTTTTGAAAGAAAGGAAGTTGCACACGGTAGAGGAGATGGCCGAGCAGGCTGACCGGTTCATGGAGGCACAAGGGGTGCGGAATTTAGAAAAAGGCAACAATAGCAACCCTATGGCAGCAGAGAGAGAGGGGAAGAATCGGGTTCCCCTAGATAAACCCCGAGCACAAACGCGGTGTTTCCTGTGTAACCGGCCCGGACATATAGCCATGAATTGCCGTACAAGAAGTAGTCGCAACGAAACACCGGTGACCTGTCAATTGTGCCAGAAAAAGGGGCACAGGGCCGACGAATGCAGAACTAAGACGGTAGAGAAAACTGCATGTGTAGTGAGATCTAGAGAAGAACAAAACGAGCAAGACATGCCGGTAGTAGAAGGGGAAGTACAAGGGCGTAAGGCCACAGTATTGAGGGACACAGGGGCCAATACGGTATTAGTGAGGAGAAGTTTGGTGTCCCCTGAGAATATGACCGGACAAGTAAAGCCAGTAACGTTTGTCGACAGGTCCATCAAATATCTGCCAGAGGCCAGGATACAAGTGTCGACGCCCTTTTATACAGGGCTAGTGACAGCGAGGTGCATGGAAGACCCCATTTACGATTTGATTGTAGGCAATGTACCGGGCGTGAGAAAGGCAGATGATCCCGACCCGTCTTGGAGAGGGGCGGAGAAAAGCCCAGAACAGAAGGGAGACTCAGAGATTGAAGGAGAGGAGGCTAGGTTAGATGTAGCAGCAGCGGTGCAAACCAGGGCAGCCAGTAAGAGAGTCAAGACTTTGAAGCCACTGCATGTCACTGCTATTAACGGGCTAGACATAACACTGTCAAAGTTCAAGGAGCTACAAGAGAAGGACCCATCAATCAAAGCATGTGAGGAAAGGATAGGAGAAATCATAAGGCGAAAAAGGAGTAGAACTGTAGCACAATACATCAAGCAGAAGGGGCTGGTCTACCGCAAGTGTGTTTTTAGTTCCGGGAGGGAAGTTCTGCAATTGATGGTGCCTGTGATGAGTGGAGTGCGCGTTAGAATTGTGCGCCTTTGAAAAGTGTGCATCATAAAGAGAAAGACAAGGCGTGCGAGCGCGGAGGTGGGCAGAGTGCCGAATGGACGACGACGACGACGAATACCTTCATGAGGGCACGAGGCGCAAGGATTCGACGTACAAGTGGCCCAATCAGAAACCAACACGGATCAGGTCAGGGGCCAATTACTTGCTAACACCGAGGTCCAGCAGTCTCCAATGAGGAGTGGACAAGTGTGCCCGAGGGCAGAAAAAGCCTCGCCTCAGAGGGTTCCGTGGGGAGTTCGAAGGGAACCAGACAAGCGGAAGGTTGGAACCGGACCGGGCGCTGAAGACAGGCCGTCGGGTTTCGGACCCGAGCCTCCAGGACTTCAACTGGCCGGAGCCTCCTGCCGTCGCGTTCCCGAGCGAGGGCACCCCAGCCATGGTACGCGAACTCCTGCCCAAGGCCTGCGGACTTCGGTGCCGGCAGGCATCCTAGCAGCAGCAGTTGGGCTACGGGCCCGAGCTGCGCATCCATTGCCGTGCCAGGTTGCCCTGGCATCTCAGTGCGTCGCCCAGCAGCCACCGTTTCGTCTTCGTCACCAGCCAGCCCGCGTCAACTCCATCCGTCAAGCCTCGGCGATTTGGTGAGACTGAACTGGTTTTATTCCACGCTTCTCTGCTCAGCCGCGTCAGAAGTAGACTGTACAGTTTAAGTCTTTGAACATGCCTTTTGTTTGTTATTAAGAGTGTGTTACCGCGTGCAGTGATCTTTTTATTAAGTGTTTACCTATGTATAGTTATTTTTCCTTCAGTGTAATTAAACGTTTTGTGTGTTGTTCGATAAACCAACGGCTTTGTCCTCAATAAAGCTCTCCTAGGCTCGGTCTTAGAGAGCTATTACAAACAATAAAAAGAACCTGCATAACAAATTGGCGTCCGCAGCGACAGGACAAAGCCGTTTGTTTTTCAGCTTGATTGTTCAATAGTTAAAGCCATGACGAGCACGTGGGAAATATTGGAACTCGCAGACCGCATGGGTCTCGAGGGCGCGGAGTTCAGAGCTTGGTATGAAGAGCGAATGGCGCGAGAGCGAGAGGAACGGGCTGCAGAACGAAAGGCAAAGAAGGAGAAGCTCGAATCGGAGCTTAGGGCTAAAATAGAACAGCTCGAAGTGGAGAGGCAAGCACTTGAGCGGCGACTCGAAGTGGCAATGGATGAGAAGACGCACCTTGAGAGCCAGAGTTATGGGCAGGTGGTTGATGGTTGCTCAGATAGCAGTTTTCCATGGAGTAAGTCGGATTTCTGCATGGTTAGCCTTGAACCTCGCCATAGCCTTTCAATAGAGCCAGGAGCTCAGATAGAGGATGGCAGAGAGGTAGGCGGCCAAGAAAGCAAGATTCTTGCAGAGCTTGATGAAGCGGAGGATAGATTCGCAAGCGTGGAACAAGGTAGTTCCATTGAGAGTGACTGGTGCTTTGGAACCTCTGGGAGGCCAGGCACGTATCAGGAAGAGGTAGGTTTGCCTCTCAACAGCTCCACCGAAGGAGCACAAAAAGGTCGGCTAGGTGATGAAGGCGAGTGCCGTGAAAAAAGTTTGGACGCCGATCCTTGTGTACCACAGGAGATGGTAACAGGCGCCACGTACATGGTTGAAGACCATGTGAATCACTCGCTCCTAAAGAGAGAGAGTCAGCCTTATCGGGTTTCTACAGATGTGGTCTCTCCGAAAGAGCATGGAGAGAGTGCAGAAGCACTTGTCCAAGCGGACAGTTTAGCGTCGGAGGTGTTTTCCCCAGTATATATTGATGTGGCCGAGCCGCATGATCAATATGGAAAGGTCCATAGCGTGGAACCCAGCGCTAAGTCGGTTGAAGGCGAACTAGGAGATGTTGGCATATTACAAGGACATTACTCTATGATCAGCGACGAGTCTGATGCGCTTCCCGTGGCGTCTCCGGGCGCAGAATGTCTTTTCTCTAAGGTTTTAGGTTCGTTAAAAGTTCGCGAGTCAGAGGAAGGCACTCCCGTAAGCGAAGACGTCGTTCAGACGCTCATGTCTCGGTGCGTCTGGAGGCAACGCCTCGTGTTTGGATTGAATCCTTGCTGCTTCGTTGCTAGAAACTCCGCTGAGCGTCCGTGTGGTCTCACGCAGAGGTACAGACGCGCGTTTCAGCAAACAGGCTTCACAACGTCTTTGCCACGGTTGTTTCTTGAGCGTCTGAATGATGCCACTCGCCTGGTTTGGGACGCTATAACTTGAGCGTCGAGTTCAATGACCGGTCGCTGTTTCAGGTTCCTGACTTTGGATAACGGATTGACATGTTTTGTAAATATCCGAGTTTGTTGTGAACTTTCTCGTGTCTTTGAATGGACGGTGATGTACAGATAGTGATGTCGGATGTGAGGTAAGGTGAATAGCTTATGTGGCAGCTGTTTGAGGGTATAGGGAAAGCTGGCTTGGATTAAACGAGCGTATTGTTTGGAATGGTCATGGTGCATTAGGGGTGTTTGTTTGGTCTGAATAGCGGAACTGGGTAATGACCGGTCTGCTGTACTGAACGGACTAATATTGAGTGAGTGTTTGATGAAGAGTTTTATTGTTTAGTTTCTGTTCGTATTACCAGTACAAGGTCAGGTCGTTACAGTAACAGATCATTAATCTGCTACTATGATAGCAGTTATTGTGTTGTGAGTGCTATTGTTGTGTCCTTATTTGCTGTATTGAAAACGGATTAGTGTACAACAGCAATGTTGTGTGCTGTCTATCACTTATGTGTTCCGCGCACTGAGCAGCAGTTTTTCAAAGCGAAAAACTTTTCGAAAAAGGGGCCTTTGTGATGAGTGGAGTGCGCGTTTGAATTGTGCGCCTTTGAAAAGTGTGCATCATAAAGAGAAAGACAAGGCGTGCGAGCGCGGAGGTGGGCAGAGTGCCGAATGGACGACGACGACGACGAATACCTTCATGAGGGCACGAGGCGCAAGGATTCGACGTACAAGTGGCCCAATCAGAAACCAACACGGATCAGGTCAGGGGCCAATTACTTGCTAACACCGAGGTCCAGCAGTCTCCAATGAGGAGTGGACAAGTGTGCCCGAGGGCAGAAAAAGCCTCGCCTCAGAGGGTTCCGTGGGGAGTTCGAAGGGAACCAGACAAGCGGAAGGTTGGAACCGGACCGGGCGCTGAAGACAGGCCGTCGGGTTTCGGACCCGAGCCTCCAGGACTTCAACTGGCCGGAGCCTCCTGCCGTCGCGTTCCCGAGCGAGGGCACCCCAGCCATGGTACGCGAACTCCTGCCCAAGGCCTGCGGACTTCGGTGCCGGCAGGCATCCTAGCAGCAGCAGTTGGGCTACGGGCCCGAGCTGCGCATCCATTGCCGTGCCAGGTTGCCCTGGCATCTCAGTGCGTCGCCCAGCAGCCACCGTTTCGTCTTCGTCACCAGCCAGCCCGCGTCAACTCCATCCGTCAAGCCTCGGCGATTTGGTGAGACTGAACTGGTTTTATTCCACGCTTCTCTGCTCAGCCGCGTCAGAAGTAGACTGTACAGTTTAAGTCTTTGAACATGCCTTTTGTTTGTTATTAAGAGTGTGTTACCGCGTGCAGTGATCTTTTTATTAAGTGTTTACCTATGTATAGTTATTTTTCCTTCAGTGTAATTAAACGTTTTGTGTGTTGTTCGATAAACCAACGGCTTTGTCCTCAATAAAGCTCTCCTAGGCTCGGTCTTAGAGAGCTATTACAAACAATAAAAAGAACCTGCATCACAGTGCCTGACGAATTAAAGAAAACGGTGTTGAAATTGGGTCACGATAGTATAATGGCTGGTCACCAGGGAATTAAAAGCACTTTGGAAAGGATCACTGAGGAATTCTTTTGGATAGGAGTACAGAGTGACGTGAAGAGATACGTCAAATCGTGTGATGTATGCCAACGAACAGTGGCTAAAGGGCGAGTCGGGAAGGTACCTTTGGGTAGGATGCCAATCGTAGATCTACCATTCGACAGGGTGGCAATAGATATTGTAGGTCCCATAAACCCAGTTTCAGGAAAAGGGAATAGATATGTGTTGACTCTGGTGGATGTAGCCACCAGGTACCCAGATGCAATTGCCCTAAAAACCATCGACACTATCCAAGTAGCTGAAGCCCTCCTGGAAATGTTCGCACGATATGGGGTGCCGAAGGAGGTGCTTAGCGATAGGGGATCAAACTTCACCTCAGAGATGATGAGGGAGGTAAACAGACTAATGTCCATTGAGCAGAAGCTAACCACACCCTACCACCCAATGGCTAATGGGTTGGTGGAACGCTTTAATGGGACATTGAAAACAATGTTAAAGAGAATGTGCCAGGAAAGGCCCAAAGATTGGGATAGGTACCTGCCTGCGCTTTTGTTTGCATATCGAGAGGTACCACAGGCTAGCTTAGGGTTTTCCCCGTTTGAAATGTTGTATGGGAGGACGGTCAGAGGTCCAGTGATGATTCTCAAAGAACTGTGGTCCAAGGAAGAATTAGGAGCGGAAGAAAAGAGCACATATACCTATGTGCTAGACCTTAGAAACAGGTTAGAAGAAACGTGTAAAATAGCACATCAGGAGCTAGAACAGGCTAAGCAAAAGCAGAAGACGTATTATGACCGCAAAGCAGTTCATAGGACCCTAAACCCCGGAGATAAAGTTCTGGTCCTCTTGCCCACGGAGAACAACAAAATGCTCATGCAGTGGAAGGGACCATTCACGGTCACGCAAAAGAAAAATGAGATGGACTACGAAATTTCAGTTCATGAGCAAAGAAAGGTATTCCACATTAATATGTTAAAGCGGTATGAAGAGAGGGAGGGGCCTGAAAAGGAAGGAAACAAAGAGAGGGCTAGTGTCTGTATGGTGATCGCGGAAGAAAATGAGGAGGAGGTACCCACGTACACAGTACGAAAGACAATGGGGGCGGAGAAAGTAGCAATCAATCCTTCCCTTGAGACTAGCCAAACAAAGGAATTGAAAGGTCTAATTAGTAAATTCAGCGGGGTATTCTCCGATATTCCAGGGCGTACAAAGGTAGTGGAGTGCGAGTTGCAGTGCTCAACGGAAGAACCGGTGCACGTGAAGCAATACCCCCTACCCATGGCTATGCAGGAAGCAATCGAAACAGAAGTGGACCAGATGTTAAGGCAAGGCATAATTGAAAGGGCCAGGTCGGCTTATAATGCACCCCTCGTAGTGGTGAAGAAAGCAGACGGGTCAAATAGAGTATGCGTAGATTTCAGGCGACTGAATAACATTCTGAAGACTGACGCAGAACCCATCCCAAGGATAGATGTGGTGGTATCGAAAGTTGCAAACAAGAGGTTCTTCTCCAAACTAGATCTCTCAAAAGGGTATTGGCAGATACCCATGGAAGAATCATCGAAGGAAAAGACAGCCTTTGCTTGTTCCAGAGGATTGTTCCAATTTAAGTATATGCCATTTGGGCTGAAAACAGCTGCAGCAATGTTTACGAGATTGATGAGGAAGGTTTTAGATGATGTGCCCCATGTGGAGCACTATATTGATGATATTCTTGTTGCAACGGATACGTGGGAGCAGCATATGCAGGCATTAGAGAAGCTGTTTGAGAGAATAAGAGGTGCCGGGCTGACGGTCAAGCCCACCAAATGTGAGTTAGGCTATAATGAAATGGATTTTTTGGGGCACAAACTAGGGTCAGGGCAAGTGAGTCCCAAGGAGGACATCCTGGATAAGATCCAAGCTGTGAAGCAACCGAAAACCAAAAAGCAAGTGCAGTCGTTCCTGGGTTTAACCGGATTTTATCGAGAGTTCATTCCCCACTATGCCGAAGTCGCCGGGCCTCTGATTGAGTTAACTAGGAAGGGAGCGAGTAATGTAGTGAAATGGGAGGAAGCGCACGAAGTAGCATTCGAGAAATTAAAAAAGGTGCTATCATGTCCACCCATACTATTGGCTCCCGAGATTAAGAAGGAGTTTGTGCTAAGAACAGACGCCTCAGATAAGGCATTGGGAGCAGTACTCCTACAAGAGAAAGACGGAACACTCCATCCGGTGTTTTTTGCCAGTCGAAAGTTGAATAGCGCGGAACAAAACTATGCCACTATTGAGAAGGAATGTCTAGCTCTGGTGTGGGCCATAAAAAAATTTCACATATATCTGTTTGGCAAGCCCTTTCGAGTACAAACAGACCATCAACCCCTCGAATTTCTGAGTAGAGCAAAGTTGACGAATGGGAGGGTGATGAGATGGAGTTTAATGTTGCAGGAGTACTGCTTCCACATAGAATACATAAAAGGAAGACAAAATGTAGGAGCAGATTTCATGAGTAGAGCAATGTAACTGAGGTGAATTTCGTGAAGTGAAACGTGCACTATGGAACCAATGATAGCGGTGGTGTGCGAACTATGTGAGGAGGAATGCCGACGAAGTGTGAATGAAAGTGCATGACAATGTGGTGTAGTGACGGTGCCCAAATCAAGCAAGGAAAGAGGACGGAATACAAGCAAGAAAGATAAAGCCAAACCATGCGGTTGGAAGGAACCAGCAGTTTTTTAGAAAAAAACTCTTGAAAAGGGGGCCAGTGTCATGAGTAAAGGGGCACGGGGCGCGCGCCGGACAGCACAAGGCGTCGATGGTGTGCGGGGAATGGAAAAATACCCGATGGTGTGCACCCCCGCCACGTCGACGCAAGCCATTGGCCGGAGGAAGGCGCGTGCCACGCGACCCGATCTGAGGTGCGGAACCCCAGGGGATCAAGCAGTCATTGTTCGTTGGAGCCGTCAAGAAGCAAGGTGTTGCAAGCCAGCGTCGCACCCGCGACGAGAGCAGTAGGGCTCCGTTCTGGGGGCAGCAGCACGAGAAGCTCGGGAGGGTGGCCGTCGACCTTGGTGCTATCCAAGTGAGGCTCCCCGGGCTTGCAGCAGCCCCGTCACAGCAGTCCGCAGGGCACCTACGGCACTCTCACAGCGCGGCAAGACGACGACGACCCACGGACAGTCACCAGAGAGCCACATCGGCAGTTCGACCCGGTGGCACCAAGGGGAGGCCAGGAGTTAGGCCTAACCGGACGAGACAGATGTTCTCGACAAAGGACCGGAGGATCGGCGACGAGGACAAGGCGGCGGATCGACGACGACGACCCCAAGACGTCGACAGCAGCAGCGACGACGGGGCCGAACGCCGAACGTCGACTTTGGCGCTGGATCGAGGCGACGAGCACACCGAAGTAAGAACGTTCGATTCGCGTAGCGAGACTGGAACGCCATAGTGGCCAGACTTTCGGGCCACTCAGGCCGAGCTTAGTTAGCAGTGTTTGGTGTATTCATTTGTACCGCGGGGCATTTTTGAATATGTTACTTCTAGTTAATCTCTGGTGTTAACTTCTTGTTTGCCGTGTTGTTTTATAAAGTGTGTTTGCCGTGACGCCACGGTCTCCCGCCTCGCTCACTCTCCCAACTCCATCACACATTGCAAGCGCTCCCGAGATACGTGACAAAGCTACACTTGCCTAGTGCTGTTGTCAGTGGTGCAGTTAGCCAAATAGTGGATTACCATTGCGGACAGCTTGTCCAGGAATACATGTGGAGTGTGATGACCTTCCTTGTCCATGCAGTGGTTGGGGGTCATCACTGACAACACTGCCATGCTCACTATTGTAGCCATCGCTGAAATCATGAACATTTTTGTCACCTTCTGCCATGCAAAGACAAGTGCAACACTACACATGCTGCAGCAATGTGAGATGCACATTCTGATTCTTAATGGAGGGTATAGCACTGCTGAACGCAGCGAAAGCAGCTCTTCATTAGCCCAATACAAAGCTTCATTACAGACTGCACTGCAGCATGTGCGGTCTAGCACTTACCTATTTAACACTGTTTCTGAGAGGACAGCCTCTGAGAGATGTCAGGAGCCATGGTCCTGGTTTTTAGCCTCTGTGACTCTGTCACCTGCACAAATACAAGTGGTGTGTTGTAAATACTACTTCAATGTAAGGGATCCACAAGGCTGAGCCACACAAAGATAGCAATGATAGAATGATCTACACGATCTAATGCTATACACCTCACCAGTCTGACTTACCCGTACTATGCGAAGCATGACTACTACAAATGGGTTGTCAGGACAATGTGGGTCATTTGTCGATATTATGGAGTGGATAACCGATAGCTGCAAGATGACACACATGCAGCGAGCGACATCCCGTCAGTTGTCACAGTTACCAAGTACCTGGAGCTAATCAAACAGGGCATTAACCATAGCGCGAGCAAATATTCCGTTAGCTCAAACTGTGAATATCCCAACTTTTTGTTCTGCTCACCTAGAGGCCAGAAGGTACGGCCGCGGCAATCCGGGCCCCTTCGATACGCTCACGCAGCCGCGTTGTCCGCCAGACGTGGGCGTCGTAGTCTGACCCCAGACGCAGTGGTTCACGGCAGGATTCCGATGTCTGCGTCGCAGATCTGACGAAAGCGTGAACCACTGTGAGCCACATTTCGCTACGCGGACATGCGCTCGAAAGGATGGGAAGACCGATACTTACTAGCATGACGATGTGGGCATAATGTCCTTTGCGGGGATAAAATGCCGCCTTGTGATGGTCGCCCTCCTGTGCAATGATGACGGCAACGCTGCCGTCCACGCATTCGATGACGCCGGCAGCCGTAGGAAACATTGAAGGCCCCCTTTTCATCCGGCGTCCACGGGAAGTGAACCCACTTGTTACGGATCCCGGCGTGCACGATTACCTCCGCCACAACATCGCACACAGTCTGCTCACCGCAGCTTGCATGATGACAATAGTATCCTCGCTTCCAAACGAGGCTTGAAAGCTGCCAGTCGCGAAAAACCGAAGGCCGCACAACACCCACAGGCTGCACCGACAGCGCAGCTCAGTCGCGCCGTCGCGCGCCTTCCTCGGCCACTTCGTCGCACAACCGCCGCACCTTCCTTTCTTCGGGCGAAAGTGACGGCGAACTCTTTCATCGACTGGCATGTCGAACGCGTCGTCGGGCGCCCACGGCGCTGCCAAGCCGCCGAGCGACCGCCACGAACAACACGAAAAAGCCTCTGAGAAATACGCTGGCACAGCCATGTTTGCTGTTCCGTCGAAACGGGGCCACTCGCTGGCTGTTCCGCGCTTCGACGGAACCGATTCCGTATATTTTAGCATAATGAGCGCGTACTCGTCATTTTGACGTCACCAAAATTTGGGCTTCCGACACATCACGTGAGTGACAGGTGAAACGACCAATCACGGGGCGCTAATGGCGGCCAAAACGGAATACGGAACACGGAACAGCGGTTCATTATACGGCCGCTGGCGCAGTGCGCGTGTTCCGTCCTATTAGCGCTGAAGTTTTCACTTTCAAAATGTACTGAAGTAACATCTGTATCGGATGGAATGAAGTAGCACAAGCACAGACCTTTAATATTTTCATGAAGCTAGATGTATGGGTCGCGGGCCGCTGCGGATGCTTGCGTGCAGCGCATATAATCACCCATCGCAGCTGCACGCCCAATACTTCTTTCAAATGTAACCGCATGAGAGCCTTCGTCCCTTTTTCTTATTCTTCTAAGCTTGATTTCGGCCGTTGTAGAGCGACATTTTTAGTTGGGTCCTCATAGCCGTCGGCGGGCGGCGTCTGCTAGCGCGCGCTGCCCATGGTTGCCAGGCGTGGCCACGCATGCGCAAAGGAGATCCATGTGGAACTTCCTGCAAAGAACCTCTCCCCTGAAGCGACATGCGTTGCAGCTCCCATAGACACTAGCGCCAGAGTTCCCTCTAGTAAGTATTGTAGGAAACTCTATGGATACACCATGGCCTCCGAGATTAGCCGGCGGCGCGCCCCGCCGGCTAATCTCGGAGGCCATGGATACACGCTTACCAACCGACGCCTTCCGCGTCATTAGGCGGTAGCGTTTCGTCCGGGCCCTCGGAGCCGTCCTCGCGTTGCGCGGGGCTCAGCGACGCACTTACAGTTTACAGCGGTGTGTACGGATACGGCACTACATGCAGGGCATTGCTACGTCGCAAGAGCTCGTGCTTAAGGTTTTTTAGATCATCCACACTCATTGTGTGCACTACACGACTAACCATGGAACCGTCTGCTAGTCGACGCACGTGGTTCGTCGTAGCCGTGGTTGCAACGCCGTTAAAAAAAGTGGTGGCAAGGCACTTTGTGTAGGCCACCATCAGGCGAGACTTCCGGTATGTCTCTGTAAGAGGCGCGCGGCGATGGGTAACGGCCTCTGACGTCAGCGGGAGAGTGAAATGCGAAAGAAAACGTTTCTTGTCGTCGTCTGCTCACGTTTTGAACTTTGAAGACTAATACCATCAGTTTTCATGCACCAATTTTCGTAATTCTTTTTGCGTTCGTCTCGGCATTCATTACTACACGCATTCCAGCGCTAAATAAGACCTTCGCAAAAGCGTCGCAGGGCCCCTCTAACGAAGGCGGAAGAACTACACCTCTGTAATCGTTGTTCTGAACAGGGACAGCATTCTCGTCGTCTGCATGTTGTGCTCATCCGTGCTTCGGTTTCAATTTCGGTTTCGCCTTTGAATTTGGTTCAATTTCATTACGCCACAATAATCACTAGAGGCCGCTTTTTCTAGTGAGCCACCGATGGCGGCGCTGCGAACGGCGCTCCGGTAGGGTGCCTTGATGCCCTCGCGCTCCGCTGAGGGTGAGGACAGGCGCGTCGTCTGCTACGACGGCCGCCATTGCGAATCCCGCCGCAGCTCGGCAGCATGCGAAACGCGCTACACAAAGCGCTTGCGGTGCGCGGATACGTCCGGAAATAAGTGCACGCTAGTGAGCTTTCTCTTTTTCTTTTCTTTTTTGAAGCTTGGGCAGCTTCTATTGCTGTTGTTGCCTAAATGTTTATTAAGGAAGCATGTAATTCATGTAAGCTGACGGCCTGTGCATGTCTTATGCGCTAGAGGTAGACATAGACTCTGTTATGTTAAAAACGAATCCTCTTCCTTACGCGGGAAACAACAAAGTCTAAAGCCTTACTTAATTTTTTCGTAAGCTCTGCATTCCAAATACACAAATAGTCGTTTAAAGTATTTGTATACGTGTTAGCATCAGCAGTATATGTATCTGAACACAGACAATTTAGTGTTGCGAAGCTACCTAAGCGCGATTACGGTGGCTCATTTTCCTAAGTTGGCAAACAATTTACTCGTTTATTATAAATGGCATCATACATATTGAACACAGAATAAAGGGCTGAGGGGCAGTATGGTGTGAATATCCTGCTAAAATCAAACGAAAGCTTCTTTATCATTATTATTGCTGACATTTCTTGCTCACAATCTGTAGCCGCTACTGTATCGGCGCTCGAGTTGCACGAGTTCTTATCAAAACGATGAATACGTTGTTGAGTAGTGTGCCGTAAAACTTTGCATGCGCGCAGTATCAGCGAGTTTTTTTCCTTTTTTTCGTATCTGCAGTTTCTTTTTCTGTAGCTGCAGGTTTTCTCGCATGCCCAAATTATTGAGTGTTTCCAATACTGTTTTACACTTTGTGCGGCAGATGAACGGCGTCGTTTATTTGTCTCTTTTATTATTAATAAAATCTGGGGTTTTACTTGCCAGAACCATGATATGGTTATGAGGCACGCTGTAGTGGAGGGCTCTATGAATTTTGACCAACTGGTGTTCATTAACCTGCACTGACATCGCCCAGTACACGGACCTCTAGCTAGCCTTTCGCCTCCACCTAAATGCGACCGCCGCGGCCGGGATCGAACCCGTGACTTTCGGGTCAGCAGCCGAGCTCCGTCACCACTATACCACCGTGGCGGACGTATCTTTTAGGGAGAAAGCCTTAAACGCCTCATCAAACGCGAAATTGGACCGTCGGCCTCCCGCGTCTACGGCGTCAGCGTACCACGACGTTGGGGACGAGGGACGCAAAAAATCGTCACGTGATGACGTCACCATATGACGTCATAATGCTTCACAAATTTTGACGTGACGTCATATGATGCCGTTATCACATGACATCGTAACTTGGTCAAAAGTGGGCAGATCACGGAGGCAGTGCAAAACCAGGTAAGGTGCCTCCGATCTTGGAGGCAATGCAAAACCGCGCTTTGTGCGCAAAAAAACAGAAGAAGATGGCTTTCGCTTTCGGACTGTCTTAAGCGAACGCATAAGGGAGCCCGTGAGTTTTTATTTCATTAACTGGTTTTCCATGACGTACTCATTGTACAACTTGACTTTGTTTCTTGTATTTTTTTACTGACATATAGCGTGTCTACTGTACACAATGCTTCCCCGTCTTGTTGTTTTCATGAGTCTTCTTTGTATAGAGGCTTCGCGAGAACTGTTTGTATGCGCATTCCTGTATGAGCCTTCAGGGCTTACATTATTAATAAATAAGTTATGCTTGCTCAACGAAATAAAATGCTGAATGTGCGTGTGTGTGTGTTCCAGTGTACAGGCTATTTATTTGTGTGCATTAATGCCGCGCTGACAGAAGCAATTACACAAATAAAACTCAAATTACACAATAAAACACAACTGCCACTAGCCGATTCACAGTGATCGTAAATGATTAAAAAAAACAGGAACTGCGTAATTATTTAAGACAGGACGAAAATGTAACCTTGAAACACAGAAACTGCACACATACATAGATGGGCATCAGACCAGCACAGAAGGCGTACTTGAAACACGGAAAGGAATATAGAAAACAAGAACCCGGCGTGGTTTTAGTTATGGTGCTTGACTGGTGACCAGAAGGTTGCGGGATGGAATCCCGGCCGCAGCGGCCCCATTTCGATGGAGGTGAAATGACAGAGGCCCGCGTACTTAGATTTAGGTGTACGTTAAAGAACAACAGATGGTCAAAATTTAGGGTGCCTTCCACTATATATATATACGGCGCCTCTTATAATCATATCGGGGTTCTTGGGACGTAAATTCTCACAAATAATTATTATTAGGAAAATAGAAGGATCTGGTCTGCAGACAAACACGCATAATATATTCCATGATACATTTCAAATCACAAAAATAGCGAAAGCAAAAATCAAAGGCAGATACATGACCAACGAAGTGCAGTAAAGAATGTTTGCGAAGAAAAACGCAGGATTCATGCACACGTGAACCAAAGCATTTTAAGCATGTAGCTGATATCAGTGTGTCCATTTATTACGCAAAGTTAACACCGGCAGAATTTATCCTTGCATGTGTATTCGAAATACCGGCCGGAAACTTACGCTGCAAGTGCATAATGCGTTCTTCGAATGCCGCTTGTCACGTTTGATTTTTACTGTCCAAAGAAACCTCATATCTTCTAAAACGATACAGCTCCCAGCTCCCACGCAACACCCGGCCATGGTGACGGTAGCGAGCGCATAAAACTGGAGGGAAACGAGCACCGACCTAAAAACAGCACGCGCTCCACGCACAAGCGACCGGTGCGGGGGATTCAAAATGGCGGCCACGCTGCCGCCAAGGCCAAGGAGGCGGCACCTGCCCTTTGAAAAGCTGACACCCCTCTAAGCGGGGGCGCGCGCATCGAGGCACTCTACGCTCCGGTGACCTAAACGCGGGGATTCACCTTTTGTCGTCTGCTAGGCTGCGGCTAGATCAGCAGCTCGCGTCGCACGGCGTTCCTCGACTACTAGCTGTATTTTCATGTAATTATCGTTCTATAGATTTCTGCTAGCATTACTGGAGGTTATGAAACGTTAACATTTAACGTATCTTCTATATACACAGAGCCATCGCGGTCAGGATCATGCCACAGAGTTCGTAACGTCACTAAAAGGGCTGGATGGCGTTGAAATAGCTCACGTGAAAGTGCAAACGTCCCGTCAACCGAGTTAAATAGTCTACGCTGCTTTGGAACGAAGCGCGATGAATTTCACGGCTTATTCGCAAACGTTAGCGTTATGTAAACAGACATGAACGAAAGTTCACACTCCACTCCCTATTGCAGTAAGTACACAAAACGTCGGCCGGACAAAATAAAATTGATAACTTCATCGACCAGCGGATTATTGCGGACAACCAGCGTAGATTGGGCGAGTTGGGTGCACATTAAAACTTGTTACACGTACTATCGCCTCTGAATGAAACGCCAGCAGTGGTGCGTGTGGTACAGTTCGCACCCTTATGATTAGAGATAGATACGCTCTTGCGGTTTGCCGCTCGTGAGCCAGATTCATGCTTTCGATTGCGCAGTGCTGCCTAATCGGGTGTGCGTGCCTGTCAATGGTTATGACAGGACGGCGCGCATTATACAGTTCCTAATGCTTGGGGAACGCGCTCCGCTGTTCGTGTTTCATTTGCCACCGATAATACAGCTTGATAAACAGCAGGAAAAATGGGCGAATATGTCGAGGAAGAGGAGTAAGAGAACTCTTTCACATCATTCTTTTGGCCGCTTTGGATGGTTATTGCTATTCTTTACCGCGCTGTAAGAAGGCTAAATATTTTGCGATGAAAGCTTTGGACTCCTGATCAAACGCGAAAATGCAACGTAGGCGACCCTACTCGGCAACGTCAACACGAGTGATGCAAAAAATCGTCACACGATGACGTCACCTTATGACGTCCTCATGACATCCAGACCGCCAAAATTTGTGACGTCATAACGTCACATGATTATGTCATCACATGACAACGTCAGTTTGCATTGCCTCCGTCATTGGTGCGTCGATCACGGAGGCAATGCAAAACCAGGAGATGTATAGAAACCACATTATGTCCAAAAGGCATCCGGAAGGGGGCGAGGAAGGAACAATACATCGACTGAACAAAAAGAAGAAGATGGATTTCGCCTTCGAGTCGTCTTAGGCGAATGCATGAGGGACCCTGCGTGCCTTTTTAGTACAGTGACCGCATCACGCCCTATCAGGAGTCGACCATTGAGAGCGAATTACACTATTTTATAGCAAATACATCTTACTACGATTTTCGATGCGAAAGCTTTGTATTTATCTACGTTAGTATGATTACACTAATTCTGTTCAGCATGCTTTCAAACGGCCGGGAACGAGTCAGGAAACGGTAATTTATTAACGTAGGGATTAAAATATGCTGCAAAAATAAAGAAAAAACAACTCCTCACAACCTACGATATATTTCATGTCACCTTCGTACATCCCCTTTTCACACGTGCTCCCAACCTTTTTATTTCTTGTTTAAACTTCAGCTACTTACGATACGCTTACACGGTAGCTGCTGAAAACTTGGATTTAATCAAAAGTTGTTCCCTGTAAAGACCATTTATTTGATTTGAATGGCAAACTCCGAACAAAGGAATTGAATCGAAGGAGCAGGCGCTTGGCAACTGAACACGTGCAGCACAGCCGAAGCCCGAACGCTGAAATTAGTGATTGAAAATGGGCCGGAAAGTCATTTTGAGATCGCCACGGCCATAGAACAGTCGCGAAAAGAAATCGTCGCCATACATGCAGATGTACACATTGATGGCTAGCAGACGACACCAGGAGCAATCGACGCTGAACGTGCTCCTGACGGTAGCTCCGCTCGATATCGCTGGGCATTTTGCTTGAACGTTCAGTACAAATTGCTTTATGAACTTCCCATTCATGTTTCAATAACTCGAGCTGGACAGACTGACCGGTAGCGTCGAGTAGCCTTCACACAGCGAGCGCGCGCGCGAAGAGCGGCATCTGAGTCCCCTCTCTGACGTCACACGCAAGAGGCGCGGCGCCACTCCAAGATCTCGAGGCCAATAGCTCAAAGCTGCGATGGGTTCTTCGCATGAAGAACTTTAGTTCTCCCATTTGAGATAACCGCCTAAGTCCGCTAAATAAAAAGTAAATTAACTTAACTTTCCTAATTACTGTCCGAATTGGTGTCTTTAATCACCTTAATATGGCTGTCGCCACAGAAAATGGAATTGTGAAGGCAGCGAGCAAACATCGCCTTTTCCTGAATTTTTTAGGATTTTGGACACATTTTTTGAAACACCCAGTATAAGAAATTGTCGGGTGACTTCTGAACAGTCCGAAGACGCTGTGCGCCTTTTTGTTCGCTCTTGTTCTTCGGAGCGCGTCTGTTCGAACATTCTGAGCTCTTAGCTTCATTGCACCTTGTGTCTGTCGTCCCTGTCTATAAGTTGCTCAGGGTCAGGCCCGTAGCCAGGAATTTTTTTCGGGGGGGGGGGGGGGCACTTGCTTAAAACCTTGACTATTTGAGAAAAACACTTATTTTTATTATTTACTTTTGGTAAAAGCACGTACTCCACCAAAAATTTCTAGACCCCCCCCCCCCCTCTCGCTACGGGCCTGCTGAAGGTAAAGAACGTCTTCAGCAAGTGTAAATTTCGCGGTAATCCATGCAGTTCTCTTGTAAGTGCGAATAAATGCCAGCGACGTACTGAGGTGCCGATTGATGAACCAGCAAGCTTGTCATTATCGAACCTCTAAGCCTTTTCAGAGTCCTTTGCGGTGAATCGCATGCAGGGTGACAACGGGTATGCTTTAATGAACATGGCTATTATTTGTGATGCAATTAGTCAGTAATATGCGTGCAAACTGTGCGGTGGAACTGTTGAGCCAATTCGAATTGCGTCGTGGAGTCTTTCCTCTCTTTGTTTAGGCTTCAAAGCATAAAAAATTGCGACATTGGATGCTGTTCTTTCGTTTATTGATGACAGTATCGCACATGCCGAAATTCTGGAATCGTTAGGATTGAAGCCTGCCCAAAATGCAATTTGCTGAAAGAAGTTAACCATAATCGACGACACATTGCAGATAGAGCTGCACGACAGCTCATAAATGAGGCAAGGCATGACTTTGGGAACGATTACCAGGGTCGTAGCTACTAAAAAAATACTTGAACGGTGTTTGTGGCAAAAGATGTCCGCTTTTCAGCTTTCTTACTTTAAACTCCATTATCTCAAACACATGTTTTTTATTACTTAGGTCACCACTATTTCCTTTATATTCAAAGACTGATTCTCTTTCTTCTAGTTTTCTGCATAAGTGCATACTGTACCAGAATTGAAGTTAGGCACTTGTCAGTTCGTAACCATTCTCGGGTAGTGCACAAACGAACACGACACGAAGCAAGAAGACGGGACGAGAAATCTTGTCCCGTCTTCTTCCTTCGTGTCTTGTTCGTTTGTGCGCTACCCAACGATGTTCCAACTCGCCCGCCCTTCAGTCCTACTACAGTACAGGGCTGGGCAACGATACTTTGAAATCGTATCGCGTGTAGCGAAGCGTTCGAACTCAGTAATGTGTCGTCCTCTCGAGCACCTTCTAGTGGGTCGCCCTAGCTCTTCGGCTCTTTTCGGAGAGAACGCAGCTCGTGCTGAGAGTCGGCCCCCCTTGACTGTCACTGTCGTGTATCGTTGCCGAGTGCCCACTAATAAACGTCTTTATAATTTGGTGGAGAGCGCTGGGCCTTCACAACAACTTCGGCCCTCATTCGATGCCCCTGGCTCTTCGATCCCGTACCCTGCCGCCTACCATGCCTCAAGACGCCTCCCAGTAAACGCCCCCGCCTGCACCGACCTCATGTCCTGGTGTCCCTCGTCTTCGCGACCCTCCAGTCTTCACTGGCGCAGATGGTACCGACGTGGAGGACTGGCTCGCGATTTACGAGCGCGTGAGTGTCCCCAATAAATGGGACGAGGCAGGAAAATTGACTAACCTGGTTTTCTACGTCGTGGGTGTGGCGGGCCTGTGGTACAACAACCACGCATCCGATTTTACGACGTGGTCCGACTTCAAGACCGCCATTATCAACGTGTTTGGCATAAGCGTATCTACCGGGGGGGGGCAAGGGGGGCGCTAGCCCCCCCCCCCCCCCACTGAGAAATGTTGGGGGGGGGGGCGGAGCCCCCCTCCCCCCCCCCGCTTTCGACAGTGGTTATTGTCGGCTGCAGATTGGGAAACAAGTCAGCAAAAGTTTTACATGAACGCAGCAATAACGTAACGTTGTAATAAAATTTGTCCTACAATTCTGCTGTGACGACTGTCCTCCGTGTGTCATGACCACGCACTGTAGGCTACCTGCGGTGCGGGCTGCCTATTCCACGTTTGTGCGTCTTGCGCTCGAGCATTGCAGAGGAGGCTATCGCTCAGCAGGGGCTCTATAACATTACAGCAATTTGTCATGGTTTTATTTTGCTCTGCCTGACCTGAAATTTAAGTAATCCGCGACGCAAATATGGGCGGGAACCAGTAAACGTTTTACAGCCCGATCAAACGCTCTCCCTTTTAGGAAATTCAGTTTCTTTCTTTGAAAACGAATAGCATCGCCACTGCTCCATATTCAAGCGGCTGTGAGTTGATGAGTGTGCAGAGGTGTCCAGTATTTTAGTTGTGCTTAGCCAGGATATGTAAAATAGATTCGCACTTTAGTATCCGATTAGCCTGCTTCACTTGCGCTTATCTTATGGTAGCCTGCAGCGATCGTGGCAGCTTATAACAAGGCAGTGGACTTGAGCACATTGAGAAGCCCCGCTATCAAGCTTGCCCCATTACTTATACCTCACCAGGGAGATGATCAGCGTCCACCGTTTTCTGGACTAAGAAGGCTGCCTACCTGCACAGGATTGTGTGTATTCCTTACAATGTTTATTTCTCTCTCTACCACTTTGTCGGCAACGATGAGTTCACATAGAGTTGTACACGCGCAAAAAAGTAGCTCTTATACACATATGAATCCCTCTCGCCCGCTGCTATAAGCAGCCGCTACCAATGTGATTGGCGGCCAGACTTCTTAAATTACGTTCAGAAAGAGACACTGTCTGGCTATAAGGCAAAAAAAAAGAGTTATTCTTCAGCACAGTAATGTGCTGCTTATTGTGCACACTTCATTTTAACGCCGCGAGTTTTCGTAGACATGTGACGTCGATTTATGGCACATAGGCGATTTTATGGCACAGAAAATTTTTGACGAATAGCGAAGAACCAATGACAAACAATACGCCGCATTGAAAATAGTTCATTATTATTATTTTTACGCAGTCTTGCGTACGTGGTAATTACGCGGTGGATCACTTACGCGTCATATGTTGCGTCGTTTTACGAGCAGGTGCTGTGAGCATGACCCAGAAAATTTCGACCAATCATTAACAGCTAACGACCTATACGGAAGGAAACAATGCGGGGTAGCTTAACGTTATAATCGCCCACATCTTTTTCAAGGAAAATTTGAGCTTAGACAGTTCACGTAGGCTATTTACTTCGAGGAACTGGAGGGGAGGAGTACGGGGCCACGTCACTGCTTTTTCAACCACCCCCCACCCAAAGTGGGGAAAGTAAGAGGGCATAGAACGACACCTAGTATATAAATTCATAGTCATTTATAATCTTATAACTATACACAACCAGCTCAATGTGGTTTGCTTAAAGGGACACTAAAGGGAAATAACAATTTATGTCAGAGTGAAAGCCCAATGTATGACAACTTCTAAAACGGTAATATTATCAACAGCAGCGCCCTACTTACCGAGAAATTAAGCTAAATGTATCACATGATGAGCGCCACGAGTGGGACATTTTCAAAGTGATCCCGATGACGTAGGGAAGTCGGCCTACAATAAATCACTAGTAATCAAACTAGCAGCAGTAAAAAGGAACATTCCGAGCAACAAAAGACGTAATAAAATGCTGTTTGTTCGTTTCCGCTTGATTCATGGAAAACAAAACCTCCGTGGCGTTGCCATGGGGAACGGCGCGCGTGGTTTAAACATGGTTCAAAGGTTCCGTTTTCGCCGAACTGTGCCTCGCCCGTCTCAGTGATAGTTTCGGGATCGCGTACTGCCGTGCGTGTTTTTCGCGCTCGTGAAAGTCGCTCTGACAGAAAGTTCGACAAAATGCCGCATGCGTGTGATATTGCCGGATGCCCGAATGGTGCACAACGCCCTTACGCTCGAAGTGGCTTAGTGTCATGCCATTGCGCCAGTGTGCTAAACAGTCAAAACCTCTGCGTGTGTGCTCGCTGCACTTTCGTACTGAGGATTACGAGACCAACCGCAACTTGGTGACGGCTTTGAATGTGCCCATCCGAGCAAGTCTTTGCCGCAGCGCCGTTGTTGCTACTGTGGGTCCCGCTACTTCCGCTCGGCTGCTACTAGTGTCGGCGGCCGCGCAGTAAAAGCGGGCAACGTTGGGCACGGCAGCAGTGACGTATGAGAGTCGTATTTTCAGGCGGGAGATTTGAAGCGCGCTAACGCGATGCGGACCACTAAAAACGTGATTTTATTTCAAAATAAGCACTTCCTTGGCACAAAAGCAGCACTACGAGGTTTCTGGGCCGCTATTTCAACAATCAACGTCGACTTAATATTTGCCTTTAGTGTCCCTTTAAGTAATAATCGACTGAACTTGGCCTTCTTCTTAAGAAAGACTTGATATTAGAGGGCTCTAACAGTAAAGAAATTGGCACTCGGCTTATTCTGAAGACTTCTGCGAAGTACCTTGCTTTGTCAGAAACATGTTTTGTTTAATAAGTGAGAATTTAAGGTACTAGAGTCACAGCAGGTTCTTCATTCTTATCGTATCTACAACGCCAGACTAAGACTGCGAAGTTTGCGGATGCAATGCTCAGATGATCAGGTTAAATTTGGGTGTACTTCATGGTAATATTTTCAAAATCTTATTAAACACTGCTGCATTGTCGCGGTATAGGGCGGTCCAGCCTGCACAATCTGATTGTGCAGATTGTTCCTTAATATATATATATATATATATATATATATATATACACACACACGGCGGACAGAGTGAGCGACGCCAGCCCCCCCACTCGCGAACGAGTTGGTACGCCACTGGTGTTTGGCCGCCCTGCCGTTCGTAAACAGCGCTTACGTGAACGCGCTCAGCAGGCCGGTGAATCATTGACCAGTTACATTGAAGACGTCCTCGATTTCTATAAGAAAGCCGACGCCACCATGTCCGATATACCCAATGATGGATAGGTTCCAACTCGCCCGCCCTTCAGTCCTACTACAGTACAGGGCTGGACAACGATACTTTGAAATCGTATCGCGTGTAGCGAAGCGTTCGAACTCAGTAATGTGTCGTCCTCTCGAGCACCTTCTGGTGGGTCGCCCTCTTCGGCTCTTTTCGGAGAGAACGCAGCTCGTGCTGAGAGTCGGCCCCCTTGACTGTCGCTGTCGTGTATCGTTGCCGAGTGCCCGCTAATAAACGTCCTTATAATTTGGTGGAGAGTGCTGGGCCTTCACAACAACTTCGGCCCTCATTCGATGCCCCTGGCTCTTCGATCCCGTACCCTGCCGCCTACCATGCCTCAAGACGCCGCCCAGCAAACGCCCCCGCCTACACCGACCTCATGTCCTGGTGTCCCTCGTCTTCGCGACCCTCCAGTCTTCACTGGCGCAGATGGTACCGACTTGGAGGAATGGCTCGCGATTTGCGAGCGCGTGAGTGTCGCCAATAAATGGGACGAGGCAGGAAAATTGACTAACCTGGTTTTATACGTCGAGGGTGTGTCGGGCCTGTGGTACCAAACCACGCATCCGATTTTACGACGTGGTCCGACTTCAAGACCGCCATTATCAACGTGTTTGGCCGCCCTGCCGTTCGTAAGCTGCAGGCCGAACAGCGCTTACGTGAACGCGCTCAGCAGGCCGGTGAACCATTGACCAGTTACATTGAAGACGTCCTCGATTTCTAGAAGAAAGCCGACGCCACCATGTCCGATTCTGACAAGATCCGGCACATCATGAAAGGCATCGACGACGACGCCTTCACCATGCTGCTCGCCAAGAACCCCAGCACAGTGGCAGAGGTCATAACGCTCTGCCAAAGCTATGAGGAGCTGCGCCGACAGCGATGGATGACCCGGCCGTCGCTCTCCATCACGCGACACCGAGCTCGCTGGCTTGTTGACCATATCCGACCACTCTGCGTTGCTCGCAGAGATGAAGACATTCGTGCGCGAGGAAATCGCGCGCCAGTTCTCTCTGCTGGACTTTGCTCGCCCTCGGTACGCTCAACAGCCGTCGACCACACTTCTGCCTCCCCTCCGTCGAGCAATTGAGAGGAAATCGGGGAGGTGATGCCCGAGTACCACCAGCACCATCCGGCTCCTGCACCCTTGAGTTACGCCCAAGTTGTCGCAAGAAGGCCCCCAGCGATCCCTACGGCTGCCCCACACATTTACGCCGAAGCCTCCGCTCGACCTCACTCTTTCGAAGTGGATGCACCGGTAACCTACGCCGACGTCACGCACAGGCCACGACTGCAGCCTACCATGCAGTCCTATCAGTTGCCGCCCCGTCAATCCCGTCCTGCTCCATGGGCGGGCCCTGCCCCAGCGAACCGATGGCGCACACCTGACAACCGCCCCATATGCTTCGCATGCGGTTACGCCGGCCACGTGGCGCGCTATTGCAATAGCGTGCAGCCGCCTAGATACGTGTCGCCTGCCACCAGCCAGTCGAACCGCTCATATTACGACCCACCTACGCCTCTGTCGCCGACGTCTCGCCCAGCTCCATCTACCCGCCGTTCACCGTCACCACGACGCCGCTCGCCGTCACCGATGCGGCCACGTCCGGTTCCACTCGACCAGGAAAAGTAGTCGTCGCAGTCCCCGAGGCGAGGGCTGCGACGCTATCGAACTACGAAAGCCCTCAGCGAAGCCCATCGAACGTGATAGACGTTTTTGTGAACGGTGTTCGCGCATCTGCCCTTATCGACACTGGAGTCGCCGTATCCGTTATGGACGCTCAACTAAGCCGCCTGCTACGAAAAGTGACGACGCCACTTTCCGGGCTCTCCCTCCGTACAGCCAGCGCCCAAAGTATTCACCCGACGGCGGTATGCACAGCCCGTGTCATCATTCAGGACGCTCTGTACGCCGTCGAATTCATCATAATTTCTTAATGCTCTCACGACGTCATCCTGGGATGGGATTTTCTCGCCCGCCACGACGCCGCAATTCATTGCGCACCAGCCGAAATAGAGCTCTCACCATTCTCAGACTTGACGCCGGCAAACAGTTCATCGGCTGCGACCAAGGTATTCGTCAAAGACGACACCACAGTTCCTGCAAATTCGTCATCGGCTGTGTCAGTCTATTGCACCGGTCTCTGCGACGCTGTTGTACTCCTTTCTCCATGTGACCGCGTTTTCACTAGGAAAGGCTTGCTGGTGCCATTTGCGACCGTTGAGGTCACTCAGGGCGCCACGGATATTTTTGTGACCAATCCATCCCCGTTCATTGTTACGTTGGTGCGAGGGGAATGTCTTGGCAGAGCGGAACCCCTCGAAGACGCACAAGTTATGGACGCACCGGATGACACGCACTGCGCCAGCTCCCGTACGCTCAGTGCTGTTTCCACATCTGATTCGTCATCCGCTGATGTCTTTCGTTCCTCGATTGCGGACTTCCTTACGTCGGTCGAGCGTTCCCAGCTTCTATTCCTGTTGGAAGAATTTCGTTCGTTCGATGTCGCGCAAACTTCTTTCGGCCGCACGTCTGCTGTCACGCATTGCATCGACACTGGCGCCTAACCACAACTGCGGCAACGTCCATATCGCGTATCTCCAGCAGAGCGTCGTGTAATTAACGAGCAAGTCGACGACATGCTTGGCCGCGACGTTATTCGACCCTCAAACAGTCCGTGGGCGTCTCCTGTCGTTCTTCTTGCGAAGAAGGACGGCTCTGTGCGGTTCTGTGTGGACTATTGACGACTGAATAAAATCACCCGTAAGGACGTTTATCCCCTACCTCTAATAAACGACGCCATTGACAGCCTGCAAGGAGCAGAATTCTTTTCATCGCTCGATTTGCGCTCAGGCTACTGGAAAGTCCCCGTGGCTGATGACGCTCGACCGAAGACAGCTTTGTCACGCCTGATGGCTTGTACGAATTACACGTCATGCCGTTAGGGCTGTGTAATGCGCCCGCGCCCTTTGAGCGCATGATGGATACCGTTCTGCGCAACTTGAAATGGCACACGTGCCTGTGCTACCTCGACGACGTCGTTGTTTTCGCCCCGGACTTCTCCACGCATCTTCAACGCCTGCGGCATGTGTTGACGCGTTTGAGCGACGCCGGGATACAACTGAATCTAAAGAAGTGCCGATTTGCAGCACGGCAGCTGACAATACTGGGCAACGTCGTGTCGAAGAACGGAATTCTCCCCGATCCAGCCAAGCTTCGGGCCATGACAGAGTTCGTCAAACCTACGTCGGTCAAATATCTGCGCAGTTTCGTAGGACTATGCTCCTACTTTCGACACTTCATCCGAAACTTCGCGACTATCATATCGCCGCTGACGAAGCTCCTTGGCAGCAACGGGCCCCTAAATTCGTGGTCGTCAGAGTGCGACGACGCTTTCGCAAAGCTCCGTCGCTTGTTGACATCACCTCCCGTATTACGCCACTACGACCCTATGGCCCCTACAAACGGACGCTAGCGGTGTTGGCCTCGGCGCTGTCCTTGCGCAGCGAAAACCTGGGTTCCCGGAATACGTCGTAGCATAAGCAAGCCGTACGCTTGCTAAAGCTGAGACCAACTATACCGTTACGAAGAAAGAATGCCTGGCGATAATCTGGGCCCTTACGAAGTTCCGACCTTATTTGTATGGTCGCCCATTTGATGTCGTCACCGACCATCGTGCGCTGTGATGGTTGTCGTCATTGAAGAATCCCTCAGGCCGTCTCGCCCGATGGGCACTTCGCCTGCAAGACTACGACATCCGCGTGCTGTACCGCAACGGACGCCAGCATGCTGACGCCGACGCCCTGTCCCGCTCTCCCTTGCCTGACGACAATGCACCCAGCTCAGTGTCTCACTTTATCGTTTCTTCACTCGACGTTCACACCATCTCTACGGAACAGCGCAAGGATCAATCGATTGCCTCACTGATAGACTTGCTGACTGATCCATCGGTCACGCCATCCTTTCGCGCATTGCGTCGTCAAGCCCACCATTCCGCCGTTCGCGACGACCTCCTCCACCGACGCAATTACGACAGCGACGGCCGCCAGTGGCTACTAGTAATACCCCGCAGTCTGCGTTCTCACATATGCGAGTCGTTCCACTCTGGTCCGCAGTGTTGTCATGAGTAAAGGGGCACGGGGCGCGCGCCGGACAGCGCAAGGCGTCGATGGTGTGCGGGGAATGGAAAAGTACCCGATGGTGTGCGCCCCCGCCACGTCGACGCAACCCATTGGCCGGAGAAAGGCGCATGCCACGCGACCCGAGCCGTCGAGAAAGACCACAGGAGAAGAGAAAGTCATTGTTCGGTGGAGTTGTCGAGGAGCAAGGTGGTGCAGGCCAGCGTCGCGTCCGCGACGGGAACAGCAGGGCTGAGTTCTGGAGGCAGCGTTGTGCATGCCCCGGGAGGGTGGCCGTCGACCTCGGGGTCTACCGAGCGAGGCGTCCCGGGCTTGCGGCAGCCTCATCACGCAGTTCTCGAGGCACCTGCGGCACTACCACAGCTCGGCAAGACGACGGCGACCCACCGACAATCACCGGAGAGCCACGTCGACAGTTCGAGCCAGTGGCACTGAGGAGAGGCCGACAGTTAGGCCTAGCTGGGAGGAACCGGTGTTCTCGACGGAGAACGAGGCGTCGGCGAGGAAGACGATCAGCGAGGCGTCTGATCGACGGCGACGTCCCGGAGACGTCGACAGGAGCTGCGACGACGGGACTGGGCGTCGACTTTGGACTTGGATTGAGTCAGCGGACTTCACGAACGGAGTAAGAACGTTCCATGTGTAGCACGACTAACTGAGAGGCCATAGTGGCCAGGCGCTCGAGTAGAGAGGAGCTAGACATAGCTCGAATGTTTTGTAGTGTTAGTGATTGCGCACTAACTCAGCATGTTTGCACTTGTTGAATTTTTGTTGTAAATTTTGAGTGCGTGTTAGTGTTTTGTTTGCCGTGGCGTTCGATAAAGTTTTGTTTGCAGTGCCCCCACGGTCTCTCCCAAGTCTCTCTTCTCTCTCTCTCCCAACTCCATTCCGACATTGCAAGCGCTCCCGAGATACGTGACACAATAAGTGGCGAGCCTGTGCCAGGATTTTTCCAGCGCTGGGCCCAGTCACGTATCGTCGGGGGTTGCAAGGATGGATTGGGGGAGGGTATCAAGAGTAATTCGGGCGAGAAAGCTCAATAAGGAGCAAGCCCTAAAGTTTATTGAGGACGAGAAGGAACGCGTTCGAAAAGAGTGGGAGAATGAGAGAGAGGAGCACAAAGCCTTACTAGAGGCACTACGCGCCGAACGCGAGGCAAAACAAGCCGAGCTCGAGGCAAAACATGCCGCAGTGTTAGAAGCTTATGCTCGAGAGAAGCAGGAACTCGAGCTTCAACTGCGATTGGCACAAGCCAAACAAGCCAAAGAGGGTATTGGACAGGATGAGAGAAGGCCCATAGAAGTTTCATTGTTAGAAGTCAGTGTCCCTGAGTTTCAGAGTTCTGTCTCCAAGGAGAAAAAGGGCAGTGAGCACGCTAGTAGTGCAGCGGAGATCAGTCTTTTAAGGAATGAGCAGAAGGAAAAAGGCTCAAATGTTGCAGAGGTTGGTAGTAAAACGATTAGTGAACTGCATGCCAGTATTGTTGAAGAGGGCATAGAAGAAAAGAACGCGGAACATCCAGGCAACATAGAAACTGAAGACAGCGTTTCGCTGAGCGACATGCCTGTTGAAAGAACAAGCACTCAGCGTTTGCGGCAGGTAACACCAGAGAGGAGTAGGATGAATGGAAAGCCTCAGACGCACGGTAGTACAAGCATAAAGTTCAAGAAAGTGAAGACAGCTCTGAAAGCAAAGAAAGCTGGTCGTAATTATCAGGACGCCATAAAGGTTGCAGAACTTGGCAAGGGCAGACGCGTAAAGCGAACTAAAAAGAATGCCCCCAAAACGCGCATAGTAGGGTGTAAGAATTGGTATGCAAAGAGGTTGATGCTAGAAGTGAGAGCCAGGCATAACGGGAGGACGCTGCCTGGGGAAGTTAGGTCGAAGAGGCGTCGGGTGAAAAGAAACAGAGGCATCGGCTTAAGTGAGCGTCCGAGACATTGGGTAGCGAATAGACGTAAGGAGAAACTGAAGAGGCGTCGGGCTAGTCATCAGTTGTAGTGAGCGTTTGAGAAGACATGTCCTGAGTAGGCGCAGGAAGAAACTGAAAAAGATGCGCAATGTGAAAAAACACAGGTTTAAGCATGGGGTATCAAACTGGTGGCTCCTATAGTGTTAAAAGGATGCTTGGATTTGATATAGGTTTTGAGAATACTGATGGATAACATTATTTGAGTTGACCTTGTTAGACAGTATATTTGTGCAGATTTTTGAAGAGTGAGTGTGGCGTATTGTGAGTAGTTATTTCAGCGAGTGTAGAGACTGCGGTCTAGGGTTTTACGAACGATGAACGCGTGGACATTGTGAACGGTTCTATGCAATGTGTGGTGACGTGTTCGCGAAAGTGTTTGGTGACAGATCAGTGAATGTAAAGGTGACCATAAGTGTAAGGCAAGAGGATACGTCACAAGTTATAAGATCAACAGAAGAGTCGAGGGCCGCAACCCTGAAGAGAAGAAGCAGTTTTTTAAGAAAAAAACTCTTAAAAGGGGGCCCAGTGTCATGAGTAAAGGGGCACGGGGCGCGCGCTGGACAGCGCAAGGCGTCGATGGTGTGCGGGGAATGGAAAAGTACCCGATGGTGTGCACCCCCGCCACGTCGACGCAAGCCATTGGCCGGAGAAAGGCGCGTGCCACGCGACCCGAGCCGTCGAGAAAGACCACAGGAGAAGAGAAAGTCATTGTTCGGTGGAGTTGTCGAGGAGCAAGGTGGTGCAGGCCAGCGTCGCGTCCGCGACGGGAACAGCAGGGCTGAGTTCTGGAGGCAGCGTTGTGCATGCCCCGGGAGGGTGGCCGTCGACCTCGGGGTCTACCGAGCGAGGCGTCCCGGGCTTGCGGCAGCCTCATCACACAGTTCTCGAGGCACCTGCGGCACTACCACAGCTCAGCAAGACGACGGCGACCCACCGACAATCACCGGAGAGCCACGTCGACAGTTCGAGCCAGTGGCACTGAGGAGAGGCCGACAGTTAGGCCTAGCTGGGAGGGACCGGTGCTCTCGACGGAGAACGAGGCGTCGGCGAGGAAGACGATCAGCGAGGCGTCTGATCGACGGCGACGGCCCGGAGACGTCGACAGGAGCTGCGACGACGGGACTGGGCGTCGACTTTGGACTTGGATTGAGTCAGCGGACTCCACGAACGGAGTAAGAACGTTCCATGTGTAGCTCGACTAACTGAGAGGCCATAGTGGCCAGGCGCTCGAGTAGAGAGGAGCTAGACACAGCTCGAATGTTTTGTAGTGTTAGTGATTGCGCACTAACTCAGCATGTTTGCACTTGTTGAATTTTTGTTGTAAATTTTTAGTGCGTGTTAGTGTTTTGTTTGCCGTGGTGTTAGATAAAGTTTTGTTTGCAGTGCCACCACAGTCTCTCCCAAGTCTCTCTTCTCTCTCTCTCCCAACTCCATTCCGACATTGCAAGCGCTCCCGAGATACGTGACAAGTGTGCACACTCTGGGGTATCGAAAACCTACCACCGCATTCGCCAACGGTACTTTTTGCGAGGAATGTACCGCTACGTGCAGAAGTTCGTTCGCTCCTGCATCGATTGTCAGCGCCGCAAAACTCCAACGCATCTGTCGCCGGCAGGTCTGCAACCTCTACCTTGCCCTGACGGACCGTTTGGGCGCGTTGGCGTCGATTTGTATGGGCCACTTCCTCTGACGTCCGCTGGTAACCGCTGGGCCATCGTCGGTGTAGACCACCTCACGCGATACGCTGAAACTGCCGCCCTCCCTGCGGCTACAGCGCGCGATGTGGCCTCCTTCTTGCTCCACCGGTTCATGCTGCGTCACCGTCCAGTCCAGGAGCTGCTCAGTGATCGAGGCCGTGTGTTCTTGTCGGAAGTCGTCCAAGCCATTCTCAAAGAATGCAACGTTGTTCACCGCAAAACTACTGCTTACCACCCGCAGACGAATGGCCTCCCCAAATGCTTTAACCACACGCTCGGTGACATGCTCTCGATGTACGTCGCCACCGACCACACAAATCGGGATGCTATTCTGCCCTTCGTCACGTACGCCTACAATACCGCCCCTCAGAGCACTACTGGTTTCTCCCCCTTATTGTAAGGCAGGCACCCGTCGGCCACAATCGACACAATCCTTCCCTACAAGCCGGATCGATCTGAATGCGGGCCTATTTCTGCCACAGCCAGACTTGCTGAGGAGTGTCGTGAGCTATCCAAGACCTTTACTGCGCATAAACAAGAGCGCCAGAAGAGCATTCGTGGTGACACCACCACGTCTGCGCCCACGTTCCTCCCTGAAGCGCTCGTATGGCTCTCTGTCCCTACCACTGAAACTGGCCTCTCTTCCAAACTACTGCCCAAATACGAAGGCCCCTACCGTGTATTCAAACGCACGTCCCCGGTGAACTACCTGATCGAACCCACAGAACCATCTTCGGACATGCGCCGTCGAGGTCGCGACATTGTCAACGTGGAAAGCCTGAAGCCCTACCATGACCCCCTCACAGTGACAAGTTGCTAGGTCGCCAGGCGGCTCCCTTTTCGTACCCGGGGTAATTGTAGCGAAGCGTTCGAACTCAGTAATGGGTCGTCCTCTCGATCACCTTCTAGTGGGTCGCTCTCTTTGGCTCTTTTCGGAGAGAACGCAGCTCGTGCTGAGAGTCGGCCCCGCCTTGACTGTCGCTGTCATGTATCGTCGCCGAGTGCCCGCTAATAAACGTCTTTATACGCGATACGATACAAGATACTCGGGGCGCAAGTATTTGAGATACAGATACAAGACACTACTGCAAATTTTGTATCCGATACGATACTTTCCAAATGTATCTTAAAATACATTCAATACATTTGCAAACTTGTTATTATGTATGTATATAATGTAGCAGGATTCGGGTATGAACAGAAATTTTTGCTTAAAAAAAAGTCGCCCGCATCTTCCCACGGGGGGAACTCGAGTAAATGCGTCGCAGAGTGGTGGGGGTATCGCGTGAATGTTGCGTAATTGGGTATGGTTTGGGAATGCTTAATTGTTATGCGAAGCGCACACCAAGTACGACTTGAACGGCTCCAGCATGCACGAAGTTCCGGGTCCGCAGCTCGCTTCAAACGCTTGCGTTCAGCGTCGTATGCTCGTCTCTTCGCAGCCTTGTCTTTTGCGTTACTTGCTGTTGTTGACGCCGACGCCGACGACGGTGAGGGTGGGGTAACGTTGCCTTCAACGAGTGGTGGGACGCTGATTGAAGGTACTGTTGCTTCCATCGCATCTACTCGAGTCAAGCAAAGCGTCAAGTCAAGCGAAAGGTAAGTAAACACGCCCTTGACTGAATTCCGAACGCGCGCTCCGCCGCTTATATACACACCGCCCGCGTTCGAGAGAGAGGAGGGAGGGACGGAGAGAAGGGAGGGAGGAAGAGGAGGGAGGGAGGGAGAGCAGAGGCTTGCTGCCGGCACGAGACGAGCCGAGCATGCGCAATGGGGGTGTGGACGGCGCCGCCGACGCCGCAGGTGCGACTAAGAAATGCTCCGCATTCAAAATGTCTTAACTGCGAGCAACTGTTTCATTTGAATGAAATGTCTGTAATATCGCACAGGTTTTGTATCTCTTGGTCGAAGTATATCTCTTTCATTCAGAATCAACTTACTGGGGTTGCTGTAGCTGCGTAACATGAGAGTTCTGTAGCGCAACCGACATCGACGGTATTGCCCGCTTCGGATGCCCTACCAAGATCGTGACTGACAGAGGACAGCAATTCGAGTCTGCCCTCTTTCACGAACTCTTGCGCTTGCACGGCACGCATCGCCTTTGCACGGCTGCCTACCATCCCCAGACCAATGGCCTCGTGGAACGTTTCCATCGACAGCTCAAGGCAGCATTGATTTCCCATGGCCCGCCATCGCAATGGTTCAATCTCTGCCAGTGGTACTTCTGGGTATCCGGTGTGCATTGAAATCGGACTTCGGGTGCTCGAGCGCGGAGCTCGTCTACGGCACTTCGCTCCGTCTGCCCAGCTACTTCTCCTCAGAACCACCCTCGGCAGCTCTGTCTTCTCACGAATACGTACACCTTCTTCGGTACCTCTTCCGGGATGTCCGACACGTCCTTGTCCGGAACGCACATCATACATTACTTCCGACCTGACCAATGCGTAGCAGGCTGGCAACGGCCACCTAGAGGGGCAATGTGCCTGTCTGCTTCTTCTGCCCTCAGGCGTGATTTCCCACCAGCCAGAACGGCGAGCAGGGGTAGCCGATGCGGAATCAGACACGCATTTGCAGCGTCCTCTTCGTTGGGAACGAAAAGAGTTCGATATTGCCCAGCACACGCAGAGCATTGAAAAATCAAGAGCTCAGCTCCACTCGTACGTTGTAGTCCACGGTTTTCAATTGCACTATGAATTTCTCAATAATGTCGGAAGATTCCATCGCGCACATCACTTCTTTCAGAACGTGCACACACTGACCACTTGCGTGCAACTTCGTGCCAAGCGACGAGCAACTCCTTTTGAAACACATGTTATTGCAATTTCAATCCTACGCAAACCGCAGAACAACACGCAATCGTCGCTTCTTGTCCTCACGTTCACGCGCAGGCTGGCGGCCATGGCTGGCGATGCGCTTTCCTAGCAGACGGCAACCAGTGACGAATTGATGGACGCCTGCAGTCTCACTGTCTGTAAAAGTGTGTGTGTGTGTGCGCGCGCCTGTGTGTGTGTGTGTGTGTGTGTGTCTGTGTATGCGTTGTGAGTGCGGTGAGCGTGTTTGTGTGTGTGTGTGTGGGGGGGGGGGTATCTACTGTTCTCCGCGTGGTGTCCAAGGGACGGGACAGAACTTGTTTCCGGCGCAAGCAGCTGTGTTTTCTCTGGTAAAACTTGCTGTTGGGCTAGTTGGTGCATGTTTACAAGAAAATTGGACGACGGAAACCACCGAGAAGAAAAGGCGAAAGGAAAGAGTGTCTGCTTTTCTCTGCTCTCTGCTTCCCCCCCCCCCCCCGTTTTTTCTAGTAGGGCTGGCAATTCGGTTTTCAGCGAAAAGAAGGACTGGGAGGGGTCTGTCTTTCTCGAATGGCTTGAGGCGAAGGGGACGAGGTTTTGTGGAATGCTTACTTTAACAAGAGTCGCGGCATGCTGGTTTTTCGGCTACAGCTTTAAACGGCTGTAGTTCGACAGGTTTTTCAGACAGGAAGAAAAACTTAAACAAACATAAGTTAGCACAGCGTACTTATGTACGCAAACACAAAAAAAAGAACTACGGTTGCCGTTCTTGGAGAACAGCGGCCGCCACAACCGTCGTAGCCGCCTTGAAACTGACGGGCCCGTAGGCTGACAAAAATTTGGAGGCACAAAGGAACAAGGACAAGAAATGACAGGACTGGTGCCAAACTAACAACTGTTTTATTGGAAAGAACATTGCATTCCAGGTAGCTTCACGCGCATGCGCGAGTCACATTGACAATCACAGTAACAGAATGACAACCTAATTTTAGTTATCAAAACTTGTCTAAAAAGTGCAATTCGTTGCGATATAAGTTCAAGGAAGGCACACTAACACATTGGGCACCCTTCTTATTTATGCAAAAAGCCTCCAACAATTCTCTGGCCACCTGGTTTCGACTTTTTCCAAGCACCCTGGTTTCAAAAAACCGGGGCGCGCATGCGCAGGACTTGCAGTGCGAAGGCAAGTGTAAACCAGATACACTGTTAAGGGAGGCTTCATGTTCCTTTAATCGAACATTTAAACATCGACCAGTCTGGCCGATGTATGTCCTACCACAGCTGAGGGGTATTTCGTAAACCACCCCTACTACGCATGGGCAATACGGTTTTACATGCTGTATATCACAGGCGGCCTTATTGTTTTTCTGAGACACACGGGCGCATAGCCGCGAGAGCTTGTTAGGGGCGGAAAACACCACGGGAACATCGTGTCTGCCCACAACCTTCTTCAGGTTGTGGGCGACCTTATGAATATAGGGTATAATTTCCGGCCTTTCCTTATGCTGATTGGGTTCCGCCCTTTTTCGCATGCCTTTCAATTTCTTGAGCAAGCTCTTGAAGCTTTTGAAACCAGGGTGCTTGGAAAAAGTCGAAACCAGGTGGCCAGAGAATTGTTGGAGGCTTTTTGCATAAATAAGAAGGGTGCCCAATGTGTTAGTGTGCCTTCCTTGAACTTATATCGCAACGAATTGCACTTTTTAGACAAGTTTTGATAACTAAAATTAGGTTGTCATTCTGTTACTGTGATTGTCAATGTGACTCGCGCATGCGCGTGAAGCTACCTGGAATGCAATGTTCTTTCCAATAAAACAGTTGTTAGTTTGGCACCAGTCCTGTCATTTCTTGTCCTTGTTCCTTTGTGCCTCCAAATTTTTGTCAGACCATGCACCAACTAGCCCAAGAACGCGTTTTGGCCCGTAGGCGACAATCCTAACAGTGCGCCACTGGCCCGACAGAGGGCGAAAGCAGCAGCGTCACCATACCAGCTCTCGAGGTCTGTAGTAATGGTACAGGTTTTCGATCCAAAGCGCTTCCCAGTGCTAGAACGGCGGAACCAAAGAGGTTAAAATAAAACGCGAAGAACGGAAAGCAGCTAGAAATTGCCTGCGCGTCGCTCGAGCCCAAAGGACGCACGGAAAGAACGCACACAGGACGAGCGCGAACTAATGCGTCACAGCTCGACACTTGAAGCGCACTGCTCAAACATAAAGCAGGACGCCCGAAACAAACGAACAGGTACACACAAGACGAGCGCGAACTCATTGTCACAGTTGTTACTTATTTCTGTTTGAACAGCGCGCTCCTTTCGCAAACGCGGCCGCTGCAGCGAGCGAAGCGAAGCACCCCACCGGCCGCCCCTTCTTTCCTTGAGATAAGCGCACGAAAGCGACTACGCCCTGTAGAGCGAACAGCAACGGCGTTCGCAGGGGCGGGGCGACGATCTTTAAAGCGCGCAACACACGCGCACGTCGCGCCATCTATGTGGCCACTAAGAAAGCATGCTGAATTACATGGTGTATATAAATAGCTCGCCGTTAGCAGGCTGAGAGACGGTGCTGTCGTGGCCTAACGTCTAACGCGGCGGGCTGCAAAGCGCAAGGTAGCCCGATCGATTCCGCGCGTCGGAAAGAATATCTTAATTATTTTTCTTTGTGGCCTTTCTATATATATACATACTTATACATATACGGTGAATGACGGCGACGGGGACGGACATTTTGCAGCCGAGACTGTCCATATAATTGCTATCGCAATAAAATTTGCTGGAGTGGAGGAGGCGCCCCTCAGCTGAAGCCGCGCGCCGCCATATTGCCAGAGGCAGAAAGCGCGCCTTCCGCAACGCATGCTGCAGCTGTTCTCTGACGTGGTGGCGTCCGGACGTTGTTGGGTGCATCGTGCGTTGCGTACGGCTACATAAATCGAGCGAAAAGTTACTCTGGGATGACGTTTCAGTTGTAAGCAGATCATTTCGAGCTTGATGAAAACTTCTCTATATGCCGGAACACAAGCTGACAGCTCGCAATCTGTCTCTAATTTCACATCTGGCAGTCGTTATTTTTTCCTAACCGCTTTCTTAAGGACCCAAATGTTCGAAGCACGTCGGGGCAGGCTGTTTGACGGGAAATCTGGAAGCCAAAAGACGGCGATCACATATGTTAGAGGCACTTCTCGCCGAATTGTTTCGAACGGACTAGGCTGCGACCCGGGAGTTGTCCGACGGTGCTTGACGCGTTTGTGAAACAATTGCAAAACCCAGTGATACGTATTCTTGTGCTCGTTGATACCACTTGTTCGGAGCGCGAATAGGAAAAGGACGCACCGTTTGCTATTCGTTAAAATTATATAAATAGGCGACTCCCTAGATTCGTTATCGGTTGCACTGTTGTGTTATAAAAGGGTAGCTCGCAACTACGAGGTACAAGTAACGTCATTTGGGCAATACACAATTACCTGTTTTTTCTTGCATTCGTGCCTTTTCTTTCGTTATTAGTATTTGATTTATGCAGTGCAGCGTGTAACACGTACCAGTAGGTCTAAACTGTGCAATGCTCGTTCCGGCTGCAAATAAAGCGACTATAACCGAGGCGCCGGGTACTCCGGCCGTTATACACTCTTAAAAAAAAGGTTGTAGTACTTACTAACTTCGGCTTACTAACTACTTGTCACATATGTTACTACCCTGTTAGTAAGTGCGGTTAGTAACGGGGAGGTTAGTAACCGCTACAACCCTCGCCGTTACAAAGGCACTTAGTAGCGGTTACTACCCTTCTCGTTGCTAACTAGTAAAATAGGTAGTAACGGTTACTACCAAGAAAACATTAGCAACCATGATCCTTTCGCTCACGAGTCTTTTGTTTTTATAACGGTCAAATTTGCCAGCATCAACATTGCGACATATCATTAGGTAATTACGCACAGCATGTCATGAATCAGAACAGCACACACACACAACGACAAGGCTACGCGACACGTATAATTCATAAGCGGTTCCAAGAGTATATATAGCCCTACCTTTGGGGTACGCAGCTGGTGCCGGTGAGCAGCTAGGCTTTAGGATAAATAGTTTAAGTTATGCGCCTATATTTATATAGCGTACAATTTTATTAGGTGCACGAGGTAACGTAGCGTAAGACTTTTAATCAAGAACATTAAGACAATCAATATATTATGTCTGTTTTGCGTAATATCGTCTCAACATGGCCTAATGTACAAGACACAAGACGGGTACTAAGCTTACTAATATCGCCTCAATGAACTTGAATGGATCCCCGTAGTTATGTTTTTCCTTGTTCGTTTTCTTCTTGGTGTGGATTGAAGTCCCGTCAAGGAGATGATCGACGTCGATGAAGCAGGAGGCAGGTTGGAGGTAATAAAAACTTGAAGGTATATTGCAGCGAAATATTTACAGTCATATGTACATCTTGCCGAAGCACACTGATGATAACATAGACATCAACAGCGTCTTACTCTTCTACTTAACTTTTCTTAAGTTAGAGCCTAGAACCCTGTTACTACATACGAAGAACTGAGTCCCACTGTTCGACCACCGAGTGGTTACGGCCCAGACGAAAGTTGCATCGTACGGAGTCTTACTGATCGATCAGTTAAGTGATTACAGCCTAGACTGAAGGGAAACGAATTCCGTCCAGTCTTAAGTACCTTGCGGTAACAAAAAAAAGGGGAGGTGGCCACTGGTGGTCCGCCTCGACATTCCCTTATCCAATCCGTTTATCCTCATGTTAAGCCACTCCCTAGTGGGCTGTCCCTAATCTCGACAGCAGTGTCTTTACAGTGCAGACAGGCGTTTTGGCACTCTTTCCCATCATGGCTCTCTCTTTACCCCACGCTCTCAGGAGTTCCCACGGTTGCAATACATCTGTATCGCGCACCTGAGGCACTCGCACCGTTTCTCACGCTCATCGAGTCGAACCCCCGGTGACGGTAGTCAAGACGGTTTCGGGAAGACAATTTGCGTGTCCTCGCGTTTCCCGCATTAGGACCGCGCATTGTTGTGACTCCATCCTGCCTTGCCGTCGGCGCGCCCAAAGCGCATGCCGATCATTGTTGTGGTCAAGCATGCTGTCGCCTCGAGCGACAGCATAGAGCAGGAGATGCTTGCTCTCCGCATTTTCCCACACATTCGGGCTGCAATCCCGAAGAGCCGACCTCTGAGAACGGTCGCGTACCTGGAACCCCTGGGGGCATCGTGGGAGCGAGCTGCTCCCTCCAGTTTGCTTTCGTTGATAATTGCACAGTCAAAGACCATGCCGAGAGAGCCGAGAAAGAAGCTTTGTACGACGTACAGTGCCGCGCCGTCTCTTCCGCACGATCGACTTATGAGCGGCAAACATAACACGTCCCCCCTAAAGAGTACGCTGGGCTGTTCTACGCTCAGTGGTACGATAAATCACTGCCGCGATTAGGTCACTGGACTTTCTAACCATACAACAGTCTACACAAACATCAAACACAATTTCGAGACAACACGACAGGGGAACAGAATACAAGAAACGTAAACAAGTACATGCTAAACAATCAAGCACACCATTGCTGCTTCAAGCAGTATGATCACTAATGTCTGTTTCTTGAATTGACAATCACACAGTCCGCAACATATAGCAGCAAGTGGGCAGGAACATTCACGTCCCCCCCAGTTGGCATGGCACTGTTATTCTGATGGCTTCCATAAACCATTCTGGAGCCTTGATAATGCATCCGCATTACCGTTACATACGCCCTTCCAATGTTGTACTGACACATGATATCGCTGTAACGCCAGCGCCCATCTTGTCAATTTCGCCCCGTGCGGAGTCGAAGTTGTAAGGTACGACAGCGGATTGTGGTCGGAAACGACGTTTACTATGGCACCGAAAAGCCAGTAGTCAAACTTCTTTAAGGCCCATATTATTGCGAACGCTTCCTTCTCAATAGTCGACCAGCGCATCTGGGTCGGTGAGAAGCGGTGGCTTGCAAAGGCGATAGGCTTCTCTTGCCCCTCGGCTGACATTTGCGCCAAGCATGCTCCCGCCGCCGTAGCTGATGCGTCTGTGAAAAGCCAGTAGGGCTGAGATGGCTCTGGAGTGTTAAGCGCCACGGCCTCACACAAAGATTGTTTGAGAATCTCAAATGCCGCCTGGGCTTCCTCCGGCCAGGGTATCTTATTAGGTACCGCTTTCTTTGTTAACAGCGTGAGCGGGCTCGTCACCTCTGCGTATCCTCGGACGTACTCGCGATAGTAGCCGCAAAGTCCCAACAGGCTGCGTAGTTCCTTTTTAGTGCGCGGTGGTACCAGGTTCTTAATCGCTGCTATTTTTTCAGGGTCTGGTGCATGTGTCCCTGAACCGACAATGTGCCCCAGATAATGTATGTGGGATTGCGCAATCTGACACTTCTCCGGACTGGCTTTCAGTCCCGCCTTATCTAAGACCTTAAGAATAATGTCGAGATGCTTTAAGTGCTCCTCCCAAGTGCTAGAAAAAATAGCAATATCATCAAGGTATGCCGTGGCATACATTTGATGTTGCGACAAGAGTTTATTCACCATTCTTTGACAGGTTGCCGCGGAATTTTTTAGCCCGAAAGGCATCACTCTCCATGCGTACTGACCCTCGTGCGTTACAAACGCGGTGAATTTCTGACTCTTCTCTTCCATCGGTACCTGCCAGTACCCGCGCCTAAGGTCCACTACCGTAATGAACTGCACTCTGCCTACTCGGAAAATCAATTCCTGAGGATTCATCATAGGGAACGCATCCACTTTGGTGACAGCATTTAACGCCCTATAGTCCACACACATGCGGATAGTCCCATCTTTTTTTCCGACGCATACTACCGGGTGTGCGAACTCACTCTCCGTGGGGTAGATCAACTTCGAAGTCAAAAGTTCGTCAACTTGCCGGCTGACTTCCTTCTTTAATAGTTCCGGCACCCGATAAGGAAACGCCTTTTTTGGCTGGTGGCACGGTTCTATTTCTATCTTATGTTCGTCTACCTTCGCTATACCCGGGGTGCCGTCAAAGAGTGTGCAATGTCTTTGGAACACCGCCTGTACTTCCGCCTGCGCGTCAGCATCAAGGTGAGCAACCTTCTCGCTCGTTAGCACTAGCTCTTCCCGCTTTATAGTGGTTGGTTGTGGAGCATATTCTACCTCCCCAAAATCATGGTCCTTATCGAAGACGACCCCAATATGACTGACCCTTGCATAGTAAAGTCGAATGTTGTTGGCGTGGACACTTTTCACCTTTCCCTCAGATGTCTCAACGCGGTAAGAATGTTCCCGCTCTCGTCCAACCACTGTGAATGGGCCTAGCCATTTAGGTGACATCTTACAATTCCGATCATTGTCGAAAACCACAACTTGGTCGCCAACGTTAAAAGCTTTGAGCTTGGTGCTGCGATTATACGCACTGGCGTAACTCTCCTGATGAGTTGCACTCATTAGCTCAGCAATATTAGCGGCAGTCTCGAGCTGCTCCTTAAGTTGCTGTAAATACTTAGCGGGGCTTTCTCTCAATGTTGCCGGCACCGGGATTTCTCCCGTCCACGTCCTCTGCAGTATTAGAAGCGGTCCCGTGGGATTCCTTCCATACAATAGACGAAACGGAGCTACTCCTGTTACCTATGGGGAACTTCCCGATAAGCCCATAAAACCATTGGGATCAATTTGTCCCAATTCTTGGAGTCTCTCTGAATGACATGATACAACATGTTTTTCAGTACTCGATTCCACCTCTCTACAACTACATTACTCTCTGGGTGTTCTGGGATTGAGAATCTTGGTGTGCAGCCTAATTTCTCCAGCATCGTTTGCGTGAGCTGAGATTTAAAATTAGTGCCTTGATCGGAGCAGATCATCTCCGGAACGCCTGTGCGACTGAAGATCTCAATCAGCGCATCACAAGACGCCTTAGCTGTCAAAGAGCGCAGTGGGACCACCTCTGGCCACCTCGTGCAAAGGTCCACTAAGCACAGCGCGTACTTATGTCCTCTCGCTGACGGTGTGTCCAGGGGTCCGACTACATCTACATTGACAACTTGGAAAGGGTGTTCTGGTCTAGTGAGCGGAGTTATAGGCACCCTATCCGTGCGACGCCTGTCTGAACGAATTTGAAATCCATGGCACGAAGACAATGCTCTAATATCTCCTTCGCCATACCCGGCCAAAAAAAGTTATACCTAATGCCAGGGCCGGATTAACAGTGCGGAGGGCCCGGTTCAAAAAAATAAGGGGGGCCTCTCCCCCCTCGCCCCGCCCCCTTTCTTTCCCGTTTTGTCACCTGGTCATGCTTGAGACTTGACGATTTTTAGATTTAGCTGCAAAGAACACAAGCCATATTTATTCTAAGCCTCCCCGGAGTGTTTAATATCACCTGGGCGTTTTCTTTCTTGCGGAGCACGTGGAGAGATTGTCATCGTAATAAATAACTATATCAGGAGACGAAGACGCAAGGACAGCATTAAGATTTGTCTCGTTCGTTGGATCATACTGAAAGAAGACTAAACTGTGCGAGAAGTTTAGACGAAAAGAAGGAATGCATACGACACTTAGAAGTGCAGTCCAAGCACCGTGTTTGTTTCTTCCATGCCAGAGTATTTTCCAGCCATATTGCTCGCGTTGTCGTATGACTGGCCACGACAGTCTTGGAAGTTAACTTCAAGATTTTCTAAGAGGTCGAGCGTTCTATTCGCGAGATCTTCCCCTTTGTGACTGGTTATGGGCAAAAATCCCAGAAAATGTTCTTCAGGCTCATCGTTAGCAACGTTGCGAACGACCACTGTAAGTTGATCCCTGTGACTCGAATCAGGTGTAGAATCAACTGAAAGAGAGAAGTACTTGGCACTCGCAACCGCGCAAGTGATTTTTTTTTCGGACTTCAGCTCCGAGGGCTTCTACAACCTCTTCCACAATGGTTGAGAGGAGAGGTAGGATGTTTTGCCACGTCCAATGTTCCCGAAGTTCTTTATATGGGCGGCAAGGAAAGGATCAAACTTCGCGATCAGTTCAAGACACTCAAGGAACTTGCCATTTTGAGGAGACCCGAGTAAATCATTGGATCCTCCGAGAGAGAAAGAGCCCTCGTTCTGCAAGGAACATTACCACTGCAACTACGTGGTGAAGAACATTTCTCCAGTAAGTTGCCCGTTCCGAGTGCTCTTCAAAGGAAGGAAAAACAGCGCGAATGTTTGGACGAACACAAAAGGGACACAGACGACGACAGGCGCTGACTTACTTTCTGTGAAGAAGGCACATTTATATACCATGTCAGTGTACACACGCGTGACTGCCATTAATGTGCTAACATCCCTCTGACATCGACATCACCGCATCGCCGCTCTTCAAAGGATCGAATGACCGACGTTCTGAGAGAACGTCGCTTGCACAGGTCAAGCACGCATTGTCTATGACAATCATTTTCCTCGTGTGTCTGTAACTTTGCATATGCCTTGTTCCATGAACTGAACCCATCTGGTTCCGAAAATTGGTCCTTTCTTGCTGACATCAGAGTACAGGGAAAGCAATACACAGATCATTTGGAAGGGCTGTACAGCAGCCATTCGCGCAAGACTGCTTCGCCGTTGGTGCATAGAACATTTCTTCATTGAAGTGGCGGTGGCAGCCCTTCGGTGCCGCGTCAGTTGGCTGAAAGTACCGCTTCGAGCGGGAGTAATCACCCCGCATGTTTCTAGCATTTTCACAGACACCCTGGGTTTGTGCCACCCAAAAGTTGACAGTGGCTACGCGCAGAGGAGACCAGTACACGGGATCCATAGACATGCAAGGACGCTCATCAGGCAATGGCTGATCTGTCTCAGTCGGGCTGCTCGTCCCTGGAGAACTGGGCTTCATCGCAGTGTGCGATGAAGTTGGTTCCCCGACCATGCTCATTGAGGTTGTTGCCTTTAAAGCCATTGAAGAGAGCGCCTCGCTTGCGCCTGCTTCGGAACAAACAGTTTCGCTGAGCACACGGTCTGTTGGGTCACCTTCACTGGTCTCACTGGTCGACGGATTACTGGCCGAGCTCTGTCTTGGCAAAATGGCCAGAAAGCTTAGGCATTTTTTTCTAAAGTGTCGCTGAGCTGTTCTTTTTTTTTTCTCCGTTGCCAAAAGGCGCTTTCGAGCGCCAGAGAACTCCTTTTTCCGTGGCATGGTACAGTAACAGAGCCTGCAAGCCAAGTTTATGATCTATAAGTAACTTATTCAAAGTGTGCTTTTCTAGAAATAATTTTTACTAAGAGCGACAATGAAGGATACTCTCAAAACAAATTTATGAGTAACATTACGGTAGTTTAACAAGACAATGAAACGCTACCGAAGAAATCTGATATTGGCGATGAACTCACTGACGAGATCCAGTTTATCGCGTAGTTTGGGTTTCTGCTAGCTGCTTCCTGTCTACAGATTACTCTCTCGACATGATCTGGATCTGTCTACAATATGAAGGAAGTGCACAGAATAAGACGATACAGCCGGAATTGACTTTACAATAAGATCTCTATATCACTGTGGTTCACATATCTTCGCAACGGGTTGCATTCTCAAGCGTTCTGGTTCAGGTGAATATTACAGCGATGATCGCTCATTCCAATGAATGGTGACCGACAGGCTCCAAAGGTGGCAAAAATAAAGCACAAAATCTCGGAGGCTTGGCGAAATCGGCCGCTCTGAATAAGTTAGTAAGAAAAGCTCGTACTTGCTTATTCATAAAATTAGTTGATAATGACAGAAGCAACACAATAGCAAACGCACCCACTTAGTCATTGCGTAATAATATATTCGCAATAAAAGTATTCAAATGTTAATCCACTGAATATTATTTTAATATTACTAAGGGTCTCGCAAAGATGTTGGTAGTGCCTCAATCTTTGCAAAGTAACGAAAATAGAAGCTCTGCAACTCTCGCACGAAACGTGCACACTGTACCTGTTAGCCATCTTAAAGTGCCCAAGTGCCCAAATATAAGAAATACGCTTGCACTTGTTTCCAATACTCGCACGAATGTAAATTTTGAAGCTCTTACCTTTAAGGTCAGCATATCCGATTGTTCTGCAGTGACAACGACGAGTACAGAGCTCCAGAGCGTGAAGGCGCACGAAATTTGTTTAACCGAAGAATGCATCATAAGAGCCGTGCTGCCTCGCGGATCGTTGAGCGCCGCAGCGGTGTTATGTGATGTCGAACAAGCTGCGCGCATCCGGTCGGCTCGGAGAAGCATCATGTTCACCTGAGACGCCCGTGGTTACATGTGCTATGCAGGACATTGCGTAAAAGAAGTTCAAAAGTGATGGTCGGTTGAAGACCCCCACCACAACGCTCAAGCAATTGCGGTGAGGGTCTGCTGGCGGCCAGATAGTGGATATATGTTGTAGATATTTCCTGTGCACAACCTTTACCAAGTGATGGTCTCTTAAGTTTCCCTATAGTATAACCACCAAGCAGAAATTACGACAGAACGGCAATGCCACAAGCGAAGAATCAAACCATTACTCCTTCGGAGTCCTTGCATAATGAGGAAGTTCCTTAACATACAACTATTTCATGGTGCGTTGTTTACACTATAATGAAAGCATAATATAGCATACCTATGCGTCAGCTTCTTACCGGTTATTTTCATTCAGCGCATTAAACGATATTTCAAACAGGAACCACTCTCTATGCTCCTTCGCATTGCGTGTTGGACCGTAGCTGCTAAAATCCTCGTCAGGCTGCTCTATGTGTCCATCCGCTGGATCAGCTCCTTCCCTGTACGCGATGCATGGTCTTGGGCGAGTAAAAGGTTTTTACCACAGACTGCAGAACTGGGAACTGACTTCAAGATTATGCACGTCATGCAACGAACAATCTCTTAGAAGCATTTATATTGATTATTGAAATAGATAATCTGTTTCTATCAGGGGAATCCAGCAGGAGGGTTAAACTTTTTCGAACAAAACAACGAGGTCGGCCATTTTTTCTGTCCCTTGGGGGGCCCCCTAAAACCGGAGGGCCCGGTTCATTTGAACCCTTTGAACCCTAGATAATACGCCCCTGCCTAATGCGAGCTTTTGTTTTCTTTGGCCCTAGATGCCCCCCGCATAGTGACTCATGAGCTAAGTGCATCACCTCAGTGCGCTTATCTTTGGGGACAACCAGCTGACTCACTCGGGTGCCTGCTATTGAGTCGCAGTGGTATAACAGTCCGTCTGAAATGAACATGCCGGATTTCCCACTACGAGCATCTTCCCAACATTTCTTTAGCGTAGCGTCACCCAACTGCACTTTGCGGAACTCCTCTCTTTGGCCTAACGACGCCTCCCTTTCTTCATCAATTTGCTCATCTTCCCCGGAAACGTCTTTTTCCTCCAAGGTAAGATTGCAGGCCACTACTTTTGGTTTCTCTACTGCTTGTTCTGCCTCATGGGCAGGCTCGGCCGGTGTTCGACAGGGTGCCAGAGAGCTGCTGGCCTTCAACAAAAGTTTCCAATCTTCCTCGGTCAACAAACAATCTGTGCCCTCGACGAGCTCATCAGTTAACGCACAGAGTAGGTCGACGCTCTGAGGTTGCGTCACCACTCGCGGATTATTTAATTTGACCGGCAATGTAGCTAGCCTCGCCTCGATAGTTTTACCAAAAGCAGACACCAATCTTACCGTGCCAGACGGCTCTACTAAACTTAGCGGAAGCAGACTCTCCCGAATGACAGTTATCTCACTCCCTGTATCCAAAATCGCATCTGCGGATACATCTGCACATGATACAGGAATTAACTGCAGTTTATTTGTGCCTTCACCCTCGTGTTTCAGAGACTTCACCTTTGCGCTAAGGACGCCATCAGGTATTTCAATTTCCGTCTCGTGGGTTAAAATTACCTTTTGGACCTTCCGCTTTGGCTCGGTAGCCTTCTTCGGGTCGTTCTCCTTATCACTAGCCTTCGGGCACTCTTTAGCGAAATGGCCTGAGCCGTGACATAGGTGGCACTTCAGAGCCCCTTTTTCTACTCGTGTCGCCGGCTTTTGCCCCATTTCTACCGCTGGTTGCTTTGAAGCACGCCCTTTCCCTTTCGCTTGTTCGAAAGTTTGGAGCACTTTAGCGATCTCAGTTGGCCTAAGCCATCCCTCGCCTTCCCTTAATCTCACATACTCCAGACCCTCCGTACTTAGTCCCGATTTTATACGGTCAGCAACCATGAGTTCGGCCATCACTTCTACCGTATCGGCCTCTCTCACTTGGAGGTAGTATGAGAAATACGTTTTCACGCGGGACGCGAACTGCGCCCACGTCTCTTCCTTTCGCTTTACTGCTCTTTCAAACCTCTGCAGATACTCTGCCGGAGAAAGCTTCAGTTCCGTCAGCACTGCTGCTTTAACTGCCTCGTAATCTGCACTCTCTTCAGGGTTGAGGTTACGCAGTAGGTAACGAACTCGTTCAGCTAATGCTGGTATAACCAAATGCACGCGACTGTCATACGGTACTTGGTAAGTAGCAAACAGTTTTTCTACTTCCTCAAACCATAATGGCACATCCGCGTCACTGGGCAGGCGAAACCCTTTCAGCACTTTTGCACATTGCTGGACAGAATCTAAACACCGTCGCCTCTGATCACCCGTCTCCGACCCAGAGTTGGACAACGTGCCATTGAGACGTTCCGCGTTCATTCTAGTTTGCAATAGCTTTTCGTACTCAATCTGGAGATTGAGCCTTTGGATTTCAAGTTCGAGCGTTCTCGTTGCACTTGAAAACGGCAAAACCTGAGATGCCTGCTGCATCGATTCTTGCCTTTTAGTAGGCACTCTCGCCTCAGCTGATTTATCAGAATTGAGACTACCATCATTTGATGGCTCTCGCCTCCGATCCATATCCGCTACACTCGCACCTTCATCTCCATTAAACTCCATTGTTTCAGCACCCCCGCGTGTTCTCACCATGTGCTCTACACATAAACTGCCATGCCAATCTGAGAAAGACGTAAGAAATCCTGCTCACCCTTTGCTGAATGCTCTGTCGTTCCTGGATCTCCTCCACGGCGCCGGAGTTGACTGCTGTGGGATCGTCTCGACGTTGCCGCTGGTGGCTGTTGGATGCCTTGCCCCTCGGGTCTTCTCAGCGCTGGTGCAGTGTATGGTGCTGTAGAGCTCGCCGATCCCTGTCAGACTGCGCCAGTTATGTTTTTTTTTCTTGTTCGTTTTCTCCTTGATGTGGATTGAAGTCCCGTCAAGGAGATGATCGACGTCGATGAAGCAGGAGGCAGGTTGGAGGTAATAAAAACTTGAAGGTATATTGCAGCGAAATATTTACAGTCATATGTACATCTTGCCGAAGCACACTGATGATAACATAGACATCAACAGCGTCTTACTCTTCTACTTAACTTTTCTTAAGTTAGAGCCTAGAACCCTGTTACTACATACGAAGAACTGAGTCCCACTGTTCGACCACCGAGTGGTTACGGCCCAGACGAAAGTTGCATCGTACGGAGTCTTACTGATCGATCAGTTAAGTGATTACAGCCTAGACTGAAGGGAAACGAATTCCGTCCAGTCTTAAGTACCTTGCGGTAACAAAGAAAAGGGGAGGTGGCCACTGGTGGTCCGCCTCGACATTCCCTTATCCAATCCGTTTATCCTCATGTTAAGCCACTCCCTACTGGGCTGTCCCTAATCTCGACAGCAGTGTCTTTACAGTGCAGACAGGCGTTTTGGCACTCTTTCCCATCATGGCTCTCTCTTTACCCCACGCTCTCAGGAGTTCCCACGGTTGCAATACATCTGTATCGCGCACCTGAGGCATTCGCACCGTTTCTCACGCTCATCGAGTCGAACCCCCGGTGACGGTAGTGAAGACGGTTTCGGGAAGACAATTTGCGTGTCCTCGCGTTTTCCGCATTAGGACCGCGCATTGTTGTGACTCCATCCTGCCTTGCCGTCGGCGCGCCCAAAGCGCATGCCGATCATTATTGTGGTCAAGCATGCTGTCGCTCGCAGGAGATTCTTGCTCTCCGCATTTTCCGACACATTCGGGCTGTAATCCCGAAGAGCCGACCTCTGAGAACGGTAGCGTACCTGGAACCCCCGGGGGCATCGTGGGAGCGAGCTGCTCCCTCCAGTTTGCTTTCGTTGATAATTGCACAGTCAAAGACCATGCCGAGAGAGCCGAGAAAGAAGCTTTGTACGACGTACAGTGCCGCGCCGTCTCTTCCGCACGATCTACTTATGAGCGGCAAACATAACACCCGTGCTAGTGAATAGGTTGTAAAAAGCTCGTAATAATAACTTCTAAGATTCGTTTAACAAGTTCTTTTAACAGGTGCATGGCAAAAAAAATCACAGCATATCCACGGGGTGAATGACGATGAGTGGGGCGAAGCTACGGAGGGAATCATCTGTAAACCGTGAAACTCTTCCGTGAAATGCGCCCAGTACATAATATAAAGAGTGTGAAACATCGTGTATATATTAAACATCAAACTTTTATTGTACTGTTGGTTTACGTGGTCCCTTCATTATCACTTGTGATCGGTGAAATGCAAGGAAGAAGTCCGCTCCCGAGTGAAAGAGCGCCAAGAGCGACCGCATTCCCCGCTCGCCCTGTACGAATTAAAGGCAAGGCTAGAGGGAAGACAGGACGCGCGTTCCACGACGCGAGGTCGGTAGCATGCCCAACGAAAGCCAACGGAACGCGATCGTGCAAGTGCTCCGGCTTCGCATCGCCTCATGGTTCCATTTAGCGTCCCAAAACCAAACATATTGCTCAAGGTGTGCCTTGCGTTTTTCGTAGAAATAATTTCATTATCATGTACATTAAGACGAAAAGTTGAAAGCTCACTAGAGTGTATCGCCCGCAAAGTATGTCTTTTAGTGTGATTTAACTCTCGTACGGCAGGGTCCTCGCGCCGTTGCCGGTCCACCTCGCCCGTTGACGATCGGGCGAGGTGGCTACATGCAACTACTACTACAACACTTTAAGAAAAACATCTGGCGTTCTTTCGTTCTGCTTTTACAAAACATCTGGCGTCTTTCGTTGGTTTATTTCATCAATCAACGGCGTTTTGAACAAAATTTTTATTGTTTAATCACGCACAGGAGAAATCTCACCAGGCACTACCTTGGAGGTAAACAATGGCTGCTAATGGCAATGAGAGACAGAAGAAGTCGGCTTTTAGCTAACACTTACACTTCTACTTCTACTAACGTTTCCTACTGGAACATGCCAATGGCTGCTAATGGGGAATGAGAGACAGAAGAATTCGGCTTTTAGTTAACGCGCACGCTGCGAATTTTTTATTGTTCAACAACGCACAGGAGAAATCTCCCACCGGCACCACCTTGGAGGTCAAAGCGTAAGACTTGTTACTCACTACTACGACCACGACGACTACGAGGGACGAACGGGTGCCGCCTTAAGGAGCTTCGCCCCTAAAAGTTAGTAACGGCACGCAAGAGGTAGTAACCGTTGCAACTTTTAGGTGTCTGCTAACGTAGGTAGTAAAAAGGTAGCAAAACTTTAGTAAAGGTCCAAGAAGGCTAGTAACAGCTGCTGTTACTAACTATTTGCTCGTGGTTACAAGGTTTTTCCTAACATTTTTTTAAGAGTGTACGTGTTCAAATTGAAAAAGTTGTTGAAGATGTGAGAGTTGCATCACCTATACGGCAGCATTACAAAGAAATGCTTAATGTTTCCCTAGGGGAGATAAAGCAGCTCAAGGTTAAAATTCTGCAGCAAAGAAATTGCAGACTGACCAAAAAGAGCGAAGCGCGATCCTCGTAAAGGAGATCAAGGATCAAAAGCTCATGTCTGAGCAGGGCATGTGGATGTTCAGTGCAGTCTTCCCCCATAGATACAGCGACCCTTCCACAGGGCACGAAAAGGCAAAAAGGCACGTATCCATCCGAGCTGCGGGCGTTTGCGTTAACGCTGCACTTCTATTCTCCATCAGCTTATGAGTATGTACGCTCGAAGTTTAATCGAGCACTGTCAGCAGAGCGCGCTATACGAGAACGGTGTACAGAATTCCATCAAAGGAAATGCTGGCTTCAAAGATGAGTCACTGTCTCGGAAAAGCTAGCCCAATGCCGCACAAAGAATTTGTACTGTTCTTTGATTGTTGATGACAAATGAGGAAGCATGTTGAGATTGTGGGCGACTAATTGGTCAGATATGTGAACTTTAGGACTGGAATGCAGGATGGCAGCTCTGCATATGTATATTGTAACGACGTGGGATCGACAAGGACACGGAGAACGATAGGCAAACACGCTTTATAATTCAGAGAAACTGCCACGTCTTCTTCGTCCCCGCGATGGGCCAAAAACACTCGCGCTGCTTCGTTGCCGTCGCCACTGGCACATACGCGCGGCATTATTCCCCCTTTAAAAATAAACATCGCCCCGATGTTCAACGTTCAGAAAGCAAGGTAAAAAAAAAAGAAACTGCGCAGTTAGTCACTGCAAGTATGGCTTCATCAGAAGCACGTGAACAATTTCTGGCGAATGTTTTCGGCGCTTTGAGCTCTGAGAGCCGTCTGGAACAACCTCGTAGTTGACCTCACTGAGGCGTCGGATAACTGTGTAAGGTCCGAAGTATCTTCGCAATAGCTTTTCGGAGAGCCCACGCCGACGAATAGGTGTCCAGACCCACACTTTGTCGCCCACGTTGTATGTGACGGGTCTGTGTCGGAGGTTGTACTGTCTGGCGTCATAGCCTTGTTGTTGGTTGATTCGCGACTGGGCAAGTGGTCTAGCTTCTTCTGCTCGCTGTGTAAACTTTTCAGCGTCCATCTCATTGTCATCATTTTCGTGAGGGAGCATTGCGTCTAATGTTGTCGTAACTTCACGGCCGTAAACGAGACTGAAGGGTGTCTTCCGAGTGGTCTCCTGACGTGCCGTGTTGTACGCGAACGTGACGTAGGGTAGAATGTCGTCCCAGTTCTTGTGCTCTACATCTACGTACATGCTTATCATGTCAGCCAGGGTCCTATTGAGACGTTCAGTCAACCCGTTGGTCTGGGGATGATACGCCGTTGTTTTCCTGTGAGCGGTACCACTTAGTCGAAAAACGGTGTCCAAAAGCTCGGCCATGAACGCAGTACCTCTGTCGGTTATAACTACTGCAGGAGCACCGTGCCTTAAAACGATGGCTTCGATAAAAAATCGCGCCGCTTCATGTGCTGTTGCCCCTCGCAAAGCGCCCGTCTCGGCGTATCGGGTGAGGTAATCTGTGGCGACGATTATCCACCTATTTCCGGTAGGAGACGTTGGGAAGGTGCCCAGAAAATCCATGCCGATTTGTGCAAATGGTGTTGTCGGCACTTGGACAGGCTGCAACAGACCGGCTGGCTTGACAGATGGCGGTTTGCGACGCTGGCAATCGAGACATGTCTGCACGTAAGTTTTTACGGCCGCAGCAAGTCTTGACCAGTAATAGTATTGCCCAATCCTCGCCAATGTCCGGGTGTAGCCCAAGTGACCAGCGGTCGGTTCGCTGTGGCAGGCGTGTAGGACCTCACGTCGAAGCGACGAGGGAACGACGAGTAAGTAGCTGCTGCCAGTAGGTGAGAAGTTCTTCTTATAAAGTACGTCATTGCGCAAGCAGTACGACGTCAGCCCCCTTGCGAATAATTTCGGCACGCTACTGGTTCGTCCTTCCAGGTAATGAATAAGCGGTAGCAGTTCAGGATCGTCCCGCTGCTGTTGTGAAAAAGCGGCAGTGTCAACGACGCCCAAAAAGGCCGTGTCGTCGTCGTCTTGGGCTGCTGTCTCAACAGGAGACCGAGAAAGACAGTCGGCATCGGCGTGTCGTTTTCCTGATTTGTAAGCAACAGGGAAGTCGAATTCTTGGAGCCGAAGACTCCATCGTGCGAGACGGCCGGATGGATCTTTCAGATTAATTAACCAACAGAGTGAATGGTGATCGCTGAAAACGGTGAACGAGCGACCGTACAAATACGGACGGAATTTCAGAACTGCCCATACCATGGCGAGGCATTCTTTCTCGGTCGTAGCGTAGTTGGCTTCTGCTCGGGACAGCGTCCTACTGGCATAGGCGATCACCTTTTCACTGTTGTCCTGCCATTGTACGAGCACTGCTCCAAGACCCACGTTACTAGCGTCGGTGTGCAATATCGTCGGCGCGTCTTCATCGAAGTGGGCGAGCACGGGAGGCGTTTGCATGCGTTGACGACGCTCGTGAAATGCCCGCTGCTGGTCTTCGCCCCATGCGAAGGGGACGTCTTCCCTGGTGAGCTGTGTCAATGGCCATGCGATGCGCGAAAAATTGGCAATAAACCACCAATAGTAGGCACATAGTCCCAAAAAACGTCGCACTGATTTTTTGTCTGATGGGGTAGGAAAATTCGCCACGGCAGCAATCTTATCCGGATCGGGTCGGATCCCCTGGCTGCTGACGACGTGTCCGAGGAATTGAAGTTCGTGAAAGCCAAAGCGGCATTTTTCAGGTTCCAATGTAAGACCGGCTACGCGTATTGCTTCGAAAACTGTTTCCAGTCTTCTTAAGTGTTCATCGAACGTAGCAGAAAAGACAATCACGTCATCGAGGTACACCAGGCAGGTTTGCCACTTAAGTCCTGATAGTACAGTGTCCATTAGACGCTGAAACGTTGCTGGCGCCGAACACAAACCGAAAGGAAGAACCTGAAATTCATAAAGTCCGTCGGGCGTGACAAAGGCGGTCTTCTCACGGTCTCTCTCATCCACTTCAATCTGCCAGTAGCCGCTTTTCAAGTCCATTGACGAAAAGTAGCGTGCGTTTCGTAGTCTATCCAGGGAATCATCAATACGCGGCAGCGGATACACATCCTTCTTTGTGATCTGGTTGAGCTTCCGGTAGTCGACGCACAAACGCAAGCTGCCGTCCTTCTTTTTTACGAGTACTACAGGCGATGCCCAAGGACTGTTAGATGGCCGAATAACGCCATCTTCCAGCATCGTTTTCACCTGCTTTTGAATTGCATCACGCTCCTTTGGGGCAACACGATAAGAATTTTGCCTGATGGGTCTGGCGTCAGAATCTGTGATGATGCGGTGCTTTGTGAGCGGCGTTTGACCAACTCTTGAAGTTGATGAGAAGCAGCCGTGGAACTTGTGGATCAGCGCAAGAAGGCGGTCTCGCTCGACGGTCGATAACGTCGGACTAACGTCAACAGGTGTCGGTGTAGTGATAGGAGACGCTGCCACCTCCTCCACTAGATGGCAATCTTCAATTTGCGCGAGTTCGTCGAAATAGGCAATGGCAGTGCCTCTAACAATGTGTCGGCGTTCCTTGCTGAAATTCGTCAACAAGAGGTCAGCGCGTCCATCGATCACATTGATGAGAGTCCTGGCAATAGAAATGCCGCAAGTGAATGCTAGCTCATTGATGTGTTCAGCGATGCCAATGCCGCTCTGCAAGCTCTCGCAGTGCACGGGTACGAGGCAGCAACTCCGCGGCAGCAGTATGACGCCGTCGCCGGCGATACGTAATCGAGGTCGTTGGTTTTACTCATCATTAGCAGTGCCCCAGGTTGTAGCGAACGTTACGCTCCTGTCGCGGATGTTAATGACAGCCCCGTATTCGCGCAAGAAATCCATTCCCAATATGAGCTGTTTACAGCACTCATGAAGGATGACGAGGGTGGCGACGAAGGTGGAACCAGCGATTAAGAGTCGGGCCGTGCACTTTCCAACAGGTGTCATTAACTGACCTCCGGCAGTTCTTATATTGGGTCCGTACCATGGCATCTTTACCTTCCTTAGTCTGTCGGCTAGCTGTAGGCTTATTATGGAAAAGTGGGAGCCAGTGTCAACAAGAGCTGTCACTTGATGGCCGTCAATGTGGACGACGAGGTCAGCGCTGACGACGTCGGTTACATCGGCAGCTGGCGCATTCGTCGTATTCGTCGGTGTGCTCGTTGTCTTCGGCTTCGGCGACTTCGAGTCTTTCGTCTGTAATGGGGGCTGTTCGGAATTTCGATGATTGGCAACCCCACCCCCGGAGGTCGCTGCGTCTAGTTTCCCCGTCGCGGGCTAGGGGACCTGCCCCTAGTGACGTCGGCAAAACAGCGACGATTCGGTGAACTGTACCGCGCAGGAGATGGAGAACGTGATCGGGGCGTCGCTGGATTTTGTGGCGGTATGTCGAGAAGAGCGTCGTTGTACGTGCGTCGACCGTCATGCGTCGCGTAATCAGGGTGGGGAGGAAATCTCGAGTATTGAGCGTCGCGATAACGGCAAACTCGATAGACGTGCCCTGCTTCGCCGCAATGGAAGCACACCGGTCGACGGTCAGCGGTACGCCACAAATCGGTTTTGCGACGCTGGTAGTTCAGTGAGGATTCTCCATTGAACCACGTTGCGGTGTTTGGATGTCGGCCATACGGCATTCTTCGTGGCGGCGAGATCGGCGAGGTTGGGAGAGTCGCCGGCGATGGGATCGGCTGTGCGAGGGTTGGTGGTGGTCTAGGCATTGGAGCCGGCGGCGTCGAAGGTGCGATGATTGGGCGTCGGACAGCATCAGCGTAAGTAAGATGCCGCGGCACATCACAATAGCCGGGCGATGAAAGAGCCTGACGGACCTCATCCCGGACAACATCAGCGACAAAAGACAATGCCGGCGCCGGTTCTGGTGGAATTAAACCAAGCTGCCGAAGCTCCTCTCGCAGAATCTCCCAGATGACTTCACGTAGAGGCTTCTCGTTGCTCACAGTCATAACAGAAGTACTCGCTACAGAGTTGATCATGTTGTCATGCAGGCGGTACCGTTGCTGTAGAGCCCGTTCGATCGCTGTGGCTTCTTTGGTGAATTCAGCTACTGTTGTTGGTGGATTTCTCACAAGCCCAGCAAACAGTTGCTCCTTCACTCCTCGCATGAGATACCGTAACTTCCTCTCTTCCGGCATCTCGGGGTCTGCCCTACGGAAAAGACGGGCCATGTCTTCGGCGAACATAGCCACGCTCTCGTTTGGTTTTTGGATGCGGGTTTCCAGGAGACGTTGTGCACTCTCCCTTCTGTCGACACTGGTAAAAGTGTCAAGCAGCTGGGCGCGGAAGTCGTCCCAAGTAGCCAAGCTTCTTTCCCGGTTGATGTACCACGTCTGAGCGTTGTCCTTCAGGTAGAAGCAGACATTCGAAAGCTTGGCTTCTGGGGTGGCCCATTGGTTGTATTTCGCACAACGCTCGAACTGGTCCAGCCAGTCTTGGGCGTCTTCATAGGCTTCACCATGAAAGCACTCAGGAATCATAGGATTCTGCAGTGTCAGGTGCGATGGAGCTGCAGTGGCCATGGTTGAAGGAGGCAAGCGATTGCTGGAATTTTCTGACAGGGGGTTGAGCTCGGGCGCCAGGCCTAACAGACGGCGACTGAATCGGTGGACCGGTGTTTCGACGCGTGGTGGCGATTCCGGGCTCGATTGTCGGCTCCGCGAAGGAGTGCCAAGCATGAAGCTTACCCAGCACCTCCACCAGTGTAACGACGTGGGATCGACGAGGACACGGAGAACGATAGGCCCACACGCTTTATCATTCAGAGAAACTGCCACGTCTTCTTCGTCCCCGCGATGGGCCAAAAACACTCGCGCTGCTTCGTTGCCGTCGCCACTGGCACATACGCGCGGCAATATGCTCGTTGGCTTAAACTTACGACTTAGGATGCCACTTCGGCGTTTTTAATTTATTCAATGACACGATAAGTGAGCCGAGCTGACCAAATAGTATCGAAAAGCTATATGTCTATTGAAATAGTCGAGTGCAAGCTGAATGCCCATATTTGAACCACGTCCATGCAAAGCCAGAACCAGGCCCGTAGCCGGGGGGGGGGGGGGGGAGGGCAGGGGGCCCGGGCGCTCTCGAAATTTTGATGACACCTGGTGTTTTATCGAAAATAATTCATGAAAATAGGCGTTTTCCCCAAATAGTCAAGGTTTTCAGCAAGTGCCCCCCCCCCCCCCCCGAAAAAAATTCCTGGCTACGGGCCTGGCCAGAACTATTGGTTTTGGAGGTTTTGAGCCTGTCTTGAGAAAAGAAATGGCTTTCAGCTTTGATGAGCATATCCTTCTCGATGAGCATATCTTTGAGTGGGGTGCTTTGGACACCCACTTTTATATTCCGTTCCGCTCAAAGAAAGTGGCCGTACTCCACGTATGCACAAGACTCCGTCACATGAAAAATGACATAAACAGGAAAATGAGTGCCGAGAACGTGAGGTGTGCTCTTACGAGGATGATTATTTTTTTAAAACCAGTGATACAGACACTTCGTCGGTGCATGCTTGCAAGGAAAACGCCAAAGAGACAGAATGAAACTGACTGTATTCTTATATGCCATTTGGCTTCTTATTCGTGACAACTTCTCCCTTAATGCTCGCCATAACCGTTAAAAACCACGGCAGAGAGACGCGGTCAGCGCGGCGGGTGCGCTTTAGCCCCCGTTTCTTGCCTATGGCAAGATGGCCGCCGCGCGCGCGGCGCGGCTTCACTGCGGCCCATTGGTGAGTATAGGCGGCCTCCACTCCAGCAAGATTTATTTAAAACTCTTTGGGCGGAACCATATTAGAGTGTACTAGAACTGTCGAGTGGCGTGAACGCGCCTCGCCGCCTGATGCCTTCCGCGTCGACCGTAGCGGCGGCGCTGCAGACGCTCCAACCGCTCCAACCGCGTTACAATGTGAGCTTGCTAGGCGGGCCCAATGGGAAGTATGGACGCCAGAGAGCAGCCTATGGCGTCGTTGTCAAAATGTGCTAGAGGCAGTGGCGGATCCAGAGGGGGGGCGGTAGGGGCGATCGCCCCCCCCAAAGCATGTGTCAGTCCTCCCCCCCGCCTGCCTGTAGTGCCTGTCTCTCCTCCTCCCTACCCTACCCCCCCCCCGCTCAGATGAAGGAACCGCCCCCCCCAAAGTTGGCACCTGGATCCGCCCCTGGCTAGAGGGCCGTCTGCACAACACGTATACACAGAAAAAAAGTGTATACAATGTGAATTATTTCTTTCAGTATGTTAATGCTAGTTGTGCAGACGGCCATCTAGCACATTGTGCCAACGACGCTCTCAGGCGTCCATACTTCCCATTGGGACCGCCAAGCAAGCTCACATTGTAACGCGAATTCATTACTCGTCGCCCTGACACCAACGCAACAAGACTTTCGACCACTCACGAGACACTGACATACATCTCGCATCTTGCCTCTGCCTGTGACGAGTGTCAGCTGCAAGGGCGACCACGTGCTTTGCGGCGAAGCACCTACAAAAAGAAATGCAGGACGCGTTCGGAGGGCCAAATTCAAAAATTATTTTCTTCCTTAAAACAAAAAATGATTTGATTAGACTTTCTGCATTACTTAACAATGAAGTTTTCTATCAAACGCCGCATGACGAGGATTTTTACTTGGACCGCATCAGTATGAAAAATACGGTCAAACATGCGAGAAATCGTACATTTTTTCTAGTTTCACAATTTTTTTTTTTGGGAATACTTAAAGTCTATTTAACTCCTAAACATTTTTGTTTTGCAATACACTTTTCTGAAGATCACACTATTATTAAGATTGGTTAGGGAGAGTTCCAGATAGCTCAGAAAAAAATCACGAACATTGAAGATTTTCGTAGTTTTTGAAGATGCGTAACTGGTAGTGAAACATAAAAAATTCGGAAATAATGAATAGGACAACTAAACAGAACCTCTGCGATAGCACAAGCGCGGTTTAGAAGCTCAATACACAAAAATAGATTTTATACACATTTTTTTATTGGGCACAGTTTAACAAATACAAGCGAACTTCGAGGGGGCGCCATGATCGTCAAAATTTTTTTCGAGCAAAAATGTTTTGCGACAATACTCCATGTGGCACAGGAAAAAGGCACAAATTTTATCAGCGAAATCCGTGATGTGCGAGCGCCACGTCTGGGACACTTGGCATGGAATGACCCATATATATATATATATATATATATATATATATATATATATATATATATATATATATATATATATATATATATATATAAACATAATATCGCAAAGCGTGGAGCACCACCGCCCCTCCTGGCTTCACTTTTGACACTTTACAGATAAAGCAATGAAATTATAATACACATAGGCGTGCGCACAGGGGAGGCAGGGGGGGCGCCCCCCCCAATCACCTAAGAGGGGGGGGGCGCAAAATCTGCCCCATACATTGACTTAGAAGTAGGGGGGGCGCTGCGATAAACCTTTGCCCCCCTGATGGGGAACCCTGCGCACGCCTATGATAATACATACGGGCTATATTTACATCTGCCCATTTTAAGATGCTTGAAATAAGCCCTGATGCATGAATTTGTGCCTCGGAGGTGAACACGCGCTTTCCGCTCGGCTTCTTGGCTCGGTTTCCTGGTATTTTAGGCACTCAGAGGTCGCAAGCACTCAGTAACCGCGGAAGCACGCTGTTGAAACAAGATAGCCTTTCGTCATTAAAAAAACAGAGCAAAACTGGCAGAACTCAGCCGTCACTAATATAAATGTTGTGATAGAGTTATTTGTGCTTAGGTTACTGTTGAAAGAGTCGAGCGCATTGGAGCGCATATAAGGATCAATGCTCTGGATATCGTAGAGACTGCCGGCGGAAGAATGGTAGGCTTTCGTCGCTGGTTTGTTATTTCTTCGTAGTCAATGTTCGTAGGGACTTATAGTGTAGCGCGGCTCGAAGTGTTGCTTGCAAACCGCACAGCAATCAGTGAGCAGCTAGGTGCAAAATCCGATTGTCGCCTTCTATAGGGGCCGGTAGGCTCCACAACCAGGGAATATCTCGGCGCAATTTTGGCACGCCTGCATATTCACTCCTGCACCACGGCGCGTAGCAGGCGTTGAGACAACTATTAAAGCTTAGTAATGCATTAAACGCGCTCAAAACACGCAATTACACGCTTTCGTAGGCTGCGACGCGCGCGCCAAATGCAGACGCTCTCCACAGCTTCAGTACAAAGTGACTACAGCGCCACCGCTACGATCGCCCGGCGGAGCATCATCCGCGATGAGGCGCGGCCGCTTCGTTCGTTCCACTGCCCCCTTCTAGTACACTGTAACCATGGGCCATGGTTATAGTGTACTGGAACAATTTCCTAGTGACGCGTCCGGGAAGGAGCGCGCGTGCCCGTTTGTGTAGACGCCACCAGGTGCCGCCGCTGCGCCTTTTTCTAGTAGACCGGCCGCTGTCTCCCGGTGCGTTTGACGTTGTCCGAGTTTGTAGGCGTTCCTTATGCAACGGATTCTTTTATTACAGCACAAAAAGACTGTATTTACTGTAGTATAGTGTAAAAAAAATTTCTGAAAACCACGTCAACACACTAGTATCGACAACGTCGTCTGCTAGCGTAAAGGCTGCAGACCGGCGAATTCATTGCAGTTCGGGACATCGCCTCAGCAGTATGTATTCGCAACTTTTATCATACATTGCACAAACCCAGCATGTATGGACCTGTCTTTCTTCTATGGCGCAATATCTATCACATTTAAATAGCGTGCTGGTCACAAACTACATAAAAGTGCACAGCAACGTCTGCGCTGCGTTCCTATGCCAGAAGGCGTACAAATAAATAAAGGCCTCGACAGACGCACATTGATTGTGATAAAATTTTTGTACTTTGTAATCAGTTACAGAACCGCATCTAAACAAAATTATTCCGGCGTTTCCTTACACCATTTCACGGCGTACAACGAGACTCTCTTTTTCTTTTTAGCATCGTACATAGAAGCATCCGAGAAAAAAAGAAAACACAAACAAGTCCTCCACCGTTTTTTTCACAAGTGCTACCACGTTGAAAGTGTAGCGTCGCACTACAGACGAACGAAGTAAGCAGCCGCAAAGCGCGTCCGAACCGGCCCAATCCAGCCCGAACGGGCTCGGCGACTAGAAAAAGGCGCAGCAACGCCACCAGTGGCGTCTACTGGCGTTTGCTTCAACCGGCCACGGCCGGTCTGGAGGCGCGCGCTCGCTCCTTCCTTTACGGCCTGCGCACGGGGGGCTGTTGCTACCTGTGGCCGCAATTTCGTGGGGGCGCTCCGAGCCAACTGCTCACACGACGCCATTTTTTGCCCCGCGTCTCGTGCCTCTCAGCGCAGCTACCGTAGAGGAGTGAGACGCCGGTAAGAAGCCGTGGGCTAAAATATGGCAGCCGCGCCGCAGTAGACGCCGCAGATGTCCTCACCCTGGACAAAACGCGCAACAAAACGCGCATCAAGGCACCCTAACTGCTCCCTAACTCACTCCCGGCCGTTGCGGAGGCTAGCGCGCGCAGGGAGTGCTCGGCTTCCGACTTACCGTGGCGCTTTCTGAAGTTACTCTATAAGGTATTCATGGTACCAATGCGATAGAAACATGGTAGCAAGTATATATGATGACTCTGGTAAATTCCGCTTTACAGAAGTGGTGGCGCAGGCCGCTCATAAGCCCGCTTCTGTTACACCAAGCCTGAATACACCAAGCCTGAATAGGCAACAGAGTTCGGTGGTTTGCGAGGAGGTTCTCGCAGAGCTTCAAGTTCCTCAATAACATCTTCCGAAATAGACATCACCGCGTCTTCAATGTTTTCGTCGTGAATGCCCATGTCTTTTGAAGGTAGCGCCTTTTCCTTGACAATGTGAGTCAAAGCAGCTGTGACGGCTCTTGCGTCTAGCGCGTCATTGCCCCCGCACATTGCCCTCAATTTTCCAAACATTGCCTCTATAGGATCACTGTTAAATTTCTTCGTGAGCACATAGTTTACTCCTTTTCTCAGAAGAAATCGGACTGTCTCCACTGTGGACTTTGTGGTGAAAAGCAGGGCAGTGTACGTCTCGTATGTAAAGTTTCCTACGCCAGCGGCGACAGAAGAATCCTGGATGCGCTTAATGTAGCCTGAAAATTCATTTTCCAGCCACAGCAATCGGCTGTCGTCCTGCCTTGAGATGGGAAGTTTGCAGTCATTTCCACTGTACGTAGTGTTGTGAATGTCGAACCATCTCTTTATGGCTTTCATGAAGTTGATTGTGGATGCTGCATCCTTGAATAGAACAATAGAGGAGTTGCCCCTCAAGTTTCGCAGATGTTCCAGTGCGCCAATGACTTGGAGCGAGAATACTTGCACTGCACGCATTACATTCATCTTTTTCAGGTTAGATGGGTAATCCCCTCTGTGACGTTGTAAATATGCGTGGCCCACCAAAAATGCACTGCTGTGGCAGCTGGGGTTCTCTAACGTGCACCTAAATCTAAGCACACGGGCCTCAGGCATTTTCGCCTCCATCGAATATAAGGTGGTCGGGTCTTAAAATATATTGTTGCTAGTAGCGCTGCGTTGCGTCTTCTATTGCCGAGTGCCGAGAAAGGCAGACTGTCCCCACACGCACCTGTACTTCCTTCACCGCTTGCTACAACCGAAAGAAGTAATTAGCACGAGAAATTGGCCGTGCACAGCTGGTTTACAACACGAAGCGCATGCGGTGAAACGCGTTTTCGGCGGTTGGCTCGCGACGCCCTCACGCGGAGCGCGCCGTCGTGACTGTATAGAAAAAGTTCCATTGTACTCCCGGCGGCTGCTCAGGCCGTAAGGGAAGGAGCGAGCGCGCGCCTCTAGACCGGCCGTGAACCGGCCTATTGTCCCTCCCTCGTGGACGCGCCACTAGGAGAATATTCTAGTACACTATAGCCATGGTGCTATTCTGGACTTCCGCCATTTTCTGTCGAATTTGACGTAGGCGTGACGTGTACACAATGATGACGCAAACGCATGAACTGCTTGCGAAACGTGACGTGAAGGGGACATGAAATATAAGAAAACGTAGAATCAAGTAACACTTTGTTTATTTAATTGTAAATGCAACAAGAAAAATAAAAGAAAAGTGATGTCTTTAGTTTTAAAGTCGTGAAGCAGACGATACCGTCCGCAATTTAGCGCCTATTTTGGAGATCAGCGATGAAGCCATAGTAACTTTTCTAGCCAATAAGCGAGCCAGCCAAGCCAGCGTCGACATAGCCGCAATCGTTATATCTCTGGTTATTTTGTGTACGTGTTCTGTGGTTTTGTCGGCAGGATCGCCGAACAGTGGGCCGCGATGTTGGATTTCTTTTACCGATCGTCCCCGTATGGGAGGGGTGGCCTGCGACTTACTGCCGGAGGTACGACGGGAGCTCTGACAGACGCTGACAGAGCGCTTTAACTGCCTGGGCCCCAGCAGCAGGCCGCCGCCGGAGTGACGGCGTCTATGGCGAAGTAGGTAAGCTTGAGTTTCCCTTGGGTGGTCTTGACGTTTCAGCTATGCACATGCTTATTGCAGGAGTACTGGCGAAGGGCCGTTTGATTTGGCGACGCATGTTTCGGTGGACAACGCCCGCATCGTTACAATTATGTGCGTCGACTCTATGTTGGGCTTCGGCGGCCCTTCGTTCCCAAGGCCCGCGGCGTCCAGAAGCGCTGCAGATAGTACAGAGATAAGGAGCTGCACTGCATTGCAAGTATTAATAACGCCCCTTCTCTTTCTTCTGTCTTTTTTGTTGTGGTGGCGGTTCAGTGCCTATTTTATCTGAAGTGGTGTACGAACTAGCCCAACAGCCAGTTGTGCTATTTACAACGTCTCCGATGCGCGAAGTATGTTCTGACCTGTCGATCATTAGGATGGTGCTATATATGTTTTGCTAAGGATGCGTAAGGACTACTGTAAATAAAAGTTACAATCATGTAAATATACAGAAGCAGAAGCAATAAGAGTTAAGTATCAGGACCTCTTGTTATGCACGATCAGTTTAATCTAAAAGATATGGTCCAGGCGAATCTCATTCCGCAGAAGTGACGCATCCCCGAAGGTGTTAGCTAGAGAAGGTACTTCTACTTTGCTTACACAATACAGATAAGAAGTGCATAATGGCCACAGACAAAGAAGAGGAATTGTAGTATTTCACGTAGTTGATGCTGCATTAGACTGGCAGCACTAAGAAGTGAACAAACTGTGCACGAGATGTCTTTTTTCTAATTATCCTCGTTTCAAAACTGGCTGACACAACATTAGAGGCATCCTTTGTTGTTGTTGGCAGCAGTAATGATGAGACAATGATGTAAACAATGAGACAACTTCTGTGCTTTTTTATTATTGCAAGGACAAACCATAATATGGTTGCCCCACAAGGGGATTTTTGCAATTGCCTCACAATACATTCTGAAACATCACGTATTACTCTTGCATGTGAACCTGTATTGTGCACAGGAGAAACCAGGACAGGAGCTGTGTCCGCGTCGCCCCTTTCGGTGCTGGTTCGTTTTGTGCACTATACGTATTTACATACACTACCAACCAGAGCAAGCTTGTGATCTTGCATGTACGAGTGGCTACTACATGAATAGAGTGTTTGTACAGCAACTGCCAGACTCGTACAGTCATCACATGATGTGAAATGTCTTTCACTGGGTTTTCATTGTGAACAAAGTGCTGAAAACAAGGCTCTAGAATGGCATTCAAAGTTGCATGTGCTGTTGCGAAATAACACAGGCTGTTTCCCGAGTTACTATGTCTCAACAACCTACTCCTGTTATGATTCACCGCAGAATATGAACAGGCTTTTGCCTAACTGCCTGGTACAGTTACCATACTCTCAGTGAACCAATACAACGAAGCTTTTGTCAGAATACAATTCCTGCAAGAACACCAGTACAGGAGATAGGTATATGATCGAACACACTGCAAGTGGCTACGTTGTCATGAGAAAAAAACAAGAGCTTCTTGTGCTTCATGTTTCTGTGCACATCTCGCAGGAATGTAAACCCCATCACATTCAGTGGTGCCCAGCTGTGAACCACTGCACAACGTGATCCCGCCTGGTACATGCCTACTGTAGCCGTATCGTCGCTATTGTTGTTGTAAAGGTCCACATCTCCTCATTCAAGTTCCTTCAGCGCAAGGGAGGTCGTCTGACTCAGACAGCTGCTGCAGAACACCGAGGATGTGAAGCACCACGCAAACTGCGACAATCTTTGACCTGAAGAGTGGGCCATAGTACAGTGCTCTGTACCTCTGCAAGCATCGAAAGAAGGCCTTGAGGACTCCAATGCACGGTTATATGACACACCGCAGTGACGAGTGGGAACAGTTGAATCGGGCAGCAGGGGATCCTGCAGGATGTGCTCCGGGATGGGTTTAAGCAGCCAAGGTTGCAGCAGGTATGCACTAGCACCTGCGGAGGACAGGGATCCAATTAGCATACCATGAATATACACTTGAACATGTACTATTCCTTTCTCAATTCAACTTATTCGAAGACATCATGTCACTGATATGCACTGCTTTCCTTTTTTTTTACAGCTAGACATATTTACAGAATTGCTTGTCTGGTTAGGTTACCGAATTACGACTTTTGAAAGGCTCCAACGAAAAAATGGATTTACTTCCAGACGGTTTAGAATCAACTCACTTTCTTCGTTAGGGGCAATGACAACAAATATGTTAAACTGCAACCCTTAACTTCTTTCATAGACCAGGTGAGGGGAGTGACAGAAGGCGCGTCTTCGTTGGTGTTAAGGGTGTTGTGCTTTCCTTTGGTTGCATGGGACTGGTGTGCAAGGGGTGGTTGCAGACGGTCAGTTCACTAAAGGCTTGGTTTCCCTTAGTTTGTTTTTTGTGCTTGGGCCGTGAATGTAAAGTGACAGCATGTTTCTTTTGCAATCTTCTGAGTTGTTTCTTAGTTATTTTTATGAACCATGACTGAAGCACCTTTGAGATGTCTGTTGACTTATTCTATTGCTATACAGCACTTGGCTGCGCTTGCCTATTTGTATTTATTTTTTCATACAAGTTTATCATTCTATGCATAATTGTTTTTATAAATGTACAACATTTATGGCAGTTGCATTTCATGTATTTTTATTAACATAGCCTCAGAGTGTTGCATTCTATTTCTGTATCACCATGTGCTGACTATTTATTTCACCACTTTACAATAAAGGATCATAGGATGTCTCATGAAATTTTCTTTCATACTTGACCTTCCCTTGCACTAGTAGACTTTCCCATGAACATAGAAAGACAATTTGCAATTATACACTGAGAGCAAGTTGGATTATTGTGTGCTGCCTTGGGTCTCAGTATGACTTGTTTTGTCAAATGTGTGCATGAGAGAATTTTCATTTAAGGGAACACCAGTGCCACTAAAGTAGATAGTGTTCGACCAAGGTATGCTGCCAGAAACAACATATGGGGCAGAAATTTGGACAAAGAGACTCGAGCAGTTAGAACCCTGCAGCGTGTAATAAAATTACCATGAATAATGTCTTTGCTACAAGTCGTGGCTCACGGCGGATGTCCTCCACATGAAGGCGTCGTGCACGGGCCCCGAGTACGAGGGCAGTCATCGGCAAGGTTGGTCACATACCTGCAGAGTGTTGTTTGCATTGGAAGGAAGTCGGCAACAGCAGTACAACCAGCTACATGCAGAACAACTGTAACTGTGTGGTACAACGCACTTATTTCTCCCGAGTTGCTTTCGAAGCGCAGCTTCGACAGCTTTATCTTTCATTTCATATGTGGCAGTTACTGCATGTCTGCATATCACTGTTTATGAAATTTGAGCGCAAGCCCCGCCACGGTGGTCTAGTGGTTATGGCGCTCGACTGCTGACCCGAAGGTCGCGGGATCAAATCCCGGCCGCGGCGGCTGCATTTTCGATGGAGGCGAAAATGTTTGAGGCCCGTGTACTTAGATTTAGGTGCACGTTAAAGAACCCCAGGTGGTCCAAATTTCCGGAGCCCTCCACTACGGCGTCTCTCATAATCATATGGTGGTTTTGGGACGTTAAACCCCAGATATTATTATTATTTAAATTTGAGCGCAATCAGTACGTTTGATTTCTTTTCATGCATTACTTTTGTTAAAAGCTACCACGATCAAATATGAAGCTCGATGAATCTTTATGATGTCAAGTCACCCCTGCCAAAACTATTTATAGTGACTGAAACTCCGTTTACCGCGACTACTGCGTTCTTTTAGACTACTGCAGTTGGAGCCACGGCAAGTGTTAAAATATTGAATAGTGGCGAAAAGCTATATTTCACGTTCCTGCTTTGCATTCTACTAACGGCATGCGCGAGATTGAATAAGATGAAATTTGTTCTCACCACGATGACACTGAGGGCGTAAAAGTTCTTGCGGCAAAAGTAGGGAGCCTTGTTGCCGTCGTCCTTTTATGCACACGAACGTGGCGCACTTATGCACACAAACGTGTCGTCGACAACCTCGACGCAGCCTTCAAATCTTGCATCTATGTGCCAAAAGCCTTCCTTTCGGCAGGGAGGGCGATCCACTCATTGCCGAGGAGCTCGACGATCGCTTCCATGACAGCATGAATCGTGAGACCCACACTGGACTAGCTCGTCGCCACGTCCTCGTTGTTCGCGATCGCGTCGTGGTAACTGCCGGTGCGAAGAAGCGAAGGGTGCAAAACCGTTGTAGCTCAACAAAAACAACAACGGTCGGGGCTGTTCTCGTGTCCGTACGCCGCCTCTCCAGGTCCTGGCGAAGCTCCCCGCACAGCCATCGCACAATGTCCTTCGTCAGCTGGCACCGCAGTTGAAACAATTGATCGGTCATCACAAAAACATCGCGGTACTCGCGGAATTCTCTTTCTTCCTGCAGCTCCAGCCACTACACGACAAAGGGCAGCGCCATTTTGCTTCACTTATCTAGCGTTCTCTTGCGGCGAGAACCGCAACTTCGAACAAGCCAAATTAAACAATAACCTTTTATTTTTACAAGCAAGCTTCATGTACAACACTTTATATTATTATTAACCGAAAACATGCTTGTAAAGTAACTCACGGAATGACATCTACACATACGTATGTGAGGCTGCACATCGAACAAGCAACTCAATTTACAACAATATGGCGGCCAATTTTGGGCACTTCATCTATAGTGCCTAGAATATACTTACTAGTGTGCCGACCGCCGAGCGCTTCGGATGCCCGTTCCACGGCCGCTACCCTTTTTTTTTTATGTAGCGGCCGTGCCTGTTCGTAAGCGCAGTAGGTTGTGATCACGGAGTTAAGAAATATTCCGTTGCGGTAAACTTGTGGGGCGTTGTCGCTTTCGAGCCAGTAGCTTATGGTGCCTCCGCATGTCATTGCTAGGTTTCTTTTCTGTGCGCGCGTTTCGCACTTGTTTCTGTTCACAGAACCGCGATGTGGTCGCAGAAAACGAGGCATAAAGACAGCACCTGTTTTGTCCCATATTGTACTAGTGGCTACCGCTCAAACAACGAGCAGGTCTCATTATTCAGCGCTCCTGCGGACACAGATATTTAATTAAGTTTAGCCGAGTGGGAGAATAATATAAAGAGCACAAATCGAAGACCAACTCCGGCGGCTGTCGTTTGTGAGAGACACTTCAATAATTGCTACATTGAGCGTCGTTAGGTGACTACATAGATAATTAGTAAAATATGTGTCGTTAGGTGATTAAATAGATAATTATATGTCGTTAGCTGATTAAATAGATAATTAGTAAAATATGTATCATTAGTAAATCTAAGGTAATTAGCTACAAATTGCCGTGAATTTAGCATTTGCAGTCATGTGTCGCATATAATAGTATTTTTCGAAGGAACAGGCAGTATCGCGCAGCGTAATAATGATAACTGTGCGTACGATCGCTTGTTAGTACTACGAAATCCCATTCCTTCGATTACGCTTTGCACCCCAACCAACGTTCCGCAGCGCAAAGCTGGCTGGGACAGCCCGTCGGCGTCTCTCGCAGGCGCGCGCGTCGGCTAGAGACGCCGCTCGGCATAGCATGGTCCCTACGGCTATCGCCGTCTGGTGGCCGCCGGTGGAAAGCATCATTCTCCGTGCCACCGCGACGCCCGCGGTCGGCACACTAGTAAGTATATTCTAGGTACTATACTTCATCGTTCTCACATTTTAAGCTGCAAATTTGGCAGGATGCAACGTCACTCAACGTCATATTGACGCTACAAAAAGTGACGTCCTGTGACGCAATGGGCGCCATAAGTGCAATGTCCAATCGTGTTGCAGACATGACGGCTCTTCGTCAAGCGAGCAGTAGTTTCGATCAACCGCAAGTAGACCGTAGGCACAGCTTACTACCACATTTCGGTTTCGTTGTTCAACCTAAACCTATATTTCTACATGGCAGGGTACGGCGAAGCGTTACTTCGGAAAAAATTTACTATTTTTTGTCACGTTACGTCATCGCGGATTCCTGTGTCGTAACGCCATTGCAGCGCCACAATGCGAACGACCTCGCGTGACCAATCAAATCAGCAACATGGCGGAATTTGACAACATGGCGGAATTTGACAATGAATATTCTTAGCCTCGTAGCGCGAGTGTCAGCCGCGCTGCTACTCTCGGCACCAGGCGCCGCCTGGTGGTGCAGACGACTGCGGGGGCTGCTGATGGCGGGAGGTGATAGCCGTGCTTGCGTCGCGTGTTCGCTTGTGTCAGTGCTTTGCTTGGCTTTGCTTCCAGAGCTGTTAGAAAGTGGCGGTCTCAGCTGCTTAGTTGCCGCATACTCGGAACGGCAGCGCAATGATTAAAAATTTGTCCGGATCGCACTACGCCGCCGTTAGGTGCCCGAACAACGAGCGAAAAAGGAAGCGTCTGATGCAACAGACCTGCGACGTTCACGGGACGATGAGCGGCTTTTGTTTGTGCAGCGTATATTCTAGACATTTTCAAGGCCCTTGATTTCAATAAGTAGTAAGTGAGCTGGTGCTCTTGCTCAGGAGGCCATATTTTCTACATATTCAAACTGCTGCACTGCAAATGCATGGGTTAAAACGGGGCCACCTGCTGGATGAAAAAAATAAACTGAATTACTAGAACGGCAACAACGAATCTTGAAATGAGAAAGACAGTATCCATGCACCGCACCAGATATTGTCTCAAACAGCGAAGCCAACCAACAAATGTTTCTCAATTTTCCTGAAAACTTACAGGCACCACCGCAGCTGCAGACTGGAAACATCTTCAGTTATTAACATGCGCAAAAATTTCAACACGCGGGTGTTTAAGCTTGCTTCCCAAATACAAAATGCGGCCACCCTGGCTATAAATTTGTTCAAAAAGGCACAGGTAAACCTCAAAGTAACGAATTGTTTCACTTTACAACTTCATGTCCACAGAACATATGCATTTTGAACCTCACAGCAGGGAGGCATGTCTACCTGTGGTTTCATAAGAACGAAGTTTCACTTTGACAGTGAAGGAAGGCCGAGTCGATAAATCCTGATCCGGCTCAATCGGGATCGAAAGTGCCCGTGTGACGGGGATCTTGTCACTGCAGGGGCGATCCTTCAATTGCAGTTAACTTAACTATATCCTGCCAAGGCATGTCGAGATAGAAAGTGCACGCGTGCGCGCCGCTCGGTCAGGATCGAACTTAACAAATATCGGACAGTTTTTGGACTCAAAGGTAATGTTCGTCGGTTTTGATCATGATTCAAAGCACCTGTGCGATGGGGTGTTTTTGCAGACTGCTCTTTAAAGGGACCGACAACTGCCCAGAACATGAAATGAGATGACTGCACTGATAGAAAGATTGTCCGTCGCATTGACTCAAACCAACCCTGTTTATCTCGTGAGACGCGGATTTATATTTTTATTTCTTCATTGAAAGTCGCGAAAAATGACCTTTGGCGCCTCTGGCGGCAAAATCATACACGGTCCGATGAAGCCGGTCACGTGACCATTGATTGGTGTATGCGTTCGATGACTTTTCTGTTAGTACTGAAATATTGTTCATTTCTTTATATTAACCGATATTACTCCATAAAAATGCACATATAGGCCTGCGTTAGTTGTATGCAACCAAGTGGCGCTGCCTTTGCTTGGTGTAATGATCCCATGCCGCGAAAAGCTATCCATGACACAGGCGCAGGCAACCTTGGTCGCAGGCGCTCACAACGCTGTACAAATACCGAGAAGGTGTGTAAAGCCACATCATCTCATTGTAACAGCTTGCTATTTTCAAAAATGGCTGGAAAGCTCGAAACAAAGGTGGTTAAGCATAGCTACAGTAACTCCTGCGAAAGCAGAACAACGACAGCTTTCACAAGGACTAGCGGCATTGCTATCAATTCTCAGCGTTGCTGGAGCAAGCCTTCATGCGTGTTTGGAGCCTTTCAGATCGAAAAATACTGCTTATAAAATAACTACGTGCTTTTAGGATAAACCACTACAGCTACAAACGCTACGAAGGGTAAGCTTCCTGTCGCGCCGTAAAAAACTGGGTCGAGAGGAATCAGTTGTCGGTCCCTTTAAGAACACAGAGGTTGGGGCGCCGGCATGCGGGCTGCGTCTAGCTTTGCTACAAGAGGCTTCGGACACTACGCCGGGCCGTGTTTTCGCAGTAATCTCGCTTAGAAACCGCACGTAATCTCAGCTACAGCGTTCTGCGTTAAAAACTTTCATAATTGCCTAATTAAATTCATCCAGTTGCATTTTGCGAGAGAGCACAAAACAGCCATCGTGCAGCACAAAATTGGACGGCAGCGCGGCACGAAAATATCTGTCGCTGCTGCCTTTCAGAAAAAAAGAGGTACAGCTTACTAGACTTCATCTGGCCATTAGCATACGGAAATGCGTAACTTTAAAAGGTTTCTTGATATTATACAGTTCTAAAAAAAGAATGGTCAACTGCACAGTATTGCAACTATTCAAACCCTCGCGACGATGTTGCTGACCGTTATCGCGATGTTTGACAAGCTCCCTGGCACAATTCCACTGTTTGAAAATGTAGTCGCATGAAAGAAGATGCACGTTCCGACACTCAGAGAAGACTGAGCGGCTGCAGCGCTTGCGAATCTGCCATCGCCCGAACTGAGATCCACGAACGTGGTGCACCGCGTTGTGCGCCAATGCGTTTCAGCAGCCCCCAAGCAAATGCTCGCAACGCGGCTCCTCGGTCGGCCAGGCATGGCGGCCCCCTACGAGCATAGAGTTAATATACTGACTCTAGAGGAAAAGCTGGGCCGCGAGACCGCTAACCACAAGAACGCTGACATCTCGGAACGTTGTCATTCTTGTCATCACATATCAATTCTAAAGAAGCATCTGCACAATTAAAACACGCGGATATTGTTTTGTGTTTATTTTGAATACTTTTACGAAAGAATACGACGCCTATTTATGCAATTTACTGTGCACAGAAAGGAGCGTTTGCAGGCTGGCTTACTACATGGCGCCACCATATCAGCACCAACACTCGAGAGTGCGCTTGTGGCCGATTGCTTCTAGGGTGCCTTGATGCGCGTTTTGTCCGCTTTAGGGTGAGGACATCTGCGGCGTCTACTGCGGCGCGGCTGCCATATTTTAGCCCACGGCTTCTTACCGGCGTCTCACCCCTCTACGGCAGCTGCGCTGAGAGGCACGAGACGCGGGGCAAAAAATGGCGTCGTGGCGGCATCAGCCCCTTCAAAGAATGGCAACACCCTAAGGGGCGCACACATCGAGGCACACTAATTGCTTCCGCGTCGTGTTAAAGCCCCTGAAACTTCGTTTACGTCGTGCATCTCGTAGTTGTCACAGTGTCCCGTTGTGTGCGTTTTCTGTTACCACGTACCACTCGACTTCATGAGACAGTCCTTTCTTCTTTCAAGCTGAAAACTTCAGTGCAAACAGGGGCGTAGCCAAGGGAGGGGGGGGGGGGGGTTGGGGGTTTCAACCCCCCCGCCCCGAAATTTTTCAATTTTGCATGTGTATATATACACGCACAGATACAACGCACGCACAAACATGCATAAAGTATGGTTGAAGCCCCCCGAAAAAAATTTCTGGCTACGCCCCTGAGTGCAAACCAGGACGGACGGCAACGAAGAGATCAGGCAAGCACTGAAAGTTATGTACCAACTAGGCGCAACCGAAGTTTTTTTTAAGTTATTTAACGACGATAAAATTTCGTGTGCCGTGTATCTTTTGTTTTGACTGAAGCTTTCGGGTGACGTCTCATTAACAGTGCCGCTGCATGCTGCAAGCGACATTGTTCTGCTTATGGCACTCTGCGCTGAAGTACGGCAGCAACGAGCTGAAAAAGAATGTGCACACAGGTGTCTCGTCATTGCAAGTCGAAGCACCACGCGACCACGGCCTACGCACTTTGCTTCGAGCTGCGAATCTGTCGAGTGACCCTTGTGCCAGCGAACGGAGAAATTTTATTCGTTATGCATTATTGGTAGGGCGCACCTAGCAAAAACCATGCACGAACAAGTGGAAATGTTAACTGTTATCTATCGGGCCAGCTTCACAGACAACGCTACACTAACACACGGCTTCACGCATCAAAACACAGCTGATGTTTCCTGAACAGCGCGTAGCTGGCTTAGGTTGGTAGATTAAAACTGATTACTACCGTCAAATATAGCGAGCGTCTCAAGGTCTGGCAACGTTCAATACATGGGCCCTATGGGGAGCTTTTCCTCTAGAGTCAGTATATTAACTCTATGCCTACGAGCGCTGGAAACTCTGCTGTAGTCGAGACATGTTTCTCACAATGCCTCACAGATGGCAGCACATTATCTAATGTTTGCTGTTTGCTCGATATGTTTTCTGCTAGATGGACATAGTTGTCCATTTTTGGAGCTGTTTGCAAGTTTGTGTGTGTTTGTTTTTAGCGGCGATGGCTGCACTATCCCGGCTTTTTTCGAAGCATGGCGTCGCAGAAAAAACGTAGTTTGATGGCCTCACCAATGCGCCTACAAATCGCCGAATGGGCTCATTTTCGTCGTGACACCTGCCGAACAAAACGCGTTAAGGAGACTACTTCCACTACATGACATTTATGTAGTGTTTTTTTTTCGAAGCAGTTGCAAGTGACATTGTGGCTTTGTGGTAGAACACCTGCTTGCCACGCAAGCGGTCCGGGTTCGATCGTCAATGGGACCGAAGGTTTTTATTGTTTATTTTAAATGCGAAGCATTTCTTAGCGAACTTCTGCGACTTTGAGCGTATCTATCTATCTATCTATCTATCTATCTATCTATCTATCTATCTATCTATCTATCTATCTATCTATCTATCTATATCTATCTATCTATCTATCTAGCCACCTACGACTTTGTGCGCTCCTGGTCGCTTGGTTAATCGAATGTACACCAAAATTGGTATGGCGTAACATGACTGTATGACGAACATAAATGACAAGTCATAACATGAAAATCATGACACGCATGTCATGTACAGCATGATTTACATGCCACGCTCATGGTGCGCTGGCGGCCGTTTCGCTAGCTTGATATACACCAAAACTGGTATCTTGCGACGTGACTGTGTGACAAACATAAATAACACGAGTTAACATGAAAATCATGACACGCATGTCATGTACAGCATGACTTACGTGCCACGCTCATGCTGCGCTGGCGGCCGTTTTGCTAGCTTGACCTACCCCGAAATTGGTATTGCATAACGTGACTGTGTGACGAACATAAATAACATACGAGTTACGATGAAAATCATGACACGCATGTCATGTACAGCATGATTTACATGCCACGCTCATGCTGCGCTGGCGGCCGTTTCGCTAGCTTTATATACACCAAAATTGGTATCTTGCGACGTGACCGTGCAAGGAACATAAATAACACGAGTTAACATGAAAATTATGACACGCATGTCATGTACAGCATGACTTACGTGCCACGCTCACGGGGCGCTGGCGGCCGTTTCGCTAGCTTGATCTACCCCGAAATTGGTATTGCGCGACGTGACTGCGTGACGAACATAAAAACACGGGTTAACATGAATATCATGACAGGCATGTCATGTACAGCATGACTTACGTGCCACGCTCATGGTACGCTGGCGGCCGTTTCGCTAGCTTGATATACACCAAAATTGGTATCTTGTGACGTAACTGTGTATAACACGAGTTAACATGAAAATCATGACACACATGTCATGTACAGCATGACTTACGTGCCACGCTCACGGGGCGCTGGCGGCCGTTTCGCTAGCTTGATCTACCCCGAAATTGGTATTGCGCGACGTGACTGCGTGACGAACATAAAAACACGGGTTAACATGAATATCATGACAGGCATGTCATGTACAGCATGACTTACGTGCCACGCTCATGGTACGCTGGCGGCCGTTTCGCTAGCTTGATATACACCGAAATTTGTATCTTGTGACGTGACTGTGTGACGAACATAAATAACACGAGTTAACATGAAAATCATGACACACATGTCATGTACAGCATGACCTACGTGCCACGCTCATGGTGTGCTGGCGGCCGTTTCGCTAGCTTGATCTACCCCGAAGTTGGTATTGCGGGACGTTATAGTGTGACGAACATCAATAATAAGATTTAACATGAAAACCATGACACGCATTTTCCTCAATGACATACAAAACGATGTATGCAGCTCTTTGCTGGCTGCTTCGCATAACATCGATTTCCACAATGCGTGGGATCTGCCGGCTTTTTATTTGCATCTTTCTCGATTTTTCGGTCAAGGACTATTTTTCGCTCACAAACGACGCCGTCACCGACGCCGACGGCGGTATTTCTGCGAAACGAGCTCTCTAAAGCTATCACGTTAATAAAGAAAAAGTTAGTTGGATTTGCTCAAGGTGCGTTGTTGGGCTAGTTGGTTCTGATCCATGAGACAGTTTGGCGTAGCGCACAACTATAAGGACAAAGGAGGACTCCTTCCTGTGTGTGTGCGTGCGTGTGTGTGTGTGTGTGTGTGTGTGTGTGTGTGTGTGTGTGTGTGTGTGTGTGTGTGTGTTTGTGTGTGTGTGTGTCCTCCTTTGTCCTAAGTTGGTTTTAGGCTCCGGCACTAGAAGGACGTGTCGAGTCGTTTTCTTATGTGTGCTCCACAGTTCTTTATACGCATCGCTGACAGCGGGTTTTACTTGTCGCTTTTTTTTTTGGCAGCAAGGGTTGCGGCTGCGAGCAAGCAACTAATTTCGTCCTGACCCTTCGTACAGGTTGCAAATCACGCCTGCTGTCATCGACGGTCCGGTCGCTTCAAGGAGCATCAGCCGAAGTGACGTCACCTACCCTGTTCACGTCACCATTCGCGCCTGCTGCTATCAACACTCCGGTGAAATCAAGCGACGCCTGCCGGAGTAACTTCATCTGACGGATCGCCTACAAAAGAGGGTGTCCGTGCGCCAGCCCGTCATTTGGCAGCAAGGGTTGCGGCTGCGAGCAAGCAACTAATTTTGTCCTGACCCTTCGTACAGGTTGCAAATCACGCCTGCTGTCATCGACGGTCCGGTCGCTTCAAGGAGCATCAGCCGAAGTGACGTCACCTACCCTGTTCACGTCACCATTCGCGCCTGCTGCTATCAACACTCCGGTGAAATCAAGCGACGCCTGCCGGAGTAACTTCATCTGACGGATCGCCTACAAAAGAGGGTGTCCGTGCGCCAGCCCGTCATTTGGCAGCAAGGGTTGCGGCTGCGAGCAAGCAACTAATTTTGTCCTGACCCTTCGTACAGGTTTGTCTCATAAACTTGTACATTTGCTAATCCTTCTTAGCCGCTCCCCTGTTGCCATCAGTGTCTCGTGTGTGTTTCAAGATGCCGTCGTGTGCTGAGCTAGCAAAAGAAATAGCAACACTACGTGCTGAAATGACATCTATGCAAGAAAGCCTTAGCATGTTTAACGGACTGTATGAATCCGTAAAAGTTCAGAACGAAACCATCGTGAAGGAAAATCAATTGTTGAAGGAAGAAAACTCGAAGCTGTCTCAACGTCTCTGGTCACTTGAGCAGTATTCTCGCCTCAACAACGTAGAGGTTAAAGGTGTTCCCGTCACAGAAGGTGAAAATTGCCTGGCTGTAATACAGGCTATTGGTGAAAAAATTGGCTGTCCTGTTGTCCCCTCCGATGTTGATATTGTTCATCGTGTCCCCGCGAAAAAAGACAAGAACATCATCGCACGCTTCTGCTCGAGAGCGAAGCGAGCGGAATTCATTAGTAAGGCTCGGAAAGCTAAGCTCACCACTTCGGCTATTGGTCTTTCGCGAAACAGTGATTCACATTTTTTTGTTAATGATCATCTCACGCCAGAAAACAAGCGTCTTTTCGCGCAAGCTCTCGACTTGAAAAAGACCAAAGGGTGGCGATTCATCTGGACCGAAAATTGTGTCATCAAAGCCAGAAAGACTGAAAATAGTCGCGTTTATCGCATCTCCAGCGTAAACGATCTGGCAATATTTGCATAATCAGTGCGTCTGCGCATGTTTCATTCGAATCCCGATCATGAACAGAGGCATGTTCTCGTGTGATAAAACGAAAGCATTGCTGCGTGATAAACCCCCCAAATTTTCATTCGTTCACTGCAATATTCGGAGTCTTCGAAAGCATCACGATGATCTGCTAAACTTTCTTTCTATACTTGATCATAACTTTTCTATAATCTGTTTGTCTGAAACGTGGCTAACACAAGCAGATAGCAATCTATTTGATATTCCACGGTACACTAGTGAGCAAAGCTACCGTGGGATCCAAAGAAGTGGTGGATCTGCCATTTTTGTGAATTCGTCAGTTCCGTACACTCGTCGTCACGATATTTCATTCCGTAATTTATTGTGCGAGTCTGTCTGGTTAGAGTTCGACCGGAATGTCTTGCCACTCAACAACAGACATACAATCCTGGCATGCATTTATCGTTCCCCGTCATCTTCGTATTCGGACTTCTGTTCACAGCTAGAAGAAACTCTTGACATCTTAACCAATGAAAATAAAAACATCATCATTTGTGGTGACATCAACATAAACATACTTCATCCCAATTGTCAGTCGTGCTCTGATTATATCAACTGCTTATTTAGCTATGGGTTTTCTTCTTTAATCGATGTTCCAACAAGATGTGACACTGCTGGCTCATGCACATTGATAGACCATATATTTTCGTCTTCATCCTCCGATTGCACCACTGGAGTGATAGATTATTCCATTACGGATCATTATCCCCTGTTCTTCAGTCTTGGCACCGGAAAACGTATGCAGCATCGCCAATACACTAAAAGTTTCTTCAATGAAGCATTATTTACACGAAAGGTGCACGGCACATGCTGGAATAATGTTTTACGTGAAAATTGCCCTGAGAAGGCATATTCCATGTTCCTGTCAATAATGACGGACTACATTAATGACTGCACAACCCATGTATCCCGTAAGCACACATTCTCGTCTCCTAGGAATCCATGGATCACAAATGCGTTGCTGCGCTCTATAATTAAGAAAAACAATCTTCTTAAAAAGGTCCAACAGCAGCCTTTCAACGTATCTTTGCGAGCTAGATTTAACAGTTATAACAATATTCTTTCCGGCATCCTTAAGCGTGCAAAACGAGAATATTATGAACGGCGGATAATTGAAAACGGAAGAAATACCAGGCGCAATTGGGAGCTCATTAAAGAATTTCTTAATATTACAGAGTCAGATACGGGTATTAAAAAAATAATTTACAATGATAGGGAATACACTAACGAGGCTGATATACCTAACGTTTTCAGTGATCATTTTGCCACATGTCAAAATACGTCTTCTTCTAGTGTTCCACCCCATCTTACACGTAGCTCTCGGTCCTTCTTCCTTCGTCCTGTTTCTTCAGAAGAAGTTTTTAATGTAATTTCTTCCCTCAAAGTTACGGGACCAGGGCTGGATTCTATCCAGCCTTCTAGAATAAAACTGGTTGCTGCGGACATATCAATGGTTGTGGCAGATATTGCTAACAAAATCTTCAAATCAGGTAAATTTCCCGAGTTGTTGAAACGTGGTAAAGTGATTCCGGTGTTCAAAAAAGGTGCTCGTGATAACATTAACAACTACCGCCCAATTTGTATTTTGCCATTTTTTAGTAAAGTCATTGAAAAGCTTCTGTACACTCGTTTAATGAAATACCTAAACAAATTTAATCTTCTCTCCCCATGCCAGTTTGGTTTTATGCATGGTTATTCGACGGAACAGGCCTTAATCAATTTCACGGATAGCATTAAACAATTTATTGATGAAGGGTTTGTCGTAGGAGCCATATTCATTGACCTAACAAAAGCATTTGACACACTAGTACATTCTATTCTTCTCGATAAGCTGCAGTCTTTTGGTATTACTGGCCCACCATTAAATTTATTTCACAGCTACTTGTGCGACAGGCCGCAAGTAGTGTATATTAATGATCAATTTTCATCAACTAAATTAATTAACTGTGGCGTTCCCCAAGGCTCTATATTGGGCCCTTTGTTGTTTCTCCTATTCATTAATGACTTACCCAATACGCTTACCTCTTCTAACTGTTTGCTGTATGCTGATGACACGACCATTTATTCACCACATAAATCAGTCACCGCACTTCAGGACATACTTACTACAGATCTTAAAAACGTTCACTCATGGTGTATAAATAACCAGCTCAAAATTAATCCTACTAAAACAACTTTTGTGCTTTTTCATAGCCCTCAAACGGTGATTACTTCCTCCATACTTGTCTCACTGAACAATTATGATATACCGGCATCTGATAATGTTAAATTTCTGGGTATTACTCTGGATAAACACCTTAAATATAATAGTCACGCCAACTCACTCATCAAAAAGGTTTCATTTGGTATCCGCATTATCATTAAAACACGTGCATTCTTTCAACCTCATATTCTTTTCTCGCTTTATAATGCTTATATTAACAGCCATTTATCATACTGCCTATCATCATGGGGTAACACATACGCCATTCATCTCAAACCGCTTCAGCGCCTTCAAAACCAGGCGATAAAATTAATGACGTATAGCCCATTGCATTCCCATTCTACACCCATCTATCAACAGCTGCGCAATCTACCGATTCAAGAGTTGTTTTATCACAGATTGTCCCTCATCACATACCGTCTGATTCATCGTGAAATATCATTAGATAGTATTCCTCACCATGTCCTTGTCAACAACAATAATACCAGGTTTTCAGAGCAAAGTAACTTTCTTTTACCCAAAATAAGGTCGAACTATGGAAGATTTACAGCTCGCTTCTATGGTATTCATCTTTGGAATCGCATACCTCTTCATACTAAATCATCTCGGTCACTGCAATCTTTTAAACACAACATGAAAAACATATTGTTAAATGCACCTTTTGTTCATCTGTAATAAATTTATTTTCATCATCACTTCACAGTTCTGTATTTGTATTTTTAAGCTGTGTATAATGCTGCTATGGTAAATATATTTTCTTTTTTAGTATAGATTGTTCTGTTTTGATTGCATTTTTTTATTTGTTCGCTCTTTTTGCTGCTGTTACCTATTATGCACGCCACTAATTATAGGAGGTCCCCCTGACAGTCTCGTACTTTGGGACCTCCTGATTCTGTATGTATTATGTAACCCGATCTTTGTACATGCAATAATAATGAATAAACTTGAATAAACTTAAGTGATGGGAGTCGTTGCTCTGCTTACCTACTAGCTAGCGTGTTGTGATCTAACGACAAGAACTTCAGTAAGCAGCCTCCGAACGATGGCCGAAATACCGATGCGGAGTTTTACATTGTCCGTAGACGTACTGCTGTTTACGCAGGACTGGATCACGGGGCAGGAGTACAGCAGCCACAACGCTGGTAGCGCCATGTTTTATGATGCATATGAGGATGACAGAAAATTGCAATGGCTTTTCTTATTATACTAATCTGCTAGCGTAAGGAATTAGTTAGCACATACTCATTAACGTGCAACATTATAGCAGTTTTTCTCCTACCAGACATGTGCAGCCCAGAAACGTCTCAGACGTACTGCATAGTTGAACAAAGCGTCGCAGGCAACTGCCGCTATTCACACTGTTGTCACTCAGAGGTCCAATTACGTAACAGTAAAAAAGAATAAGAGAGTACTAAAAAAGTAAAACACACATGTCTGAGTAAATAGAAAGGATGATCCGTATCGTACAGCCACAGTAAATAAGCAACACGATACAGGCAGCAACTTTAATAGCTCTCAAAATTAAGCATGATGTACCGTGAACTCATCTGTTAACGTATAACAGTAAGAAAATCAGTGCCTATGGTAAACTGCCTAACACCGTTCGTTGGGACGCTCACGAGAAAAACGGATCATTTGGTACAGACCTTTTCGCTGGCTCGTAACTACCAAGGTTGCCAGGGCGTGCCGACGCGCCGCAAACCGGATGTGCTTCCAAGAAACTTCCGGCCTTCCCATAGGCAAGAATGGAGTGCACTCGTCGATGGTTGTTCTCAGCTCGCGTGTTGCTTGTGTCGTGCGGGTATATCTCTGTTTTGCCCGTTGCACTATGTTTTCAGCGGCTAAAATATCTCCTGTGACACCATCACGACGTGGTCCATGCTGTTGTGCGCCAGGCTGTAGCTTGCGGCCGGGAACAAACCTTTCGGAAGTGCGCGCTTTTAGGTTCCCTATGGACCCCGAGCGAAGAAATGCCTGGATCGCAGCTGTGCGGCGGGACAAGTGGCTGCCCACGAAAAGTTCGCATGTTTGTTCTGCTCACTTGGTTCAAGGTGAGAAACATTTTTATGACGATCGCCGTAGTGTGTTCTCGTTGGCGCGACTGAACGGTGTCGCTAACCTATGGTAACGTCCGCATTCGCCCGTTCCTTTAACGCATCTAGGAATGGAGCCTCGTAAGGTCACACCTTTTTTTTGCATTTGTGTGGCGTCGTAGAGTGGCACTTGTTATGCTCGCTTAGTGCTGAACCGAAGCGTCTTTTCTCGTCATTTTCGAGACCAGCCTTGCCGCGACAGGGACTCGAGAATCTGTTCGCCCAAGCTAAATTGTTTTGGTATTTTTTTCACCTTTGCGCGCATAACTGGCACTGTAGTTCAGGCGTTCCACGCTGCTTTCAGGATCGCCTGGTTGATCCCATACGCGGCGACCTCATTTCGGCGGCTGTGGAATCCGAAACCGCCACAGTGTCATTTATTTCGGCGGACGTTTAGAACACACGGGGGTCCAAATGAACATGCGATATGGCACGACTCGTAGCACACGCTAAGCCCTGAAAACAACTATTCCATAGAACGCAAAGCTGCATGGCCGAATCGTTGAGCAGGCAGAGTGGCTTGCTGTGCGTTAACCTATCGCATTGTGCTGTCCTAATTTGAGGTCCGCACAACTGACGACAAGCAATCGGTCACGCAAATCGCTGTAACTTCATTAGTATCTGCCTGCTTTTGAACGGTAAGAAAAAGAAACACTGGATGTAGACTTCAGTGCAGTGCTCAACTTGCCACGCTGTGTGTGATTCTCACGATAAAACGTCATTAAAATGCAACTGCTGCAGCTAGACCAAACGACCTTGTGCCCATGTAATTTCTTATGGCCTGGAAAATCATGCTACTTAATTGCTTGTATGTGCCCTATCTGATAATCGACTTTCAAAGCACTCTTATTGTCCTTTCCTCCCTAACTGTGAACGCTTCCAAGTATGTGATACATAAGCACACCTGTTTTGTGACTACCCACTGTACGAGTCACACTGGAAGACGCTGCCTTCAATGCTGGTAGGCATTGGAATGGTAACACAAAGTGAAAGTTGTATTTCGTACGCAGTGCGCAATGAGACAGTTTCAACATATGCTACCAGAGCAGTTATACACTTTATTAAGCCCACTAGATTAGAAAACACCCCACCGCCCACTAGACTTTAGAAGGACACTAGACTGTAGAAAACCCACTGTGTTACATGGGTATTAGATATACGCATCACTTCGTACTGTCCCCCATCATCATACTTCATCACTCTTTTTTCTCCATTTACTCCCTGTGCAGAGTAGCAAACCAGAGCGTAATAATGCTGGCTGACCTCTCCGCCTTCTAATAAATTTTCTCTCTCTCTCTCTGCCATTGTCTTGAACTATAGACAAGAAGCTAAAGACTAAACGTGGCTGGAGAGTCTGTTTATTCGTATAATTTCACTCAGCCAGACAAATATCTGTCAAATATGTTTACCTTTAAATATTGTTTTCATCTGAAATCACACTGTGATTCTTTTTTTCTTTCATAGGTCGACCCTCGTCTGAACCGACTCATCCAGACTACGTACCATCTATCTTTCCTTATCGTGCTTCAGGAAATGTTACCCAGAAAATGGCCAGGTTTCAACGTGCTGAACGAAAAGAAGCACTAAGGCAAGCGTGCACACCTGCTGCATGTGCTCCTGGGCCAAGCAGATTTGATTATGAACCAGTGGCGTGCTCTCCTGAGCTAGATACAAGTAATTCAGCACCAGATGCCGGCCACACTGCCTCACCTGCAATTTCAAATGTCTGCATTGCATTGTAAAGACTTACAATATGGAGACACAAACCGATCTCAGCATGCAAGACGTGTGACGCATCATCGAAGAAAATGAAGCACTCAGGCAGCGCTTGACTTGCCTAGAGCGGGATCTGTCTGCAGAAAATGAAAACATTGTTGAGCTCGAGAACCAACCAGTAAACCTTCCTGTTATAACAAAAGATATGGTCATGTAGACAACAAAAACTGTGAAGTTTTATACAGGGTTTTCGTCTGCATCTATATTCTCAGCATTTTTGCAGTTAGTGCTGTCAACATGGCAACCGTGTGCTACATGCCTTGATCCCGAAACCCAATTAATCCTTGTCCTGATGAGGTTACGCTTAGGCCTCCTTACGCAAGACCTGGCATGCAGATTTGTCTTTTCAAACAGCCCTGTCAGTGTCATTTTTCACATGTGGCTGGATTTTTTGGCAACCAACATGGAGCGATTCATTGTCTGGCCATCTCGACAAACACTGCAAGCAAATCGACCAGCAGCATTTCTGGACACTCTGTTTGATGGTCTGACAGGAATCATAGACTGCACGGAGATATTTATGCAGAGGCCTACGGTAATGACTGCGAGGAGCCAAACATACTCCAACTACAAGCACCACAATACGGTGAAGCTACTTATCGTGATCACACCTCCAGGAGCCATAAGCTTTGTGTCAAAGGCGTGAGTAGGAAGGGCATTAGATGAAGAAGTCACTTTGTCTAGCGGACTTCTAGAAAAGGTCAAGGAAGGGGACGTTTTCCTGGTTGACAGAGGATTTCGATGCAAGGAAATGTTTGCTGCACGAGGTGCTACACTGCTGATGCCGTCACTAGCCAAAAATCGTGCCCAGCTACCAGGTGCTGAGGTGACAACATCTAGAAACTTTCACGCGTACGCATTCATGTCGAAAGAGCCATCCAAAGATTGAAAGTTTTCAGGATTTTTCAAACTGCTGCCTCTGAGCTTTGTGAGGAGAACTGGTGACAAGAGCTTCGCAACCATCGACAAAGTGGTGGTCGTATGTAACGCATTAGTTAATCTTCAAACCCCGATCGTCAAGATCCGTAATCGCGGACGTGGTTCGTAGCTACTATTTGGTATGAAAGTGTATGGTGCTGTGCAATATAGTGGACAGAAACAACACGGTAGCGAACCAGCACGTGCTCATGTGCATTATTCTGCATAGTCATTACAAATGACAAATTTTTGTACACTTTCTCTGCTGCATTAAAGGGACACTAAAGAGAAACAATGAATCGGTTTATATCGATAAATTGTGCTCTGAGAGCTCTAGTGTCGTTAATTTCGCCATCGTAGGATTATTAAAAGAGTAGGAAATCAAGTTCGAAGATTCATTTTTAAATCTCGCACCGAAATCTCCCCGCGTGACGTCACGAATTTCAAAGTCTATCATATTTTGGCGCCATTACTCAACAAAATTGCCCCAAACTTGGTGTGTTAAGTCTATGGCCCCCGCAGAGGACAATGTACTTCATTTTTACCGATTACGAACTACGTAGTCCCTAGTAGGCGCCCTGAAAACATGTGACGTCACGGCGAATGGTGCGGAAACTTCAAGGTGGCGTCGCCACCCACATTTTGTTTTTGCGCGTTTTCTCGCTTACTAAGCGTCTTCTCGTAGCAAGCGTGGTGTTTTTGGTATCGCGAAAGAGTACTTTACTAATATGAGAAAAATAGTTTTACTCTTTAGTGTCCCTTTACCTGTCTGCAAAACCAAGAAGTTGAAGTATGCAATGATCTCAAAACTTTCGCTTTGGAACCGATACATTTCACACCAAAATTGCAGACACAGTGTTGTACACCTGGTATTCAGAATTTCACACATCACTTTGGCTTCAAAGAACACAGCACAAGACTTGGCAGCAATGAAGTTACAGTAATTAAAACAAAATTTTGTGTAATGAGCGATGTGATGAATTAGGTATAAAAGTACTGATTACTTTTGACTAAAATACAGTATATTCACTTTCCTTCAGGCATAACAATATTCACAAAAAATAAAGAAAATAAGTTAATGTGTGTGTCAAACCTCAAGCTCAGGACTGAGGCAGTCCCACAGATAAGCCAAGCAGCACTCATACTCGAAGCCATGAGTTAGTTCATAAATGATGAACTTTAGTTCAAGCCATTTTATTACTGTTCAAAACGAATAGCAATATATGATTACTTTCAACCAGCAGTAAGTTGTAATTTAATGACATTTAAAATATTCTAAAAATAGTTAGTAATGTATAATTAGTCTTTAGGAGTAATTTTACCATCACAGCACCAGTGATCCTATTACTGTTCAAAACGAATAGCAATATATGATTACTTTCAACCAGCAGTAAGTTGTAATTTAATGACATTTAAAATATTCTAAAAATAGTTAGTAATGTATAATTAGTCTTTAGGAGTAATTTTACCATCACAGCACGCTTATTTTTTTAGGTCAGAGCAGGACGTTGCACGACAGGTGTTATTTTTTGAACTAAATATGTTGTTGGACAGTGGTTCAATGCCATGTCGAAATCCTAACGTTTATCCTAACACTTGAGAGGAACAGTGCAAAAAACAAACTGTGCTTACTCATCATCAGTGCAACCAATACCTTGAAAATTGGCGCAAGCCCACTGCCAAGGTGTACGTCTAAGTTTTACACACTTCAGGTGAAATGTTGCCTGGCAGAAAGAGCATTCAACAATGTTTCCTGATTTGCTGCCATTGCAGTGACACGTTTCCTTTGCACGTTCAATCTGTTTGAAGATACGCATTGACTGCAGCTCTGGGAATATGTTACTAAAAAAAAAATGTTCTGCCTTGACTTTAGCATGCGCCCAAAAGCTCTCGTCAAAAGCCATGACTTCTGTCGTCAGCGAAGATCCTGTGAAAATCAGAAAATACGCTTGACGCAGCCCAGTGAGGGCCATTTGGGCGTGCACTTGCATATAATATGCATGATTTTGCCTGAGCTGCAGGTTTTCATTTAAGTACACCAGTGTAGTACCACCCTTTGTCAGCGGAGCACCTTTCATAGATGCAGGACATTTTATCTCTAGCACTGATTGCACATAGCATGCACAGGACACTATACCGTCTGGAGATGCACCAATAAAAGGCGTGTTTCCTGCAACAACGAGACCACATTCTCTATAATTAAAGTCCGTGTGTTTTGGCGACTCGAGCTCTCTGAATGCCTGCTTAGCTTTTTTCTCCATTTCGGAGCCCCACCGTAAGCTGGCAACGAGGTGTTTTTATGTATCCCATTATTTATGTAACAAGGCTGGCTGCTCCAGTGCTGCATGATGCCACACAGTGCAGTAAAGAGGCAGTGATCCTGGTTTTATGTTCTTTGAGCCATCTCGGTGATTTTGGTTGGCCACGAGTTGCTTCCTCAATTTCACAGCAATATTCAACTGTCAGCTGCACTTTTTAACACGAAAGTGTTTTATGCCGGGGTCCACTAAGGCTTCAGTGACGTATTTCCGTCACGGAAATGACGTCGAAAAAATGTACACGATCAGATGGCAAAGAAAAAAGTTCCGTCAACGGGCATCGAACCCACGACCGCTCGGTCCGCGACAACAGATGCCGGGCACGCTATCCGCTGCGCCACGGTCACAGACTTCATAGGCTTTACAAACGCGCCTTTTATATCTACCACTCTCCCCGTCGGCGGAGTGGTGTTGCTCTCTGGGAGTGGTAAAGTAAAGGAATTCGTCATTACTGTGGCCTTCGCGATTAGCGCCTCCAACGCGTTACACGTCCGTCCCATTCGGCCCGTTTTCAATAGTTCAATTTTGTCAATGCCTTAACACACCGCGAGGGGGCGACATTAGCGCAAGCGTCGTAAAAGCGTCTGCCTCGCTCATTGCATCACGCTAATCCAAACCATAACTAGCTCTGAGACGCGCGCCTGCGTCACCTGGCTGTAACACAGCGTTCCCCGCTCACGCGCGCACCTCGAGAAAAATCGCGGCTGGGCTACCGGGGTGGCACGACGCGCTTTGCGTCCGGCCGTGGTGTTCAATCACATTGTAACATGCCGCGGGATGGTGACCAAGTTCTGCGTCCAATGTGCGACGCTCCTCTGGCTATCACACCTCGTTCTCTGATTACGCTTTCACCGTTAACTACTACAGCTACCACAAGAGTTTGTTTAATCATCTAGCATGGACGTTAGTCGTCAGGATGGAGACGTACCACCAATCATCAAAGTGGGTACACTCACGTTAAACGGTGCTATAGCTGCAAGATATCAATATACATTTTGCAAACTCTCTTATATCAATGTACAGTAAACATTCAGTTACTCCTGTAAGGGCGCGTTTTACTTTCGTGTTATTCCGATTCCTATGACGGAGGGATCAACCATGTTTTTTTGGCCGTCTCCAAGTCGCTGCTCTTATAAATTTCACGAAGAGGCAGTTCCACAGAGAGTTGATGTTGCCTAGCTAAACGTGCAGGGTCCTGGGTAGTCGTCTCAGGAGCAGAGTCGGTGTCCTCACTCTCTCTGAGGGATGACAGGAGCAAAGTGTTTGGTGCAATTTCCTGTAAAACAGCATTGCAATTCCGTATGATTCTTTGCAGCAGGGTAAACACTGGTGGCCTTTTCAGATGTTAGATCATGGCTCATTTCTGTACCATGTGCACCAAAAGCAATCCGAGTTTCTTACCTTCACTTGACGCAGAAAGCTGGACACTTGCTCATCTGTGCAAGTGGGTATTGTGTCGTCATGTGTTTCATTGACTTCAGGTGGCGCATGACCTATTTTCGGCTTGAAAAATTGAGACTGGTGCTGCCTACAAAAACTGAATGCTCAGTTACTAGTCTGAAAACTCTCTACGTGAGAGAATAAAAACGAAAACTTACTTTGCCTCCATTTGATGCCTCAATCCATTTACAGGCAATGTCGGTACAGGATGGGTCGTTCAGGCCATACTGCACACTTGGCTCACCACTAAACAACAGTGCAGCCACGTGTGTGCAGCATTCCCCAGGGCTGAAATTTTCATTGGAAAGAGCTTTAAGCATTATGAAGTTCATAGACAAGGGTGTTCAATGGTAAGCAATGTAGCAAAACAAAATAGGAAGACTTTGGTACGACAGAATACTACAGTAGAGGATCTTACGATTTTTCTCGCCCGCAAAGCGAATAATTTAGCATGAATACGTTGTTTCCATGCTAAGGATGGAAAACGATCGGAGCCATTGTAGCATGGTTACCCGAAAGTGGTTTTACTTGCCGCGCTGACTTAATTGCATTGCTGTTCGGCTGCTGATCGTAACGTCGCGGGTTCGAACCCGGTCATGACTGCCGTGTGTTGATAAAGGCGAAATAAAAAAGCTTCCCTGTGCTGTGCGATGCAAGAACTCGTTCAAGAACCGCAGGTGATAATTAATCTACAACCCTCCACTGCGATGTCTCTCATAACCTGAGTCGCTTCGGGACGTTAAAGCCCCGCAATTCTCATATTGCTTCGAAAATGTTTCTAGACACGCGTGGTTGTGCATGCAGTCGCAATTCTCTGGGTGCCATCGTGACCTCTACAGAATTTACGAAATGTGAAATTCAGCCTTAGTTCACTGTAGTTGGATTACACACGACAAAACAACAGCTGGGGCATTTTGGCATTGCGCTTCGCATTTTGAATCGTCTACTTACCCGGCCATGCAAGTGCAATGAGCACTTTCGACAGTTCCACCCTACTTTACGACGCACCATGCTTGGTACTGCTTCGAGAGTGTTCGGCTTGCCTCAACCGTCGCCGCGACGAGAAGAACGCCGTCACCGCCGTCGCCGCGCTTTCCTGCCTTGAAAGACTTCAGTTGTTTGACTTTGCCACTTAGGAACATGTTGTACGCGTCTCCGATCTTGTGACATTTAAACTGCTCCCTCGTGTAAAAAGAGACTCCTTCAACGAGGTACACGTAAATATCTGCTGCTGTCACGGGGGGCAGATTCCTTGGGCCTGACGGGAAGCCGAACCGCACAACGTCGTCGTCAAACGGATCGGGCAGTTCGTCGCCTCCAAACGAAAGCTTCGCCCGGTATCGGCCTTGCGCCTTGGTCTCAAGCTTCTTGAAGTAGCTGCTCGACATAATTTGGCACTACAAGCACGGCACCCAACAAACACAAACACAGACACAGGCCGCGTGAACCCTCCTTGCCGCCGGATCGCACAGCGTTAAACATGACAGGAAGTCCTCCACCGGAAGCTGCGGGGGAGCAACCAATGAGCGCCAGGCGCGCTTGTTTGTAAACAGCGAGAAGGCGTATAGTAATGTCTTTCGAAAACCCTTCGTAGTATATTTCAGATAGCTTGTAATAATTTCCATTAATGTAATGCAAACAAACTCAATTTCACTATTCTACTAAGTAGTAATCGGATTTTTTGTTGCACTCAAGACACGGCCATATTATTCTGAACATCGCCTTGACGTAACAGTAAACTGAAGTGGAATGTAAGTATGTAAACAGCAGTAGAAATGACGCAGATAGTTTAAGTTAAGAATAAATCTGGGAGCTTATTTTGGAAACACGTCACAACACACACGTTGCAGTTAACAGACCAGAAAAAAAGCAATACAGAGACTTAGCGAATGTATGAGTGCAAAAGGAGGACAGCTAATTAGAAAGCACTTGTCTTGCTAACGATCAGTTGTGATTTTAGGAATTTCTTGAATAAAAATAGCCGGAAGAAAAGCATACGGAACGCCAAGGTATCCTGTGTTAGGTCAGTGCTAGTTCAATTAGATCTGGCATCGCTACCGATGGTGCTTTAGTTGTTACAATCTTATTTGCATATAAGTCAATCTCACCGCGTGTAAGTCACACTTAAATCCGCGAGATCCTTCAAATCCCAGGTGTGTGAAAGCCACGCGATGCAAAGCAACCCAATTCTTTCATTCTTCAGACTTCGTAACGAAGAACCATGCATGAGATACTTTGATAAGGCACTATAGCGGCATCAGTGTTTGCGCGTAGACGCCCTAGGCATCGAGTACGCAGCACAGGACAGTGGAAAACAGCAAGTCTCATAGCAAAAGCGCTAAAAAGCAAGAAAAAAAAAGAGAAAAGAAAAGGTCAGCTAGGCGTAGACGTTCGCTCGCTTGTATTATTAGAGACGGCGCGAGCACCATCACGTGACGCTGCTCCACCAATAGGGAGGAGCCAACCTCATCGCCTGCCCTTGCGGAGGACTTTGGCGGAAATATTAGAAAATGTCACTGTCTTGAGTTTTATTCAGGTGGCTCATTGACGCAGTACCACATTGAGAAGCGGAGTTCAGCGAATATTTATTGCTTCACATGGTGGTGTTGCGATCTACCTATCTTGTATCTTCAGAGACACGATACATTCCTAAATGTGTCGGAAATACAGATACAGATACTCATCTTGCTAGACGTATCGCGATACAGATACAAGATACTCAGAGTATCTAAGACAGCATCTAAGATACATGTATCTTCGATAGTGCCCATCACTGCGACAGTACATTGTGTTACAAATTTTAAAAGATGCAAATTAACTGAAAATTTAGGTCCTAGTGGCAAAAAATCCACCAAAATTGTAATATTAGTTAAAGTTTTATAAATCTGGTACAGTTGAAAGAGTGGAAAATTTAGAAGAAAATTATGTATGTATATGTGGATAGCGCTTTTAGGCACCGAGAAAATGGTTCCTCAACATGATCAGAAATGTATGGGATGTATGGGGCTTACTCTGTGCTCTTATGTCACGTTAGGAAACCATTTATAAAATAAGTTTATTACTGTAGATATAAAATGTATAAAATATATAAAAACGTACGTTTTTTTGACATTTTGTTAGTGTTTAGGCTACGGCGTCATCAAGTCATTCGCATCATAAATTAAATGACGCACCTTGTTATACGGCAGCAATGTCCAAGGCGGAAAAAACGGGACCATGGGGCGACAAGGAAAGACAATTGTACCGAGATCACAAGAACCAATGTTCGAACATCGTCTTCCTCAGAGGGTTGCCCCCTCGCGTTCGTTGTCTTCTACCGTCGTAATGCCAGATTTTAGTCGTGACAATATGTTACCCTCCTTCTCGTCGAACGCGCAGCCATCGCTGGCGACGGCAGCGCACACGACGGGTCGAGCTGCGCTACTCTCTCCGTGGCGGCGCGACGTCGAGCAGCGGAGACGAAGCGGATCGCGGAGTAGTTGAGATCTGCTCCGACAGGGGCCGCAACACTACGGGTCGTTCCTAAAGGGCCCTAAACAACCTCTGAAAATAAAAGGAACTCCTCTCTTGGTGTTTCCCGTCAACACAATTCGTGACGCCAACAGTCTGTTCACGTGACGTAATAAGGAAATAAGCTCTCGAGTGGTCCATATTCGAGGGATACAAGTCGCGAATTGTATCCTCCCCTGTTTTGCCATGCAGTCGCACGTCCGTTCTGCCCTGTCTCGCATGACTGTCGTGACTGATGTCACTTCGTTTTGTGCGCTTTCGACTGCGAAGCGGAGATAACAGCGTATAGCTGAAAAGCGCGAAATCCTCCACGCTTAATGCTGACACGTGTTTTATGAAGAAATAAGCTGCGAGAGGGAGATAACGCCTGTAGTAAAGAAATCACTTTTTGTCAGCAGATTCAGTTTAAGGGCCTCTAAACCACTCCGAGTTCAATCTGTAAACACCAAGAATTATGAAGACAAACAAAAGTATTTGAGAACGATCACTGATAAGCGTAAACTCGGGCAATGAAAGCGTAAAATTGGGCGCGTGTGTAATCTATTACAGGATTGTCACGGATTCGCCTGGTTCCGGGCGATGGACTCGAACAAGGACTCGTGGTGCAGCACAACACATTAAAAAATATCCACAGCATATACACGGGGTGAATGATGATGAGTGGGGCGAAGCTCCGGCGGGATTCATCGGTAAACCGTGAATACTCCGAGTAATTCGCCCAGTATATGATTAAGTAAACACGTGAGAAACACCGTGTGTATATTAAACATCAAACTTTTATTGTACCGTTGGTTTACGTGGTCCCTTCATTACAACGGTCCCCCTAGCGTACGTCGCCGCACTAAATCGAACGATTGCCTTCCACCAATGACACGCGCCATATGTGAATCTTCCGTGAATTCTGCCCAGTACATCATCAACGACGTGAGATCGGGCGCGTTTATACTAAAGGGCCGATGAGAGTCATGACGACTTGCAGCTCACTTTAATTTTACATGTACGCTGTGAATTTTTATTGTTTAATCACGCACAGGAGAAATCTCACACAGGCACTACCTTGGAGGTCAAATTCCAGTGCCTATATATACGGGGTGGTCAGTGAACGGTTGTGCAGCGCGAGCAGTCGGTTTTTTCAATCAAGAAACTCGCTAGCAGACGCTGCCTGCGTCGGCCTCGCGAGGCGAGAGAGAGAGGGGGGGGGGACTAGAGCACGCATCTGCAACGCAGCGAGCGCGGAGCATCGACGTCGCGAGGCGAGAGAGGGGGGGGGGGGGACTAGAGCACGCATCTGCAACGCAGAGAGCGCGGAGCGTCGGCGTCGCGAGGCGAGAGAGGGGGAGGGGGAACTAGAGCACGCATCTGCAACGCAGCGAGCGCCTCCACGCCATCTAGACATCCTTCTGAGAACTAGAGGTGGTTACGACAGCGCCATCTAGTGAACACTCCAAGAACTAGAGGTGGCTACCTACTTCTACATACTACAGAGGAGGGACAGACCCACACCCAAGGGAGCTTCGCCCCTAAAAGAAGAGGCACGACACTTAGAAAATATACAAATTGTGGGAATCCCGCCAATCGCGAGGCTGGCGTGACACGTGCACCAGTGATGCGCGTGCCCACTCACGGGCTTTAAGAGCGGCAGCTGTGGCGTGGCCCGGACAGTCGGTGAGGGAATGCTGTGCTCGCGGGAGGGGCGAGTGCGTTAGGGGCGAGTGCGTGTGCCCACGTTATTGTACCGTGTAGTTTTCGCATAGTTTTGTGATAGTGTTATTAAACGTTAATTTTTGAGTTCAACCGGTCAGCATCACTTCCTTGGCAGCACGACGGCGCGAACCCTTCAAAATATACAGAAATACCAATATCTGCAAAATTACACAAACTGCACCAATAACTAAACCGTCCTCATCATAGTCCGCCAACTTACTTCAGCCGGTGCTTCGGACCGACCTACTTGTTACAGCTGACTTGGTTCGTTGCCAAAGTCCAGTCTGTCGGCGTTCCCGTTCGGTCATTGGCCGTGGCTCATGATGTCCTCACCAGTCTTGGTGTCCGCTATGCAGCCCGATGAGTCGGCTTGGCGTTCCACCGCTGACGTGGCACTCCGGGGATTGCCTTCGACGGCTTGTTTCAGAAGGGGCCTTGCGTCAGGAACGTCCGTGCTTGCTGTGCGCGGTAGCTGCATCGCCAAGGAGCCTTGCTAGAACGCTGTCGGCCATACCTCGGGACTTGGCGTCTGCTGACCCGAACACCAGTCGCTCTCGTCGCCAGTGCGTATGCCGGCGAGACGACCTTCCCGTGCCGAGCCCACGTAGGGGGCTGATTTGTCCGCATCTTTCGTGACGGCCTGGTTCACGTGTCTCGAGCGTCTAGCGCGCTGGTCTAGCAGTTTTCAAGCACGCGCTCGTGCCACTTGGGACACTTTGAGCGCTTCGTCGTCGACGTCCTTATGGTTGTTACTCGACAAGGACTTTAATCGCTGCAGATCGCAGCTACTCAGCCAACGAGTTTTCAAATGCCCTCTTCCATTATACATAGCATCGTTTCATTACACGTAGCAACCGATCTGATTAGATATATCCAGTCTACATCGCTGAACCTCCGGTGGACAGCGAGAGTCGTCCGCCTGTGTTACGACGTGCTCCGTGCTGACGTGAGCTACGCGACAGTGTTTATTTCAAGGTTTCTTTTTCTCGGACACAATAAATTGCCTTAGCCGTGCTGTAGGCTGCAAATGTAGCGATTGGTGCCATATAAAGCTGCGGCAATTGGCGAGAGAGCATTCTAGTACACTCTACTTCAGGTCATCGTTGCCACAGACGTCGAGCTTTCGCTATCCGACCAACGCCGGTATCGGCGGGTCTGCGGCCGTAGCTTCACCACCAAAGACCCCACCAGGTTATGTGTATCTACGCTTATCGGTGATCGTTCTCAGATACTTTTTGTCTGTCCGCATATCGTCGTTTGGAGATCGTCGGTGCACAGAAGAATAAAATATGAGTGTCGTTTCGCCACCTGGCGGAGCAGATCTCAACCACGCGCTTATTTCTACTCTAGTAGTCACGTGGCAGCATGCCAGTGATGGTTGCGCGAGTCAGGAGCGGTGCTGAGGAGTAGGGTATATTGCCCGTAGCTGCCTTGGTGACGCTTAACTTGCGGTGCAAATGATTTGACCATGCCTTAACGCCGACGAAATTTCAGTAGAGTGCTTTGCTTCATGCATAGAGCACTTATCAAAGTGGTGAGATCGTGCATTTTGAACTTGCCTCCAAGAATATCCACACGTAGATTGGCACTACCTCTGCTGAATAAGTGTCCTAAAAGAGGGCAAGTACATGATATGAGCACCCTTTTCACAACAACGTGTTCCTGCAAAGATAACCACATGATGACAGTCACGTATGTCACGTTATTGAACAAGGGATTTGACATAAGGTGATATTAGTTCTGTAGCGGTGAAGGAGCAAGGCATTCACCAGTGGGACCATCTCTTGGTGCGAGGCGCAGGCGCTGATCGCGAGCTGTGGTCGCTGAGCCTGTTTGTTTCTCGCTGTACCTGCTGTCTGCCTGCTACCAGACGTCGTCAATAAACCCCCTCGCAGTACTGTACAAATTTCGCAGTAGCGATGGATGCCAGCGTTACAGTGAAGGTGGTTTAGCGCACGCAAGTAAGGATACGCTCACCTGCGCTCGATTACCGTCAATGAAACTCTGGGCTCCGTTATTGCTGTGAACTTATTGATTGATTAGTAAAGATTACTTTCAAGCAGAACTTTTTGTTGGGTTAGTTGGTGCATGTTAACGGAAGGAATGAGGCGCCACTGAGACGAACACACGAAGTGACATAGTTCTAAGAAAACGGGTCTACATATAGGCGCAAACTTTGACAGCGCTAATCACACGGTGCGCTTAAAAGCGATAAAAGCTGTACGTGATGACGTGTCTTGAACAAAAATGAATATGTGATCTATGACACGTGGTGTATATGGCCAGAAGAGCTTGGGTGGGGGCTAGTTGGAACATACTGCAGAAAATGTTTTAGCGCTGCAAAGTTGAGGACAAGAAAAAACATTGACAACACAGACGAACAGCAAATTTTCTGTGTATGGCCAAAGTAACATGAAAAAGAAAAAGAAAAATTATAATAATTACAGCAACAAATTCTACGAACAGTTAACAGAGTACAACCCATCAAAAAGACTCGGGCATTCGCGGTGAGTATTCCAACTAATGCGAGGATTTGTTTCAACCAAGTGCTTCTAAAAAGGACACTTGACATTCGCACAGCACAGCAAGGCTTCTTTGAGCTCTCGTTGTCTCGACTCTTGTATTCGTTATCATCGAATGAAAATCAGAGGCGTTCGTTCATGCCACTGCTTGTGTTCGCCTTATTCCTTCCGTTAAAGATTAGCGCTGAGTTACCAGCAGTCACCGACGGGCCTACATCGCTACCTTTGAATGTGCACAATATTTTGATAATCTTCCTGAGAATGGTGAAATAATGACTTTAGCAGTCTGTTGCAACTGCAGATGAGCCGTCATCAAAGCAGGGCGTTTAACTGGAAATTTAATGCCGGGCACAAGAAGTGCGCCGTCACAGTGTGCCAGAGCTGCCCCCGAGCAGGAAGAGCTCATAATTTGAGTCAAAAGGCTCGAGGCGCACTAGGAACGTAGGCACCGAATGAGAAGTAATGATAAGTAATCGTGGGATGCGCAAAAGTTGCAACTCTTATTCACGTAATGATACGAATGGTTTGCTGATACACGCGTAACATAGATGGCTACGGGATGAGCCCGGTCAATTAATTTACGCAATTACCATGAATCTCCGGTGCACAGTGAACTGCCTGACAACGTGAGCAATAAAACAATCTTAACAAAGAGCAGCCTGATAATTTTCTAAGAAAAAGTTGAAACAGCTTTTTCAAGACGTTTACTACACCAACGCGGGAAATTTATCACAATTTTTCATTCTGCAGCGCCGAAGAAGTCGCGCACGCAACATGAATTCTATCAAGAAAATGCTTTCCGAAAATGAAAAACAAAACAAAGTTTAGTGATCTTAATAACAGACCGGATAATGTAAGAATGGCAGATTGGGCGTGTTGGTTGAGCATATTTTGAATTGTAAGGCGCGACGACGACAGCGGGAGAGTCATGCACACACACTTGTTACGACCGGCTCTAGAATTCATCTTGGCAGGCGCCATTGTGCGTGATCCTGTCAATCAGGCCTGTCAGTCAGAAGGTTTCCCCACGTGTCGGCGCTTGGGCGGAGGCACAGAGCGCCGCATTAGACGGTAATTGTCGGCATGGCATAGCACCTCTGGAGAGGTTCTCGCAAAACCGCTGCGTTCTTTTACACGAACGGAGACACGAAAGCTTGCTCGTGCTCAAGTAAGCTGGCTCCATCTTTCCCGAGGTCAAAGACACCTCCCCCCTCCCCTTTCGGACTTGCTCCTCGCTGACGAGTATTCGAGTCATCGGGGCGCGGCGTGTGAATTGTGCGGTGAACTGGTGTTCCTCAATTGGACTTCTCGACCTACGATTGTAATGTGTGACTCATTACCTCCTTTATGGAGGCCGGCCGCCGTGAAAGCAAGGCACCAGATTGGCGGGAGCTGTGAACACTGGTTTTCGAGTCCCTCACGCTATTCTGACTTGGGGCTATATAAGCCGAAGACTTGTGTACAAAACTGTCTTGATACCTCTCATCATGCATCTATGTAAATAAACTGTCATCTCGTGCGAGCGCTCTGCAAGGGACGGGTCCGATGACGGGGGCCAGCTACCTACGACGAGACCCGCCGGACACGAGACGCAACAATATACACCACGCACAGTCACTCATGATCAATGCGCAGTCGCATCCAAGTAAAACAACTCCTTTGGTGATAATGAAATTGAAGCCACGCTAACACAGTTATCGCCTGCTTCATGGCAATGCTAGAATTTTATCTGAGTTCTGCCTACGTTGAGTGCCACAACAGTTTTTATCTGCAAAGTTGCGGTGTTTGCATAGGTTCCTGTTTAACGCCAATCGTAAGTGACTTAGTTTTAGTTCATGCGGGAAGGACAATTTCCAGCCTTCTCGAATGTAGTGGTGTCATCATGGTCTTTAGATTCGATGATTTTTTGGTTCTCGTAGACGAGAAGTTCATGGATGAAGATACAGTCGTTAGCAATACCTGGACAAGTTTAAAGCATATTTGATCTCATAGAAGTGACTCACGAAGTAGCGGTCGATTCGACTATGAGGTCTTAAGATCTAAGATTGTATCCATCAACTGACCATGCATGTTGGCAGTACGAGCCTCGGGCTAACAAACCACTGCTGTCTTTGAGCTCGTCCCACTCTGAGCTCGTCAAACGTAGCATCGCCAAATGTGCTTGCTGAATGCTTTTAAGAAGTCCTGCTGCCCAGATAGATAATTTCCTCAAGCAAATTAACCATCTAGAGGAGGCAGGCTGTCCGCAGGCCATTGTGATGTCTGTAGCGGAAAAGTTCCCGAAGGACAATGTAAAGCTAGACGTGATTCCCAATGTGCATCGCGTGTCCCACAATTTGAAAAAGATTGCTACAGAAGCAAAGTGGTTTCCTCTCCCCGTTAAAGCTTTCCGGGCTATGGAGGACCTGACCCTTCTCTCTGAAGAGCCCCGGCCCGCATTTTAAATCACACACACATGCGCGCACGCACGCACGCACACACACACACACACACACACACACACGCACGCACGCACGCACACACACACAGACACGCACACCCACACACGCACACACACGCACACACACACACACACACACACACACACACACACACACACACACACACACACACACACACACACGCACGCACACACACAAACACAAAAGGCCGTGGCTAGCTTTACATCGCGTTGCTGTTGCAAGGCTAAAGGCACAGCAGAGTTGTATTTTCTGTTATTCGATGGTTTAGCTAAGGTTTTGCTATAGCTTTGCTATAGTTTTGCTAAGTTCGGCAAGTCCTATCAAGCTTTGATGTTCATATTACAATGGTTATGCTATATAAAGCTAGACAATGCTTGTCCCTCATTCACCCTCATACAAGCTTCATCATAGTATTTGCCCATGTTTATCAAAGTATACCTGCAAGCTAAACTAAGCTTCAACTCTGCTCGCGCTGGCGAGCGTCCTAGCGCTGTCTCTGGCTAGCTTATACCTCTGGAACGCATACCGCGCTCTGGAACATCTATGCAACCGTTGGTGAGCGCTCCGTCCTGGCAAGCTCACCTGTGGAACGCCTAGCTACCACGCTCTGGAACATCTATGCAGCGCCTTGGCCTATGGAATCATTGATGAGCGTCCTAGCGCTCTGTCTCTGGCTAGCTTATACCTCTGGAATGCATACCGCGCTTTGGAACATCTATAGAACCGTTGGTGAGCGCTCCGTCTCTGGCGAGTTCACCTCTGGAACGCCTACCATGCTCTGGAACGCCTATGCAGCGCCATGGTCTATGGAATCATTGATGAGCGTCCTGGTGCTGTCTCTGGCTAGCTTATACCTCTGGAACGCATACAGCGCTCTGGAACATCTATTGAGCCGTTGCTGAGCGCTCCGTCTCTGGCGAGCTCACCTCAGGAACGCCTAGCATGCTTTGGAACATCTATGCAGCGCCTTGGTCCACGGAATCATTGATCAGCGTCCTAGCGCTCTGTCTCTGGCTAGCTTATACCTCTGGAACGCATACCGCGCTCTGTATTATCTATGGAGCCGTTGGTGAGCGCTCCGTCTCTGGCGAGCTCACCCAGCGCCCTCTAGAATATTTTCTGGCCTGCTCACTACTCCGGGCATGGCCTCTGACGTCACTCATTTTTGACCCTCGTCTTCTGCCGAGTAGACGTGCGCATGCATGCTCACGCCGTTTGAGAGAGCAGGATTGCTAAGCCTGACGAAGCCTGTCGTGGCAAACTGGTGTTTCTTTTGGCGTTTGCATGAAGACCGTGGTCTGCGTTTGTGAAGTGCTGCGTGGTGATGTGATGTGCTTCGTTCAGTGAATATTAGCGTTGTACACCTTCAAGCTCTCCCAATGGAGCAGTGCTGTGGGTCCAAGTGTCGTCGATATTGACCATGTACCGAACGTTCCAGTGTTTTCATTCTCCCAAGGCGACCAAAAAGAGAAGTGAGAGCGTGCCGTTCATGGGGATGACATCGATATGCATTATCTTCGTGATTTGAAGGTATGTGTATGTCTATAGCTTTTGAGATGTCTTAAAGGCATGACCTCTAACACGTTCGGTTCTTTCGATAAAATAATGATGATGTTTGCGCTTCTGACTTGTTAGCGTAAGCCTTGACGTTAGGCACATTTAGCAGAGCGTCGCTGACGGTCACCCCCGCGATGATGTAGCGTTCCCAGACAGTGCATAGATTTCGGGTTTTGACGAGAGCGTCTTGCCGAGACGCGGTGAGCTTGGCTGCAAAACGACGGCGACACGAAGCAGACGCACCTTTATGCTCCAATCAAGCGAATTAACAAGCGGAGAGAGATATGCGTTTTACGTTCCACTGCTCGCACCCCGAACTTGTCAAAATGAAGCAATAAACGCGCGTGGCAGTAGCGCTCCGTCTCACCCCTGGAACGCCTACCACGCTCTGGAACGTGTGTACAGCGCCTTGGTGCATGGAATCCTTGATGAGCGTCCTAGCGCTCCGTCTCTGGATAGCTTACCTCTCGAACGCCTACCACGCTCTGGACGTGTGTGGAACCGTTGGTGAGCGTCCAGCTAGCGCTTCGTCACCGACTAGCTTACCTGTGGAACGCCTACTGCGCTTTAGAAACTATGCGGAACCGTTCGTGTAGTTGGTGTGCCTACTAGCGCTTTATCTCCGACTAGCTTACCTTTGTTACAGTGTACTAGAATATTCTAGTACACTCTACATGCGTAACGCCTAGCGCGCTCTGATAGCGCGTGCCAGTTTATGACGATGATAGTTTTGAGATTCAGATCGGCCGTTAAAAACAAATACGTAAGCAGTCAGTCTTCCCTTGTCGTGTGGTGGGAAGTACGTAGGCCAAACTGAGCAATGCCTGATTGATAGACAGCAGAACAACAGCGTTAGAAATGGCAGAGAAAGCCACCTGGCAATTTGTTACCGAGATCGTCAATGTAGTCCGGATTTTCCCGCCTGCTTGTCCGTCGCCAGAAGCACGGCTGCTCAATCAAAAATAAAGTGCTGCCTGCCGAAGGCTCTTTTTTGCCTGCCATAGTTCTTCCTCCCTCCGCCGTACGTCGGTAAAGGAGAGGTGTATGCTTTCTATAGGCAAGGGAGCATATAAAAGCAGTAGCTCTAGTAGAGGCTCGCGAAGGCGGCCAGCCGGCGGCGCGTTTCGTTTTACTGGTCAGTATATAGTTGCCTCGTCTTTCTATGGGGTTGCATTGCGGCTATTCGTGTGCGGGACACGCTAGCTGGCATACTAGCATGTTGTTCTTGCTGATACACGCAAGCAAGTTATGTTCAGGAGAATACAGACCAACTCAGAAGCGCGCGGCACTGTAAGCTGCTTCCAACGCTGTTTTTTTGTTTCTATTGGCAAAAAACGCTCCACTGTTATTAGTCGATATATTCTTAGTCATTCCAATGCTCTATCTAGTGCTGTGTATTCAACACGTGCTCCATTCTTTCTATGTTTTATGTTACCGGCCCATTGCACGTGTAGCGACTGCGTTGCGCAAACCGCGCCAGAATGTCTGGGAACATTCCAGATTATTTTAGCATCACTTGTTAGGCTCGAGCACGCAAACGCGAACAGCTGAATTTACTCTCCAACTAATGGCCCGCTTGCGCTAGCGGTACGGCGGCTCACCGTTTGCCGTTCTCAGGCTGCCGTGCTCAAACGGTTTCGTTCGCGCACGTCAGCCGTTTGTTGCCTAGCAGAGACTTTGTCTGGGCAAGTTGGTGCGACATTTGCAAAATATAACAGCACGAAGGACGGGACTAAAGACACAAAAACCACAGGACGAGTGCTGACTACCAACTGAGATTTATTTGATGAAAGTGCCTTCTTGATAGTGTCACACGCCCTACTCACGAAACCAGTAATAGCACCAATCATGAACGCTATCTCGTAAAAAACCTGAATCAACGCACAGTTAACAACCGCAACAGCACCCACAGAATATACAGACGCGCATGGCAATTGTCGAAACACGCTTAAAGACACATTATCACAGTTTAACATGCAAGTGCACTCATCTCGTTAGAACACTCGTGCGAATACTGGAGACAAGTTCGGCTAATTCAAGTCTGGCTTCGTGTCTTCATGCTAGCACGCAAGGATCCGTCGAAAGAAGAGCGGCTACTGCAGAACTACATGAAGATGGCCGCCCAGGTAACTGAGTTCCTGTGACAACGCGCCAGGGTGTTCTGTCAAGTTCGGGAGAAGCACAACGAGGCTCTGCACAACGTTACCGTTCTGGGAAACAAGACCCTGCCTGCAAAAGTAGAACAAGTACTGAACAAAGGACCCAAATACAGTTACGAGCCTCGCACGCAACGACATCAACTTTTGGCCATGGTACGCACTGTGGCAGACCGGGCAGCCGAGGACGACAAAGGGAGACTCGTTGGAGATGGCGTCGCCTCACACAAGCGCACAGTAAGTCACAAGCTTCCCAAGAAACCTCCTTTCCGGGACGTGGCTAAGTGTCTTGAAGAGAACAATCTTAGTGTTCTTCAAGCAGACAAAGACAAAGTTGGTGGTGATGCCGAAAGGAATGTTTCGAGACAAGGCTTGGGACGCTGTGCAAAAGAGCTTCAAGTGTATTTCTTTTGATCCTAAGGATTGCAAGAAGTTGGGTGTTCGCCAGCTGTCAGAGCTACACTTGGATGGTCTCAGGAAAGCAGTCGAAAAAGGGGGCTGGGGTTTTTTTAGAGATATTTTTTTACGGCGGAAACCTATAAGTCTGCTTGTCCATTTTGTGCAGTTGTGTCGGAAGGCCGTTCGTGGTTGATTAACCTCAGTCGTTTTCTCCAGCGCCAGCTTAGCGCGTTGCCCTGTGACGATCCGTTCGGAATCGGCAGTTCGTCTCAGTTGGTCAAATTCATGGAGTGCGTGGAGAAGGAATCTGGCCTGATGGCTTTCTCGATCGGCATAGAGGAACTATATTACTCAGTGCCGCACGCGGAACTTTTTCGTGCGGTTAGAAGATTGAGGAAGTGGAGGACGTGAAATTTCAAAATAGCTCGGGCATCAAAGTTTGATGACCTTGTTGGAATTCTGTCTTCAGTCGACTGTTGTAATCTTTGAGGACAAGCATTAAGTGCAAAGTGGCATATGTATTGGGTCTCCCGTCGCACCCATACTGTGCAATACATTTTTGTCGGGTATAGATCACGATGTTTAGGATAATCTCTCTGATTCAAGAGTAGTAAAAATTTTTAGGTATGCGGATGATTTCTTGGTTGTACTGACAGATGTTCCAAGTTTTGCTCTTGATGAATGTATTGATGGTGTGATCAGCACATTTAAGTTGTACGGCAGTGGATTACGCTTTACTTTTGAGAAACCAGAGAATGACGTCATTCAGTTCTTAGATGTTCGCTTGCATTTTCATGAAGCTTGTGTCTGCTGGATTTACAATCCGCGCTCTGCAAAAGGGTTTATACCGTATGATAGTGCTCATTCTAAAACTGCCAAAAGAGGGATCGCCATCACTTGTCTTGGCGCATCGTTAAAAAAGTCTTGTACCCACCTTGTGCAATCAAGGTTTTCCTCCCAAATTACGCGCCTTTTGCGTTCAGGATACCCGGAATTAACAATTACTTGCGTGTGTGAGCAGCTGCTGCAGACAATAAAACACCCTCAGGGAAGGCGAAACAAAAAAGAAAAGAAGAGGGTACAGGCAATTCCGTACCTACACAAAGTATCGCACAACATAAAAAAAGTAGCATCAAGGTACGGAGTCAATGTTGTTTTTTCTGCCCCTCAGAAGCTGAGTGAAGTTTGTTCCTTAGTAGACGGGGTGCCTGAGCTGTGTGAGAAGAAGCACAGAAACAAGTTCACTGATTGCCAGTCTCAGATCGTTTACTAAATCTCGCTCAGTTGCGGGCGGAAATACATCGCCCAAACGGGCCGATGTTTTAATGGTAGGGCTCGAGAGCACAGGTTGAATGTGCAAAACAAGTCAGGAGGGCACCTGGCGCACCATTGCCGCAGGTTTGGTTGTGCACCAGAGTTTCAGAGAAGCAGTTTTTTTAAAAAGAGCGAGCAACAAATTGGCGAGAGAAATGGAGGCGTTCTTTATCAACAAAGCTGGCGATCAATGTGTTAGCGAACCTTCCTTATTTCTCTCCAAAGACGAGATGGCCTTTTTGGAAGGCCATGTATGAACAACCTTTAAGATTTAAGTTCTAATTAGACAAGGCTGGGTTCATCTGTTGATCATCCTCTGTACGGCGGAGCACTCTCGCTTTTGCGGTTGTTGGGTGTTCATCGTCTTTTCCAGCTGCCATATCTTGCTTTCTGTGCTGATTGGGAGGAGCATGCGCAACACAGTGTTCTAACGAGATGTGTGCACTTGCATGTTAAACTGTGATAATGTGTATTTAAGCGCGTTTCGACAATTGCCATGCGCCTCTGTATAATCTGTGGGTGCTGTTCCGGTTGTTAACTGTGCGTTGATTCAGGTTTGTTACGAGATAGCGTTCATGATTGGTGCTACTACTGGTTTCGTGAGTAGGGCGTGTTGTCGGTGGTGACATGTGACACTATAAAGAAGGCACTTTCATCAAATAAATCTCGTTTGTTGCCACGCGGAGAATAGGTCCGAGACCTATTTACGCGCCGTTCTCCGGCTGCCGGAGAGCGACGTGGCCAATCAGCGACAGAGGAGCTACATCGCCGCGCCGCGTCGTCTACTTCTGGCTTTCCGCGTCGTCTGCGTCTGCCGCGGAACGTTTCTAGCTGCTTGTTTTTTTCTCCGCGGTTTTCACGCTAGAAGTGCGGATGTCATTGCCAGACATGGTTCTGGCAGTCAATAGAGCGTTTTACCTCCGTAATTTAGAACGTCCCCTCAATCGGCGCTCCACCTTGACTCGAGAATGTCGATGGCCGATCCACCTTTCGGCAGGAATGTTCGTTGCATATGAGCGATAGCCGACATCATTTCGCGAGAACCGCTGAGTCATTTTCAGTCGAGCGGTGGCGCTGTGCTCAGCTCATTCAAGTGAAGGGCGAAATTCGAGTCGAGTTCTTGTTTGAGAATACGGGGGTTAGTGTGTCCGGTATTAAACAAAAGCATCGTTTAAAACCAAATAACGTGTCTACAAGTTGGAAGCTGGCGCCAGGTCAAGTGGCACCAGCTATGGAGGATTAGGGGCAACTAACAAACGCGTAATTTATGGCCTCCGAGATTTCGGAAGCGCCCATCTCGACTAGCTAAGCACAAGGACTTTGCTAGAGCGTTGATTATTTAGTATGGCTCTCAAAAATGGTGCCCAATCGGGACGAATGCATTGCTGTCGAAGCTTAAGGACACGACTCTAAAGCAAACTGAAGCATCAGTTCGGCGCTTACAAGCTACAGAGCGCACGGCGACCACTTGATAGATTCGAGGTGGTCGACAATTGCTTTTTGCAGTGCGGCCATGTTTTTCGGAGGCCTCGCCGGCGAAGCTTGCCGTGCATGTTGGACAGCTCTCGCGCGGGCGGCGGCGGCCGGCGTTCTACGGCAGGCGTGCCGCTAGCGTGAGCGGGCCATAACGCGGCCACCAGAGCGAGGGATTGTGGGATGCGTCGTCTGTTGCCGGTTCGAGGCAAGCAGACGGCGAACCGCTCCGCCGTAAGCCTCCGATTGTTCGGCATTTTCGCACGCGCCTTGCAAAACCATGGTCGGCTGCTCCAATTCGAGTGCTAAAGGGAAATGTAAATAGCAAGCTTACGCATGTATTCTCTGCTAATACTATTTCGCGAACTAAATTCTCGTGCAAGCGCACCCATATCAAAGACGTCGATCCTTTTATTGCGTAGCTTGACAATTTTTCGCGTTTTTAAAGACGATCGTCTTTCTTGGGGAACTTAGACGCAGAAATTTTGGTCTCAAAGGAAACTTTATTGAACATGTACACGCAAGCGCATGGGACGTTTATAAACTAAATACTTATAAATGTGTTCCTTCGCTAGAAAATACATAGATACGTAATTCTAAAGGTCCTGTTTCTTGCGCTGCGCTGAAAATATTAGTGTTTTTTGGGCTGCGCTGCAAATGCGACGCTAGGAGCCAGATGCTGCGATTCAACATAGAGGAGCAGGACTCATGTAGTACGGCCGGCAGAAGACTATCGTCTTTCGACGATATTTGCAGCGAAGCACGCAGATACGCGGCCAATTTTTTTTTGTTGTTCACACCCGGGTTTCTTGCTTTCTTTTCTTTTTTGGCTTGGCTCTTTTCCTCTGCGTGTGTATATATATATATATATATATATATATATATATATATATATATATATATATATGCGCTTTTCGAATAAATTTTAGTTCGAAGAATGTGCTGCGTGCTTGTCCTGTTGCTCGTGTTTCGTCTAGCGTTTGCGCTCGATACCATTGTGAATGCCCTGCCACGGTGGTCTAGTGGTTATGGCTCTCGGCTGCTGACCCGAAGGTCGCGGGGTCGAATCCCGGCCGTGGCGGCTGCGTTTTCGATGGAGGCGAAAATGGCTGAGGCCCATGATTTAGGTTCACGTTAAAGAACCCCAGGTGGTCGAAATTTTCGGAGACATCCACTATGACGTACCTCATAATCATATCGTGGTTTTGCAACGTTAAACCCCAGATAATATTATTACCGTTATGAATGACATGTTCCAACTCGTCCAACTAGCAACGTTGTTAAGATCTTTAAAATGATGCTTCTCATGTTCAGCAACGTATTATGCAATAAAAACTGTTCTTGATCTGCTAGCAAAACAGAACACAGTTCCCGCGAGCAGCAGAAGCACGCATCGTTTATGTGTCGCAAAAATATCCTTACATTTCATGGCTCGTCATCATCGCAGTCGCGTTTAACCAAAACACAAACGCATCTTCTAAAGCGCTGACACCGCTGAAACGTGGACGGAGAGGTAGACTTTTTTACGGAGCGGAAAAAAATATCTGGGGTTCTACGTTTCAGAACCACGATATGATTTGAGAGACGCCGTAGTGTAGGGCGCCGGACACTTCGACCATCTGGTGTGCACTGACATCGCACAGTACACGGGCCTCTATAGGGAACGCAAGCTCAAGTTTGCGGGGCGACGACAGCGCCGCGCCAGCCGCGCTGCGGCTCTGTCGGAAAGCTCTGAACCTTCTGCGCGGCCGACTCAGCCCCTTTCACGGTAGCGGTAGCGCACGTGCGCACGCGTTCTTCTCTCGGTGCGGGTAACTGGGGGGCCGTCAGCTGGGTACGTTGAACCGAGAGGCTTGCTGTGCGAAGCTGCGCATTTCCGCGATGGCAGAAGCGACCCCGCGGAAGCGCAAGCGTGGTCCGAAGTATTGCGGTTTAGCGGCCAGCCACAACAGTGCAGACCACACCAAGGCACACGATTCACGTGTTAAACTGTATCGTTTCCCGGGCGTGTCGTACGAGAAATAAAGGCGGCAAGCGTGGATAGCTGACAGCGCTGTCTCGCCTTCTATTTTGGCTGTCTGAGTTCAACGCTTTCGTTCGTTCCGACTACCTGAATCGGTAAGTAACGCGGCGCATGCACGCAGCGACTTCATTAATGATTACTCGCTGTCTTCTCATATTGTTAAGTCCAGTTACGGTTGTAGGTGAAGCAACTTTGTGTTTTGATTCCCCGTGTTCGTGAGACCTACCAGTCGTTGTTGAACGTTCACATTCGCGTTACACCGTTAGCATTGCGAGGTTGGTTGAATTCAACTGAACTCGGCACATCGTCAGAAGTTCGGCGCATTTCACGCGTCGGGAAGGCTGCTTTATCACGCCGGAACGGACGTCTGTGCATTTGCAGCAAGCTTTCACATCCTTCTGCAGGTTTGCTTTGTTTTTGTCACTTTATTAGGGTGATATATATTTAAGCCGCTAAATATAACTGGTACTTAATACATGCTTTGCAATTGCAACCTTGAAGTAACCACCTTCTGACTTTGTGCGATTTTCTAGTCGCGTTCACGCAGCAGGTTTTATACGCCTGTCAAGTCGATATCATAAAAAGAGACTGCAAGCATGACGCGAGAGCCGAAAAAACGAGGCGAGCAGTTCATTTAGCTTCACAGTGGTTGAAGCTCAGCTAGCTGCCTCGCGTCTTAATCGGCGGGTGATTCTCCAGCGGCACGGAGGACTTGACTCTAACCTTCTCAGGAAGCAGTGCCATGGCCGTAGTATCTTTTTTTCGCACGCCGCAAACGTTTGTTCACGAAAGTACACGGCTGATACTGTAAGCATGCCATATCAAAACAATCATATGATTCGTAGTCCACGCCGCAGAACATCGATAGCGTGTACGGCTTCATTTCGGAGTGCATGTGGACCATTATTCATCTTTAACATGACAGAATGAGACTTACCTCGAGGTATACGTCCTACACGGTGTAATCGCGACTTGGGAAATGCATTTCGCTTTGAGTTGGGCGTCGTTGCTCTCGATCGTCTGCTCTTCACCGCTAACGTGATTGACGAGCCTTTCTCATTTTATCAAGTTCGCTTTTCGGAAGTGCCAGTGTCAAGCTTGAAAATCCTTTTGAACGTGCAAAGCGCGCGGCAACGCGGTGGAGAGAAGGAAAAACACGCGCTGCTAACACCCCAGTTTCTCTTTTTCTGCCAGAGATGGCGCTGCCTGTAAAGAGCAGTAGCGCCGCTAAGTGTTGCTTGGGAAGTCTATAGCGTTTCGCCTCCATTGAAATGCAACCGCCACGGCCGGGATCGAACCCGCCACCTTCGAGTCAGCAGCCGAGAACCATAACCACTGCTCCACCGCTGCGGACGGAGCGAAAAACAAACAGAATAAAAAACCGTGCGTGCCGCTTGTCACCCGCGCGGTGTGTCGAACCGGAAGCCGCCGCATCCCATAGTTCCCTGCGATCGATTATTTGACGGGCCACCTATTCTCGATGCCACATGTAAAAATGCCGGCGCGTCTTGCCGCGGATCAGATTATTGACGGCCGACGATCTGTTCGCCGCTTTCAGTGTACAGTGTGTATTGCTTCTAGTTTGGCTTTCGGTTTCTCGGGCACAGGTTCGCCCAAATAAAAAGTTTCGTCTTAAACCCGCGGACTGCTGCCTTCGTCAACATCACAACCACGTGGCAGTATGCAGGTATTTTGGTTTTGTTGTTACTGCGTCTCACACTGATAAGTCTTTTCGAATGAGACAGGATTGAAGGGGATTTGTAAATTTCAGTTTCATCACTCAGAGCGTGAAGAGCAGAAGCTGATTGTAATTAAGATTTTCGTGAAGAAATAGTCAACTGGAAGTACATATGCTGTGCAAACATGGCGCTGGCTACCATCGCTACATTTTTCAGCCTAGTCATCGACGATTCTGAAAACTTTATCCACTTGTCGATCGTACAAAAATTTCTTGTGGATCGACATTTGATCCAGCAGGGCCTTTTTTCTTGGCGTAAACCAGCACGCCGCTGGCAGCCCTTCGCGGAATTACTCCGGTGTGACCAGTGGATGATGAGCTGACACATTTCCTAAGCGGGCAAGGCAGCCTTTTCATCGCGTGGCCCTCATAGGCGATAAGTCGCCTTCCAGAGCAAACATTCAAGCACATCTTGCGAGAACGGTCATCCTCTGTTAAAATGATTAACTTGTTTCATCAGAAATTTGGCAGTTTTGTCACCTTCTGATGCAGCTTTCGTAATCTTCGTTGTAGCCTACATGGCTCGGTGCTTATCGAACTGAAGCAACATTTTCTGTAAGTCGTCGCATTGTTCTTGCAGCATTTGAAGCCGCCCGTTCATTCTGCTGGCGAGAATGAAACTAGCACCATCTGCAGGTAGCAAGCGGTGGTAGTTTCCGTTACTGCCTGAACTGAAGCTGGTTAAACTAAAAGCATGTGGCGTTCTTGAATTTAATTAACATGGTCTGCCAACGTACGAGTGCGCAGGCCGTCGTCCGATTTAGACTCCGCCCGCATACGACGGCGTTGCGCTGACCTCGCCGCACATGTCCGCACATGGGTGATTGACAGCTTCATTTTTTGGGGACTTGCTTTAGTTTTGTAGCGTTAGTTACACTGGCCTAGCCGAGCCAGTTTCGCGTGCGTCCTCAAGATTCTCATCACTGATCTTCATCACTCAAGATCCTCATCACTGATCATCACTCAAGATCCTCATCACTGATCTTCGCGCATGCGCGAGGATCAGTGATGTCACGCACCGGAGCCGGCGCACTCCGCCGCCGGTCTGGGCTTTCCGGAGGAGTTACGTCGTAGCCGTGGCAGACGTATTGGCACCGGCGCGCGCGCAGCTATTCGCCTTCGCTGTGCAGTCGCCGTCGCTGTGCAGTCGCCGTCTGACACTGCGCTGGAGCCGCTTGATAGCGCCTCTGACTGGGGTTTGCCAGTGTGGTATGCCATGGAGAAGGAGAGCGCAAATGCTGCTCAACGACGCAGAAGAGTGGAGAAGCTTAACTCATCGGATCCCGAAGTAGTTGCCTGGCAAAATAAATATACATGTGCCACATAATACGTATACCGTGTCTGTGTCATTGGAGCAGCAGTAAGCATGATAATCAAGCTAATCCTAGACAATCAGGAAAGCTAAGAATAATCATCTGAACCTTTGCTAACGCTACGTTATCCTGACATAGCCGAGCTAAGCGACTGCAACATTTTGGACATGATAAACTCCATGAAGTGGTCAACGTTTGGGCGCGGCCGTTGACTGCTTGTACGCAGGGTATGGTCGGCACAGCAGTCGGCCCGAGCACCTTGCGCTTAAACCCTATCGTCTTGCTTAAATTGAACTAAGTAGATGACTGCCATTGAGTGTGCTGACCGCTTTGTGATCGCCTTGCCGTGAAATATATTGCAATCAGGATTTCCGGAGTTGTTACTCTGCGGGGAGGTCGCGAAACGAACGTTCGTGCTGTTCGCACCTTTGATCTGCATCGCGGCAGCGTATGACATTGCGGTTACCGTGAAATATCTGACCGCATTAAGCACGTAATGACATTGCAAGAAGAAACGAACCGTCCGGTCCGCCGCCATATTTGGTCCAGCACCGCTGCGGCAGCGCGGTGTGGATGCTACGCGGGGGAGTTGTTACTCTGCGGGGAGGTCGCGAAACGAACGTTCATGCTGTTCGCACCTTTGATCTGCATCGCGGCAGCGTATGACATTGCGGCTACCGTGAAATATCTGACCGCATTAAGCACGTAATGACATTGCAAGAAGAAACGAACCGTCCGGTCCGCCGCCATATTTGGTCCAGCACCGCTGCGGCAGCGCGGTGTGGATGCTACGCGGGGGAGTTGTTACTCTGCGGGGAGGTCGCGAAACGAACGTTCATGCTGTTCGCACCTTTGATCTGCATCGCGGCAGCGTAGACATTGCGGTTACCGTGAAATATCTGACCGCATTAAGCACGTAATGACACAGCACGTAATGACATTGCAAGAAGAAAAGAACCGTCCGGTCCGCCGCCATATTTGGTCCAGCACCGCTGCGGCAGCGCGGTGTGGATGCTACGCGGGATAATGCATGTTTTACGAATTGCGTGCGCTTTTGCAGCCCGGAATGGAGCCTACCGTTAAGTGACCAGGAAAGAAATAGAGGCAATTTTCACGTTGCACGTACGCAGGCGTGCAAACGCGACGAAAGAAATCCGAACTGCGTGGTACTCACTCATTTATTCTTAAGCGTGCATAACATACCTGTTCGTAAAAAATACGAGCAGCGCATAATGCAATGAACAAGGATGATATAATTAAAAGAAGGACACTGACCATAAAAAGAGTACGAAAAAAATTACACCATTTCCCGCTAAAGGGAACCATGAGGCGACGCGACGCCGGAGCACTTGCACGATCGCGTTCCGTTGGCGTTCGTTGGGCATGCTACCGACCTCGCGTCGTGGAACGCGAAGAGGAGCGCTACGCGCGTCTTCTCTTCCCTCTAGCCTGGCCGTTAATTCTCATAGAGCGAGCGGGGAACGCGGTCGACAGGCGCGCGAGAGGGGGCAGCGTAGGAGAGGACAGAGAGGGGGAGGAGACGCGCATGCGCTGGCGCTCATCGCGGCGTTGCGCAGGAGTGAATTTCGGCATGTCTAGCCCGCGTTTCAGAGGAAAAATGGAGAGGGGAATGGGGAGAGGGAAAGTGGAGAGGGGAATGGGGAGAGTGATAGGTGATAGGGGAAAGAGGAGAGAAAGTGGTAAGAGGGAAAGGGGAGAGGCAAGTGGAGAGGAGGTGTGTGGAGAGGATATGCGCATGCGCAGTAAGGGTGGCCACGCCGCACACCACCACCACCACCGGTTTGAACTCCGCTATAAGATGCTTCGCATCCAAAAGACGTTTCGGCTCCCCTGACGGGAGCCTTGTTCACAATGAAAGCGAGGACGAGTGAAGCGATGGTTATGAGGGCATCGCTTCACTCGTCCTCGCACTCGGAGGAACGTCGGCTGTCTCAGCCGCCAAGACCTGACCGCGTGTTCCCAAGAAAGCGTGTACGCCATTACGACGTCCAAGTAGCCCACGTTTCTGCACAGAAATTGCGTCATCGGCTGGTAAATGCGAAAGACAAGCTTCAAAAAGAAAGGTTTCCTCTCGGTTCCCATGTAAAGACTGTGTGTATATCGGCGAGACAAGAAATTTTAAACAGCCGGTCAAACAGCATGTGAGTGACGTCAACAAGAAAAAGTGTCTTCGAACGCCTTGGCAAAGCACACTAAAAACGTGAGCCATCAAATCGATTGGGATAACGCCACGATCTTGGAAAAAGAGAAAGAACTGTCTACAAGACACCACTTAGAATCCATCCTGATTCAAACGACGGTTAAGACATTGAACCGCAATGACGGAACTCTCCCTGTTATCTACGCCTGCTGCTCACGTCAGATTTTAAAGCCCTCATAATCATCGCTTCACTCGTCCTCGCTTTCATTGTGAACAAGGCTCCCGTCAGGGGAGCCGAAACGTCTTTTTCGTACTCTTTTTTTATGGTCGGTGTCTTTCTTTTAATTCCATCATGTTACTTCCCGACCAGACGGGCTTCCATCAAAACCTCGATTTAATCAACAGGAATGATTCCAATTTGAGGCGAGAGCGCGATGAAAACAAATGCGAACACACGGAGGCTGTTCGCATTTCTTCAGATCTTCTCGTTACATTTATGTTGTCGCGCAGACGTACAGTACAACTACAGTCAGACATACAACAGTGACTCATTACGCCAATTTTACCGCAGCTGCGCGCTCCTTTTGGAGCCGCATTTCGGTTTTTATTTTTTTCCGGAAGTTTATTGAGGCCCTCCTCTTTCTTTTCCTTAAGGCAAACCTCAGCCTGCAGGCCAGAAACACTTTGGGCAACTTATACGCGATATTGCGGCAGGCTGGAAGTGCCATAACACGCAGCTTCTTCATTACAGAGATCTGTAGTGGTTCCACAGTAATTGAGCTCCTAAGGAGCCTTCTCGCAACAGAGTCGAAACGTGTATGAACGCAGAGGAACTGCTTTCCTTCAGCGTAGCGTCAGCAAAAGTAATGAAAAGTGACGCCAGTGACTTACCGTTGCGGTTTCGTCTTCAGTGTAGCTTTTTGGTGGCGGTGACTTTAGTGAGAAACAATACAAGCTGTTAGCGATGAAATGCTTTTTTTCGACAATAATGCAAATTAATCGCTCATGAAGTTGCGTCACTCAAACGCTGCACATTGTAGTGTGCCAAATGCACTGTTCACGTGGACAAGTTGGTATTCCGCGTAACGAGCTCGCCCGATTGGGCGTAAAGTGCAGTTCACTAATGCACAATCGCCACGAACACCGCTTATTCAGACAGTGACATAGCAAATATTCCGGACGCGCTCCACAAGCATCTGTACGTCGCGCAAATGAAGATCTCGAGCATGCGTCTACGACCAAGATGGAGAGTATAAATCAATGCTGATTTTATTATGACATTGTGTTTGTGTTACAGAGATACATCGCGTCCGTCGCTCAAGCCTAGCGTCACTCAAGCACCAGTTTTGTGGCGATTCAGGGCCGAGGATCGCCGCTACCTGTTTGCGCCAACCGGGAGCGTATTTCCAGATCTCAGCCGAGGTGAATGGCCTAGCAAAGAAAGTAAGTGCGATATACTTAAACAAAAAGGCTTTTTGCTCATAATTGCTTACTGCCAGCAGCGTATTGTATCAGCTTTTTTCTGATCAAGAAATATAATGTGGGATGTAGGCGAGAGGTCGTAAACCCACTGGCCGCGTACTCGGCCCAGCCAGCTGTATTAAGTTATATGAACACTCCAGGCGCCGCCGCAGTGAGCTTCTGCATCCAGGGGCGAGCGTGGCATGCGCGAGGGCAGCCCAAGATGGCCGACACAGGGCAGGGGGAAATTATCAAAAGTTTTAGTGGTGCATGCGTTCAGTTACAAAAGATGTTAAGCCAAATAAAATTAGTTACGGCGATAGCTACACTCCTCGTCAGGCGCGCTACCTCAGCAGAGGCACTTAGACAGAATTGTGAAAGCCAGCAATGCATTTCTCCTCTCGAATTCTACTGGACCTGTACCGACGGTTCCTCTACTAGTTTTCGGCGCCAGTATTCCCAGACATCAAAGGACCTGCAATACGAATGGTACTTCGTGGCACGAAGCATATCTGTTGCTGGCCGTCGTATTACAAAAAAAAGGTGGTTGATCCCTCCGCCATAGGAATCGGCACAACACGAAAGTGAAATGTCTTCTCGTAGAAGTAGTAGAATGTGCACTTTACATTGACATAAGGGAGCTTGCACAATGGCTATTGGTGTTTGGCGGCTATAGCACCGTTTAGCGTGGGTGGATGCACCCGCGTTGACGCTTGGTGGTAGATCTCCATCCCGACGTCTAACGTCCATGACCAATGAGTAAGCAAACCTTTGTGGTACCTGTAGTACTTAACGGTGAGAGCGGAATCAGAGAAACTGGTGTGACAGGCAGAAGAGCGTCTCTGATTGGACGCAGAACTTGGGCTAAGATCGCCATGCCGCTGCATGTTAAAGAGTTATTAGGCAGTTTTAGAATAGCGTACGCTAAGCTAGCGGTCCTTGCCATCGCCCGCTATTTCTATCACATAACTGGGGCCCGCAAGAGGTCAGCGTGTGACGCATGCGCAGTTGCAGCAAACGCTAACGCGAAGCTTAGCGTATGCTATTCTAAAACTGCCTATTATGGAACTCCACGGCCGGAATGGAGAGAAACACAACGCGCGCCGTTGTCTCCTCTCTAGCGCGGCCGCGATTTTTCTCGGGGCGAGTGTAAAGCGGTATTCACACGGGGGACAAATCCTCTAGGAAACGAGACACCAATTTTAGTGTATATCAAGCTGGCGAAACGGTCGCCAGCGCACCATGAGTGTGGCACGTAAGTCATGCTGTGCATGACATGCGTGTCATGATTTTCGTGTTAATTCCTGTTATTTGTGTTCGTCACACAGTCACGTCGCGAGATACCAATTTTGGTATATATCAAGCTAGTGAAACGGCCGCCAGCGCACCATGAGCGTGGCACGTAAGTCATGCTGTGCATGACATGCGTGTCATGATTTTCGTGTTAATTCCTGTTATTTGTGTTCGTCACACAGTCACGTCGCGAGATACCAATTTTGGTATATATCAAGCTAGCGAAACGGCCGCCAGCGCACCATGAGCGTGGCACGTAAGTCATGCTGTGCATGACATGCGTGTCATGATTTTTGTGTTAATTCCTGTTATTTGTGTTCGTCACACAGTCACGTCGCGAGATACCAATTTTGGTATATATCAAGCTAGCGAAACGGCCGCCAGCGCACCATGAGCGTGGCACGTAAGTCATGCTGTGCATGACATGCGTGCCATGATTTTCGTGTTAATTCCTATTATTTGTGTTCGTCACACAGTCACGTCGCGAGATACCAATTTTGGTATATATCAAGCTAGCGAAACGGCCGCCAGCGCACCATGAGCGTGGCACGTAAGTCATGTTGTGCATGACATGCGTGTCATGATTTTCGTGTTAATTCCTGTTATTTGTGTTCGTCACACAGTCACGTCGCGAGATACCAATTTTGGTATATATCAAGCTAGCGAAACGGCCGCCAGCGCACCATGAGCGTGGCACGTAAGTCATGTTGTGCATGACATGCGTGTCATGATTTTCGTGTTAATTCCTGTTATTTGTGTTCGTCACACAGTCACGTCGCGAGATACCAATTTTGGTATATATCAAGCTAGCGAAACGGCCGCCAGCGCACCATGAGCATGGCACGTATGTCATGCTGTGCATGACATGCGTGTCATGATTTGCACGTTAGGACCTGTCACTTATGTTCGTCATACACTCTTGTCACGCCACACCAATTTTGGTATATAGCAAACTAACGAAACGGCCGCAAGAGCACCAAAACAGTTGCATGTAAATCATGTCGTTCATGACATGGATATTATGATTTTCATGTTATGACCTGTCATTTATGTTCGTCATAAAGTCATGTTTCGCCATACCAATTTTGGTGTAAATCCTATTAACGAAACGGCCAGGAGAGCACAAAGTCGTAGGCGGCTAGATAGATAGATAGATAGATAGATAGATAGATAGACAGATAGATAGATAGATAGATAGATAGATAGATAGATAGATAGATAGATAGATAGATAGATAGATAGATAGATAGATAGATAGATAGATAGATACGCTCAAAGTCGCAGAAGTTCGCTAAGAAATGCTTCGCATTTAATAAGAGCGGAGCCTAGTGACGTCAGCTCTCGAGGAGAATTCCTGACATATGTCCGCCACTCACACGGACGAGGCGAGCGGAGGGGGAGACCAGTATTACAGAAGCGTAGCCAGAAATTTTTTTCGGGGGGGCGGTTCAATCACCCTTTTTTATGTTCGTGCGTGCGTTTTTATGTGTGCGTGTATATATACAAATGCAAATTCGAAAAATTTGGGGCGGGGGTTTCAACCCCCAACACCCCCCCCCCCCTGGCTACGCCCCTGCAGTGTTACCAGACTACTCTGGTGACTTGTATCTCCCGTTTCACCAGCTACTCACGACGAGCGAGCTGCAGACTGGACACCCACTGCCGCTCTCTGCAGGAGCAAGTGCAACAGTGTGGCCAAACAAGAGCCCTAAATTAGACCCCACCGCCGGGATCGTTTGTCCTGTCGGGGAAAGGTCTGTAGCGTCCAAGGAGGTTAAAAAAAAATTGCTGGAGCGGCGATTATTGCGTAAGAGTGAAGCCGTGCCCACCACAAGATGGCGGCTGCGGCCGCCATCTTAGTAGGGGCACGATAAATCATCGGCGTTTGGCGAAGGAAAGCGAGCGTTTTCCACGCACGCCAGGCGAGTTTAATATAGCAACTTTTACGGGTCAGATACTGCTCCAAGCGTGTCTTTGTGTTACTAGTTTTCATGAGTAAGCCTCAAAGTCATGGCAAATTTTATTGGAGATCAGTCGCCAATACTCCACTCGACGGGTTACTTTTGTCGGCAACAACTATCTTTTATTTTATAATTAACGTAGTATTTATACTAACAGATCAAAGCCATTTAATCTCTTAGTAGGCACCACCAGAAAAGAGCATGTTTCTGAGTTCTTCGGTGGGCAAAAGCTGGCTTCACTTGTTCTGGCAAGGCGTTGCGAGAGCTTCCACTCCAGAATTTTTTTTTAAACCTCCTTGGTAGCGTCATCATCATCGTCATTTTTTCTAGCCACCGCGCTTCGCCTCTCGCGCAGCTCATGCTGAGAGCTCGAGGCGCGAGCAGTAGAGAACGTGCTCACACTCCTGGCGGCTGGACGCCGGCAGCCGCTGCCGCTCTGCTTCTACCATGGCCTTCTAATAAAGTAGCGAGAACGACACGGCCACGTTGGCTGCCGTCACGTCTCTCACGTCTACCCTCTCTCGCTACAGGTCCCCATGTCCTCCGACCGGGAAGGGGGGGGGGGGGAGGTCCGTGACGTCGTGGTCACGTGATCAATCCCCCCGTGTCCCTCTCGGATTTCTCCCTCGTGGGAATACCACTTAAGCGGGGAACGCACAGCCAGGTGAGGGAGGCGCGCGTCGCAGAGCTGATTCTCTCGGTGGATTTCATGCGTGGTGGTCGCGTCGTCCGCGATGCCGAGTTTTCTCGGCCTCTCGCCGATCGTCGTGCCGCTGCGAACGGTTGCGTCGTCCGCTACGCCCTGCACCTCTCTCGGATTGAGTTTCGACTCTCTGTGATGTCCGTGCCTCTGGCCGATCGTCGTGCCGTGACGGCTCCCACGTCAGCCAAGCCGAGCACCTCTCACCGATTAAGGCTCGCCTTTCCGTGATGTCCTCGTGCAGCTGCTCATCGTGCCCCGTCCATGAATTTCGCTGACAGGATCCCCCACTCCTACTCTTTCCTTTTACTCTTTTAATCCCTCCTTATCCCATCCCCCTGAGAGCTACTGCTGAGGTGTCATCCCCTGAGATAGACAATTGCGGGGCTCTCAATTTTCTTCACTTCCTGTTTTTTTATTATTATCAAGAATCACCCCCCCCCCCCCCCCCAGAGCTGTGTGGATGAATGCTATGAGCGAGGCCGGCGGTTGGACTAAGGCGACCACCTCGCGGTGTGTTAAGGCGTTGACAAAATTGCACTTCTATTAAAAACGCGGAGAATGTGAAAGACGCGTTGCAGGAGCTAATCGCGGCGGCCACGGTCATGATGATTTACTTCACTTTACCGCTCCATGCTGACGCCGACACCACCCCGCCGACCAAGAGCAGTGCGAGAGGAAAGTACGAGATATTGATATAGATGTGGCTGGCAATGCTTCCAGAGCGCGTGAGTATTTGTGTACATATGTTGCTCTTCCCACTTACTGCTGATCACAGGCATTAAAGAAAAAAAAAAAGACCGTGGCGCAGTGGATACTGTGTCCGGCATCTGTTATCGCGGACCGAGAGGTCGTGAGTTCGACTCCCGTTGAGGAAACTTTTTTCATATTTTTCTTTGCCATCTGACCGTGCACATTTTTTCGACGTCATTTCCGTGACGGAAATATGTCACTGGAGTCTTGGTGGACCCCGGCATAAAACACTTTCGTGTTGAAAAAAGTTGACCCGCCGAGTTTCGGCACGAGTACGCGTGAGGCAACGGGTAGACGAAAAAATCATCAAAGAGGGTGTCTCCCGTATTAGTTGAGATACCTTGTGTTACTGCGTCGTTTACTGTCGCTTGAATAAATTCACAAAAAGTGCTCATAAGCTATTCAGGGCATAGGCGATGCGTTGGACCGGCTGCTCTGTGACACAGCAATTTGTCGTCGAAGGATCTAAGGCAGTGGTTCTCAGCCGTGGATGTATTGGGGACCCCTTGTGGACCCGTGGATGTGATGAGGGCCCCCTTACAGTGAGAGAAAGGGGGGTAGGTCATAAATGAACGCAACATGCAGCATGAAATAGATGCTTTTAATTTCTCCCTGGCAAAGAATGGTCAAACTGAGGTGCCGCGCCAGTTCGATCTTAACAGCTTCTCAATAAGTTGTGTGGTCTGCAGCCGCATTCAATCTGTTTCTGTCTATGTTTGCTCTTCAAATATACAAGCCTAGAAAAATTATGCTCGCGCGCAAATGCCGTAGAAAACTGCAACAAAAGTTTTACAGCAATCTCATGAGAAGGGGGAACATAAGTCATCTCCACCGCGATGCAGACATGCTATACGGTGCAGCATACAAAAAAAAATCTGAAGGGGCCGTTGTCACGGCACACAGTGCCTACAAAAAAATCGTTTTTTTTTTCGTGGATGGGTTTCGCGGGCCCCCGGAAATGGCTTTGCGGACCGCCTGGGGCCCGCGGACTTACATTTGAGAACCACTGATCTAAGGAATGAATACTGGCAAGAGGGATCCAGATAAATTTAAACCTGCTTTATCACGGCAGACAGCCTGTCTACGGTCATACTGTTTTGGGTTTGTTTGGCACCTGCGGTGTTCCGTGGTGGTCGAAGCGAATGCAGTCTTCAAGTCCAGTTGCGTCTACTTGGACGGTGTCGTTCTTGCCGCAAATTTCGACGGTCAGCCCAGTCGGCTTTACACAGTATTACACGCCATCAAGTCAACCTGGCTCACCTTGAAATGAAAAAAAAAAAGAAATTCCATTTCGTGTACGAGGAGCTCTTGCTCCTACGACGCGTCATCAGCAAGTAAGCAGTTCACCACTGCTCACAGAATACAGCGCCCATAGCGAACTTCGTTCAGCCCGTCAACAAGATGGCAAGAGAACTGATATTTGGGCCAGTTGGATGTATTAAACATGCTGAATGATTTCAGCGCGATACTAAGGAGGACAGAGGCAAAAAATGGACAAGAACACACTGGTGTTCGTGTCCCTTCTTTACCTCTGTCATCGTTTGTATCCCGTTGAAACCATTCAACAAGATCGCAGTGCACCAGTTGCATGTGTGCCTACATCGTTGCTACATGGAAAACTGCTCCCTCGTCGCCACGCGTCTCACTGTTATGACGAATCTCTTTACCTCGCGCCGTTTTATTGCGATAGTAATTACATGGGCACTCTCGGTGGGTGTTTGCCACCGCCGTCATGTTCTGCATGAAGTCCGAATCGATAAAATCGCTCTGCTCATCGTATGTTCCACGCGCGAGCAAAAGCACGCAAGCACTGTCGACGAACGCGACTGAAGAAGAGATGAAATGAGCAGGCAATCTCCGTCGCACGAAGGGTGCATGCGATAACATCATCTCGCGTGTGAGGCTTGGAGCATGGAGGTTGTGGCTTGCAGTCGCTGGCTCCTCAAGCAGCGAGGACACGCCCAGGCTGTCCTTCGTCCGGCGAAGGAGCGTGATCGGGGGGGGGGGGGGGGGGGGGGGGAGGCTGCGTTGCTCGAGAAACTACGAAATCTGCTCATAAGGGCGAGCGCTATCTCGGCAGACATGCGGAGACGGCTCGTAAACTTGCTGTGCTGTCATCGCTTATTTCGCATTTCGAGGACAGATGGAAAACCGATTCGTTCCCTCGAGCAGCCGTATTCCCTTAAGCCAGTGTTTTGTTGTGTTACGCGAGATCGGATCTAAAGTAGTTAGCTCCTACACTTGGCATAGCATTCCAGTTCCTTTCTGTGAAATTTCTTCGCCCTTGCGGCGTAACTGTGATATTGTAATAATAATGAATCCGCCCTATTGTCAGCCCTACTTAGGGGCCCCTCACCAGGTCACATAAGAAATCTTACTTAGAAAGTGGGAGTTGTGTGCCCAATGGAGAGCATTGTAGTCGAGGAAACCTGGGCCAGGGGACGCTGCCGTGACTTTCTGAAGAGCGCCCCCTTTTTAGGAAATCTCGTTATACGGTCGTGCACGGCGCTCTGCCGGCAGTTTGTTTACATTGCGGCTGCGTGCATTCTGTCTCTCCGCACGCACGCGCGTGCTTTATTTCTTTCCCCCTCTCGTTTTCTGCTCGCGCTACGCGTGCGCTCTTCAAGGAGCTCGTGCGCGCGTTCTCCTCTCACGCTGTGCTGAGCAGCAGTGCGCGTGCTTGCGCGCTAACCTCGCGCTGCACTTGCTCTAACGTTATACTGAACTGCAGGTCGTGTTCTCGCGGGGTCGGTGGAGATGGTGTAGAGCACGTTTGTCAAGTGACTGGCCAAGAAAGCCACCATCTTGGCGATGGTAATGCCCAGATGGTCGAGAAAATGAAATGCTGAAACTAAATTAGTGCGGCATGCTTTTAGAATGGTGAAAAGAAATGGCACAATAATCACGCAGAACATTCGTGACGATAACTTCTGCGACCTCGGTATGAAAATAAACGCAAAAAAAGTCGTATTAGTCACCCTGCTTCAAAACGTGTCTGCATATCAGAGAGGCGTTTATAAATGACACAACCAGCATGCACTAATTCATGCCAACCCCAGTTTGGCATGAAAACCACCCGAAAACAGGCGTGTGCAATAAAGGGCACAGGGACTTTCAAAGACTTATCAGAATAAACTAATCGAGTAAGTAATGATAAAAAACATGGTTGATCCCTCCGCCATAGGAATCGGAATAACACGAAAGTAAAACGTGCCCTTATAGATGGATAGAAAGTTCTTTATTGAAAAACGAGGGAGGCGCATGGCCTCTGTGGGGATAAGCGGGACTTTCAAACTATACGAATATTTCACAGTGTCGTAGGGTTTGCACTTATTCAGTTCACAATCACTTATACTGAGGCGGTGTGTGCTCAGCCCTGTTTTTTGTCGGAGCCCCTAAACCACTGTGATAAGGCCGCTCTGACTTCCATATTGCGCAAACACTAACTGCGTGTCCGGGTCCATAAGCAGCGCTTCCCGATAATTTGTGTACTGCAAAGCCAGTATGGCCATTCGCCCTATATCGAATGCGGAACACTGCCACAATAAGTGGTGAAGCTCTGCGCGGCAGCGCAGCCCACAGTGACTGCACGTCACTGTCGCAATGTCCCGTTGTCGCCATTTAGCTAAAGAATACGGTGTGTATGCCGAATTTGCGTAGACCTTATTTATTAATACTTCTTGAGAGCGCGAAAGCGGACACTTGCTAAAAAAAAAGGACTGGTGGGGTAACCTGCACAATGCGTTTTTTACTAGCATGACGCAGGGGCGTACGCACGTAGTGCATTGTGGCTACCGAGGGAGCCATTTGACTTCAGAGCTCATACGGGTTTGCCCTGAGGGGTGGGGGCAGAGAAAGACTGGTCGACTCACCTGCGGAAGCAGCAGCGGCGTGTGCCGCCGTATTGCCCCCGGGTACACCCGTATGCCCCGGCGTCCAGATAATTTCTATCGGTCTGTCGGCTTTTTCGTGCCTACGAAGGATGCTTTGATAGCGGCAGCTGTAGCATCCTTCGAGGCTGGGCGAAATATTTCCGAGTAAGCAGCGTGTGAGTCGGTAAAGACACGAAGGGGTTTCTGTATAGTGTATGGGAGGCTTGCAGTCGCTCCCCATATGGCAAGGAGTTCGGCATGCATAGGGGTACCGTTCGGTAGATGGCACCTGTAGGCCCCAGTGTACTCGGTGGTCTGCACGCAAATCCATGCTATAGAAGCTTGGCCATCGGAGAGAGCAGCGGCCGTGTAGATGTCAATGGTATCTAAGCTCGCTTCCCTGAGTTGTCGTGTGGCAAGAGCCTGGTGGGCAGTATCATTGTGACTAGATATGGGACGACGGAACCGTCGAGAGGCTATCGGAGTTTCCCATGGGGGTAAGGACTGACTAAGAAGGGGTGCATCACCATGTCGCTGACAATCCCAAGCCAGAAGGCGACGGCCTTGTGGCGTGTTTTCCGTGCGGGTATGGTGTCGAGTGTGGGCTTCATGGATGGCGTCCTGCGGAGGAGGCAAGCCCCCTGCGCGTTCAAGTGCGGATATCTTAGTGTGTTTAGGGAGCCCCGGGATAGTACGGAGAGTAGCCCGATGAAGGCGTTCCAAATTTTGGATGTCCGGTGAAGAGAACGTGTATATGGGTGCGCCGTACAAAATCTTTCCAACGGCCAGAGCTCTTGCGAGAGTACGACAGGCTTGTCGTGCTCCTTCGTATTTGTTGGACAGACGATGTATGATATGTAAGGTGGCTGGCCATGCCTGCCGCAGTCCACGCACCCACTTCTGTGGGCTGCTGCAGCTGGCTATTGGTAAACCTAAAACTTCGAATTGCCCGTTTTTTGATTGCATAGTGTGCGATCCAATATGGAGCGAGATGCACATTTTCTGGTTGGTGTGATGCTTGCCGTCTAAGCTTATCAGTTCTGTCTTATGTGGAGCTAGCTGCAGGCCTACCTCCTGATGAGTGGACTCTAAGCTAAGGAGGGCTGCCTGCAGTTTGGTCTGCATTGATTCTTTGTCAGTATAATCCGCTGCCTCTGTCCATATAGTAATGTCATCGGCGTAGATGGCGAATCTAGCCGTTGTGTCCCGTTCAAGATTTTCTGCTACCCTGCTCATGGCCAGATTAAACAGCGTTGGTCCTAGAATAGATCCCTGTGGAGCACCCCTATCCAAGTAATAGGTCTTCGGGCTCCATCCGGGCGATGCGCCGCTTAAGCGAATGGGCCGGGCTGCAAGCAAATTTCTAATCCGTCTGCGCAGGCTGACTTGGGTAGCGCTTAGCTAGTTCTTCAAGAATGGCGTTATGGGGACGCTTTCTGTATGTCGACGACCAGCAAGTAATCAGATAGTATCTTTCGTGACGTACGATTAATAACACGCCGTAGCAGCCAAAGGCAGTCATGGGTGCCCAGGTTAGGGCGAAAACCCACCTGGGCTGGATGGTAACCCGGCCTGATTATCTCGATGTAATGGGACATGCGTTTATGAATCATGCGTTCAATGAGCTTACAGAGAGTTGACGTTAGAGATATTGGCCGGAGGTTCTTGTACAGGTTCGTCTCTTTTCCGTGTTTCGGAATGGGATAAATGAGAGACAGCTTAAGGTTCTCCGGTACATTTCCTGAGGCCCAGAGGTCATTTATTACCGCCAAGAGTGCGTCCTGGGCTTCTTCTCCGAGGTTGCGGAGTTCTTGCCATGTGATTCGGTCGTGCCCAGGCGCCGATCGAGAACGGCCGTGTTCATTTCTCCCATGCTAAATGGACGATCAAGATCCGGATCAGGTTGCTGTACGGTGCAGCGGTTCGGAGGTGTAAGTGGAGTGAGTGAAGCGTGAGGAAAGAAAGTGGTAATAATTTCGTCTTCTACCACTGAGGGATCTGCGCTGAGGAAGAGCTCGGTCAGAGGAGGGTTACCCTTTCCGTTCCCGCTGAGGCCGCGAAAAATGCGCCAGAGACTCTGCAGGCCCGGAACACGACCAAGGCGCTCGCAGGTGGATTGCCAGGCTTTCCTTTGAAGTTGGAGCTGGTGTTCATTGATAAGCTTAAATTGGGGCTTGATTTTCATGGTCAGAGTGCCATTTGCCATGCGAGTGGTATGTTCTCACTAAATAGTCTGCTGTTCTCCATAAATAGGGGATATTGAAAATGTACAGCGCCATCTGTCCACAATCCAGTAAGCTCGATCCGCCATGTTTTGTTGGGCGCGAAAACGAAACCAGTCGCATATCGCAGCCTTTCAGGTGCTTGTTGCTGATTATTTATCTTCGTTCTGCGATGACTTCCCAACGCTTCGTGCGCTGTTCAGGCAACGAGGGAGCCCTGACAATACCAAGAACAAGGTAGCATTAATTTTAATGGAATTTATCAGTTAAATGAACGAAGAAAAATGATATACCGACGCGAACTTGTTTCGTCAACAAGATCGGCACTGTGTTTAAGTTCGGAAGTGACCGGCTCACGCAAAAGCGCTTTTCAACCTCAGTTCTTATTTCTCCGTTCAATTCAGTTGCTCGCCTGCAACATAAGCTACACTTACAGAACAATATATTACGATATATGAATTTTAAAACAGACGGCCAACGTCGCACGCGCGCGAGAGAGCATAATTGACCAACATTAGCTTCTCGGTGTTGCAGATCGACGAAAGCAATGATTTACGTATATAAACGTCTGTAGGCAGTGCCACAGACGCTGCTGCGCGCGTCTGCGGTAAATCAGTGCCGCCACTCGAGACCCGATCGCAAAGATCCACACAGCCATCGCTTTGCAAGCTTCGCAAGGCAGTGTGCGCTGAAGTACATAGTCCGCACGCCGCGTCTGCCCTTCGCTTTACACCACCCTATTCCTCAGCTTTTATTTTTCTTTTGCTTTCTTCGGTTAGCGTGCGCTGCGAACACGGAGCGAGTTACGGAGCCGTACTACAGATGGAGCTGTTTGTTCGCTAGATCATCGTGCTCTCCCTTGCGCGGATCGCGGGCACCTGTATGCTTGTACGCTTCATTGTTCCCGACCGAAACTGCGAACGACGGAAAGCCAGAGCAGCAACTCTCCATAAAGCGTACAGCGGGGAACGGGATGCTATCTGGGTGGATGCTGCATGCGATCAGCACGGAGCCACAGCGGTGGCCTACACACCGAACACCCCTCCATTAATAAAAGAATTACCTCATGGAACAAAACCAGAAGAAGGGGAAGAGATCGCTATTGCGCTAGCGCTCGGCAATTCTAATGCTACCTACATCCTCAGTGATTCAAAAACTGCATTGATAAATTATGCTCGGGGCAGAGTTCACCCTACCACATTCCACATGCTGACCCATACCCCCGTTCCTCCCGCAGCGCTGAGCTCATCTGGGTGCCCGCGCATTCGGGAAACCCTGGCAATGAGGCCACCAATTCTTTAGCCCGAGGGTCGATAAACCGGGCACAGCTGGATATCATGGAGGGTTTTTCGAAGGAGCATGCGTGTACAAATTTGCTGAGCTCACTGCGAATGCTCGTGCTGAAAGGCAAATATACCCACTCTCCACTCTTCCCTTACTGCCAGGGAACAGCACCTATGGCGCCGTCTGCAAACGCGGACATTACCTACCCCCTCCCTCCTCTCCCACTACCGACCCACCCCACCTTCCCGTCCTCTGTGCAATGCACCGAGGGCAAACCTAACCCACCTTCTCCTGGCCTGTCCGTCTTCTCCTCCCGGCGGGTCGGTGCCACTCAAAACCTGGGAGGACTGGGAGACCTCGCTGCGCTCCACGGACCCGGCAAGGCAGAAGATCGCCGGGCTGCCAACGTTATGGGCTTATTAGACATGAACGTTTGAGTGTGGTGGGGTCGCGCGGGGACCCAGTTGGCCTGGGAGGTCCTGAATTCCCTTGCAATAAAGTTTTTTCGACTTGATTCGACTCATTGTTTAAACAGCGCAAAAGACGAAGACACGAGACGGAGAACTACACAGGACAGGCGCTGGACTAAGAACTGTTGGGTTTATTGTTGGGTTTATACACGTAAACCGACTGCGCGCGCATCATCGCATAACAGATAATTGTCACTTCTTTCAAGCAGGCTAAATTCGCAATCATGCAGATAGATAGATGGGTGGAGATGCAAACATCATTGTCGTACTTGATGTGAAAAGCTTCTATGATTTCACGAGACCTTTGGTCAACGTGCCTGAAGATGACATGCGTGCGATTAAACAACGGTTTTCAACCAAAAGAACGACAATGAGCAGATAAATGTGAAGTAGGCGTGCCTTTTAAAGTGTTATTGTGCTGGCGTAGTCTCTTGTTAAGGCAGGCACCCGTCTGTCCAACATATTTCTTTCCGCAAGTCAGCGGGATGTCATACACTACACCACATGCACATGATACAAAACGGTTGCGATGATTGACAGAGCAAAAGTTTCTTCGTGACTGGCCATTCTTCTTCCCGTCTATCGCGGCATATGCTTTTCCAACCTTACCACGAGGAGAAAAAAACAACATTTACGTCATAGCCCTTGGCAATCTTTTTGAGCCTATGCGAGAGCCCGTGGACATATGGGATCACGGCAACATTCTTTGGCTTTTTGGTGGCGTTGGTGCGCTCACCTATTCGAGAGGCGGACAGTTTTAATGATTTTAGCAACCTCAGCGAAATGGACGATAGGGTTGAGACAGGAAAGCCAGCATTCTTTAGTCTAAAACGCGCTAAAAAAATCGCTCCTTAGTTATTGTTCGGGGCATTCCAAGATAGTTAAAAACGGCATTGCCTACAATCCACTAAACTCGGCACTGACAAAGTCGTGCTATCATAAAATTGAATAAAATTGATTTCAGGAACAATTGGCTAGGCTAAAGAATGCTGGCTTTCCTGTCTCAACCCTATCGTCAATTTCACTGAGGTTGCTAAAACCATTAAAACTGTCCGCCTCTCGAACAGGTGAGCGCACCAACGCCACCAAAAAGCCAAAGAATGTTGCCGTGATCCCATATGTCCATGGGCTCTCGCATAGGCTCAAAAAGATTGCCAAGGGCTATGACGTAAACGTTGTTTTTTTCTGCTCGTGGTAAGGTTGGAAAAGCATGTGCCGCGATAGACAGGAAGAAGAATGGCCAGTCACGGAGAAACTTGTGCTCTGTCAATCATCGCAACCGTTTTGTATCATGTGCATGTGGTGTAGTGTATGACATCCCGCTGACTTGCGGAAAGAAATATATTGAACAGACGGGTGCCTGCCTTAACGAGAGACTACGCCAGCACAATAACACTTTAAAAGGCACGCCTACTTCAAATTTATCTGCTCATTGTCGTTCTTGTGGTTGCAAACCGTTGTTTAATCGCACGCATGTCATCTTCAGGCACGTTGTCCAAAGGTCTCGTGAAATCATAGAAGCTTTTCTCATCAAGTACGACAATGATGTTTGCATCTCCACCCCATCTATCTATCTGCATGATTGCGAATTTAGCCTGCTTGAAAGAAGTGACAATTATCTGTAATGCGATGATGCGCGCGCAGTCGGTTTACGTGTACTTATTCCTTTCTGCCCAATAAACCCAGCAGTTGTTAGTCCAGCGCCTGTCCTGTGTAGTTCTCCGTCTCGTGTCTTCGTCTTTTGCGCTGTTTAAACAATGAAGTTAAACCAACTAGCTCAATTTTGCACACTGTTGCTTGTACGCTGTTCGCAATAGCGCGCGGCGCGCGATAATGCACGCCTCCGTGCCATGCAAAAGCAAAGAGCGCAATATTTTAAAAAGATATGTCAGTGAACGCACACGTATAGCTTTCAAGAAAACCAGAACGACAGTACTAAATCCGCGCGATAAATTACGACCACAAGGCATTATAAACAACCAGTGTGCATTAAAGCAGCCTTACTCGGGCCGCTCTCTCTGTACACAGTTCAAACGCGCGATCAGTATTTTTGTGTGGTTTGCGGCGCGCCGCTCATGCACATGTTTATGCCTTGTTCATTTCGAAAAACCACGACACACGCTATTGCGAAGGGTGTAGAGATACATGTGGCTAAAGAAATGAGTCGAGGAACGCAGTACAGCGTTGCACAGGTCGCGCAGAAACAACGTGGTTTCGATATCTAACGCGTGTTTATAATCGCAGTGGGGAATACAATGTAGATGTATTGCTGTGCAAGGTTATCTTAGAAGTTTGAGAGTCACATCTCCTCTGAAATGAACACTTTTCTTGAACGCTTACCTCAAATCGGAAGCACACGCTAGAGAAAAGCAGTTCGGCTTTGCGAACCGACGCGCCTCGTGCAGCTGCCGTCCGGATGAGTTTTGAGGCGCGCTGAGCTCCGATATTGCGTTCCCGTCGATATGTGGCAGCACAGTGAGGTTCACCGACAGTTCGGCGCTGGACAACGAAAGAAACGGCCGTATTTTCGTGGTCCGAAAGCTCCGCCAACGACTGCGGCTCAGCCTCTCCGTGGCCTCTCCTTATGGAGACGCTAGCAGACGATTCCACAACGGCGCCCAACAAAAAATGGCGGACGCGCCCAGTGTTGCCAGAGCACCAAGCATTATGAATATCCCCTATTGCCTAAATGATTATCCATTGGCTGAGTGTGGTCTTCGCATGGCACTGTTTCACGTGCCAGCGAACGGGCCTGTTGAACAATGTCCAAAAGACCCTCAACTGTCGAGAAGGATCCAGTAACATCCCGAAAGGTATTCCAGTTAGTCATTGTTGCTGTTGTTTTGACCCGGAGGCATTTTCGGCGAAGTGCCACGAATATCGGCAGATGATCGCTGCCCCATGACTGGCTGGAGACTGTCCAGCGCCGTACCAATTGGGGGCTGGCGAGGGTAAGATCTGGGGTCGTGTCTCTCTGCGCTTCATGTAATCCTATTCTCGTAGGGTGTCACGGGGGTTAGAAATTTTTACAGAGGAGAGCTCATTAGCGTCGTAATGATATTTCCCGCGTTTATTGGGCTTTGAGGCACTCCAGGCAGGGTGATGAGCATTAAAATCACCTCCAATAAGCAGAGGGAGGTTCTGAGATGCTTGCTTAAGCGTTTGCAGCCACGTGTACGGTCCAACTGAAATATTTCCCGGGCGAAAATACGCGAACACGGCCACAAAGGGCTTTTGGCCAGGGGGACAAATTTTAACAGCTACTATTTTGCGAGCGTTCGAGCTAAGATAAGAAGGTCCATTTGGGTGGCTGGGCAGTCATTACGGACCAGAAGCGCTGCCTGGCCTTTGGGAAGTTGCAGCTTATGTGTGATGGTTGGCGTCTGAAAAGCACGGTAACCAGGAAGCGACCACGTGCCGCGCGTCTCATGGAGAACGAATAAGGGGCGATGCCTTTGAACATAATTGCGGATTGTGAAGCGCGTTTGATTAAAACTACGACAGTTCCACTGCACCCAATGAGCGAAATAACTCATGAGGATGGCTCTGATTTGCGGCGCTTATTGTCATCAGCGAGGACATTGCGCTGCAGTTCGTCGAACATTTTTTGAAACCGAGTTTGCATGGCATGAAGGGCTTGTGTTAGAGTTCATTCTTCAAAGGTATACTGTGCTATAAGAAACAAGGACACAGAAAAAGGGGGGACAACACAGCACCGCGAGCACAAAAGATATGCTGTGATACCTTACCAGCATAAGGTTTCACACGATCTCAAGAACGTTGCAGAACGTTATGGTGTACAAGTTGTGTTTTCCGCCCCCCCCCCCCAAAAATGGCCCGTTTATGTGCGCGTGTAATGAGTAAAATTGACAAAACACCTAGCAATAGTCCATTTGTTTGCCACGTTGACCACAGGAATAGGTATGTCCCCTGTGCTTGTGCAGTAGTATATGAATTCCCTTTCACCTGTGGTCATGTATATATCGGGCAAAGGGGCCGGAGCATAATTATCGGGTTAAGAGAACATCAAAGAATTATTCTTCTGATGTTTACTCCCACGTGGCTGTGTACTGCAGGGAATGTGAACAGGAGACGAAGAAGGCGTGCCACCCACTTCTGGATAGGACTAAGGTCCTGTACCAGGACCGCAATACAAGGGAGCTCTACAAAGCTTATGCGATTGGGAAAACAAGGGCATGTGTAAGCGATCCGTCGGTGCAGCTTGCTGACTGTGAAGTGCGGTATCTAGAACCTAGGTTGTGACATGATGATTGACGCGTTCACGTGACCAGTTTTTGCCAAATGAGCTCATCTTTCTTTTCATCTTCACTGTATATATGTCACGCTTCACTCAATAAAATTTCAGTTGTGAGTCTGCGCACGTGTTGTCCCCCCTTTTTCTGTGTCCTTGTTTCTTATAGCGCAGTACACCTTTGAAGAATGAACATCAACCAACTAGCCGAACTGGCTGCTCTTGTGTGTTAGAGTGTTAACCACCTATGAACGAATCGCGTGCTCCAGCTTATTAGATTCTTGAGCCCGTTCCTGTCGGAGGAGCCCAATAATGTGAGAGTAGGCGGAGTCCTTGTCCGTGACCAGTTTAGGACGAAGTGTCGGAGAACGGCTCTTTCGTTGATTTGGAGAGCGACTGCGGCTTGGCGTTGGGGACCGATTCTCTTTCTTTTGGTCCAACATGAGATCGCGAAGTCTCTGATTTTCCTGCCTTAATTCCTTTATTTCTTGGCGAAGGCTGTTGATAAGCTGAGTCAGATCGGAAGAAGTGGCTTTTTGAGCCCAGGTTCTTTCTGAGGCGTCGGAGGTGTAGGCTGTGTTGAAGATCAGAAGGGTTGCTGATCGGGCGAGTTGGTCATCCATGAACGTAGCGTGTATTAGCGCGGCACATAAAAGAAAGGGACAGGACACAGACGTAGAGATAGGTAGGCGGTAAAATTCCAACTGTTTATTTCATGCCAATCACACCCATTTTATACATCCGCGAGAAAGCACAACTCATCTTTCACGTGTTCTTAAACCAAGGAAGGTCGTCTCCTTTTCCGAGAAGGAAATCGATGACGAGCTTACACACAAGTGTCCTAATTCTTTTATAGCTTCGGCTTCTTTTATCTCCCGGGTGAGCCGATCCCTAGACCTACCGATAACAATGCAGCTATACAGGTCAGGGGAGCACCCACAGCCTTTGCAGTGTGCCGCCAGGAACCCTCCTGCCGTAAGCTTATTTCTCGCGTTATAGCAGTGCTCGCGCAATCTGTCATTCAGACACCATTTTGTCTGCCCAATATAGTACACCCCGCAGGATAAAGAAAACTTGTAGATGACACAGGATACACACTCAACGAATCTAACGTGGTTAAAATGTACTGATGGGCTAGTTGGTGAGCCATGATTCTCGAATAGGCAGCGCACAAAGGCAACGAACACGTACACAAGCGTGTTTCTTATTCAGACACCATTTTGGTGTTTCTTATCACAAGCTGGGGGAGCAACATTTCTTGGACAAGTTAGCTTGCAAAGCTCCCCTAGTTTTTTGGGCGCTGAAAAAACGACGCGTACGTTAGCCCTCTGGGCCACTTTTTTTAAGTTGTGAGAAACTGTGTGCATGTAAGGAATCACACCTACTTTGCAGCCTGAGTACTCGGAAACTTCACGCCTGTTTTCTTTGCGAGACTCCTTGAGAATGCGTTCGGCTACGGAAACCTGTAGCAGAATTGGGTAGCCCGCGTCATTTAGACGCTTGCTTTGGGTGTCGAAACTGGACGCCATCTTGTGGTGACACGATTTGGTCAGGGCATTTTTAAAACACAAGTTCGCGATGCCCCTCTTATTGAGTTTTGAATGCGCGGAAGCGAAGGAAAGAAGAGGCTTATTTGCTTGCGGCTCATACCACCAGCACGTGTGGTTTTCTGAGAAAAATAACCTGAGATCCAAAAACCGAATAGAGCCCCCTTGCGGAAGTTCGCAAGTGACCTCCAGGGGCGCAAGGCATTCCTTAATCGCGGGCGACACCTCATCAACCCTCGCTTCTACGTCACCAGAAGTGCAGTCAATTAAAAACAGGAAGTCGTCGACAAAGCGAAAAACTTTGCACACTTTGGTGTTTTGTAGCGTTTTAGACAAGGTAATGCTAAGACCAGATAAAAACAAATCACTAAGAATGGGTGCTATACACGAACCGACACACACGCCCTTTTTTTGCAAGTACAGTGCGTTGTTCCAACAAATAAAGGTGGACGATAAGTAAAACGATAAAAGTTCTAAAAAAATGACTCATTGACAATGAAGCTTCGTTTTGGAAGCGCGTGGCGCCATATTCATCGATGGCATGTTCAATGGAAGACAACAGAGCACTGTGAGGGATTGAATAATACAAATCTTTTATGTCTACGGAAAACGCTTGGTAGCCTGTACGGGGATGGTCATTCAAGAACCCAACCACTTGATCCGAGTTCCTAATCAAGAACGGATCATTCACGGGCAAACAGTTAAGCTTGGCTTGAAGAAACGAAGCGACTGACTTCTGCCAGGTGTCATTCTCCGATACAATTACCCTTAACGGGACGTCTGGTTTGTGGGTTTTAGCACTGAACAATACCTGAAGGTGACATCGCTTGCTATCGTTAATACTTTTCCGCAACTTATCGAGATTGAGCCTCCGACAAAGTTTTTTGGCCTGCGCCTTAACCTTAGTCAAAGTGATGTCATCATTTCGTTTAAAAACACTGGAGATGGCCTCGTCTGCCTTAGCACAAAACGTGCCTGTAGGCAAAACGGCGAAGCCACCTTCCTTGTCGGCGGGTAATACACACAACGCACTGCTAGTCAAAAAATCCGCAACGCGTTTGACAGAGTGTGTGGGACGCATGATATTATGACGTGAAATGACATCTACGCCTTCTGATACAACACGCGGCGCATCCTCCTCTGGGACAAGTCTAGCAAGCTGTCTCACCTTGGACAACAGTTCCTCCGGTGGTCTCTTCTTTTCGACCGCGAACTTAGGTCCCAGCGAGAGAGTGTTGTGGACGAAACCTGGAAGATCCAGCTGCGAAGCCCCGTGAACAGGGCCTTTCTGCATGGGTCTTTTTTCCGGTAGGCGGCTCCGGAGCTGCTTCAGATGAAGCTGCCACAGCCATTCTGTCCTCTGGTCGACGAAGCACGAGAACGCCCGAATCCTGCCATTCGAACCCACGGGATCACCGGAGCACCGCAAAACTGTGACCAGCACCTGCCGGTAGAGCCGCACTTGGCGGTACAGCTCCGAACGTAGGATCTTGCAAATCGGATGTATAAAATGGGTGTGATTGGCAGGAAATAAACAGTTGAAAGTTTAGCACCTACCTATCTCTACGTCTGTGTCCTGTCCCTTTCTTTTATGTGCCGCGCTAATACACGCTACGTTCATGGATGACCAACTCGCCCGATCAGCAACCCTTCTGAACTTCATTTCTTGTTCAACGGGCCCGTTCTTCGCGCGTTATGATCCTCATGCTATCGTTTCGCTGGTTGCGGAAACCGTGTGTAAAGCACGCTCTCTTGCATTCTGTGCACGTCGGAAAATCATCCCGCAAGAAATAGCCTCCCAGGAGGCTTCATTCCGTCAGCGGGACACTCGTCTAGGATTTGCAAGATCCTACGTTCGGAGCTGTACCGCCAAGTGCGGCTCTACCGGCAGGTGCTGGTCACAGTTCTGCGGTGCTCCGGTGATCCCGTGGGTTCGAATGGCAGGATTCGGGCGTTCTCGCGCTTCGTCGACCAGAGGACAGAATGGCTGTGGCAACTTCATCTGAAGCAGCTCCGGAGCCGCCTAGCGGAAAAAAGACCCATGCAGAAAGGCCCTGTTCACGGGGCTTCGCAGCTGGATCTTCCAGGTTTCGTCCACAACACGCTCTCGCTGGGACCTAAGTTCGCGGTCGAAAAGAAAAGACCACCGGAGGAACTGTTGTCCATGGTGAGACAGCTTGCTAGACTTGTCCCAGAGGAGGATGTGCCGCGTGTTGTATCAGAAAGCGTAGATGTCATTTCACGTCATAATATCATGCGTCCCAAACACTCTGTCAAATGCGTTGCGGATTTTTCGACTAGCAGTGCATTGTGTGTATTACCCGCCGACAGGGACGGTGGCTTCGCCGTTTTGCCTACAGGCACGTTTTGTGCTAAGGCAGACGAGGCCATCTCCAGTGTTTTTAAACGAAATGATAACATCACTTTGACTAAGGTTAGGGCGCAGGCCAAAAAACTTTGTGGCAGGCTCAATCTCGATCAGTTGCGGAAAAGTATTAATGATAGCAAGCGATGTCACCTTCAGGTATTGTTCAGCGCTAAAACCCACAAACCAGACGTCCCGTTAAGGGTAACTGTATCGGAGAATGACACCTGGCAAAAGTCAGTCGCTTTGTTTCTTCAAGCCAAGCTTAACTGTTTACCCGTGAATGATCCGTTCTTGATTAGGAACTCGGATCAAGTGGTTGGGTTCTTGAAGGACCATCCTCGTACAGGCTACCAAGCGTTTTCGGTAGACATAAAAGATTTGTACTATTCAATCCCTCACAGTGCTCTGTTGTCTTCCATTGAACATGCCATCGATGAATATGGCGCCACGCGCTTCCAAAACGAAGCTTCATTGTCAATGAGTCATTTTTTAGAACTTTTATCGTTTTATTTATCGTCAACCTTTATTTGTTGGAACAACGCACTGTACTTGCAAAAAAAGGGCGTGTGTATCGGTTCGTGTATAGCACCCATTCTTAGTGATTTGTTTTTATTTGGTCTTAGCATTACCTTGTCTAAAACGCTACAAAACACCAAAGTGTGCAAAGTTTTTCGCTTTGTCGACGACTTCCTGTTTTTAATTGACTGCACTTCTGGTGACGTAGAAGCGAGGGTTGATGAGGTGTCGCCCGCGATTAAGGAATGCCTTGCGCCCCTGGAGGTCACTTGCGAACTTCCGCAAGGGGGCTCTATTCGGTTTTTGGATCTCAGGTTATTTTTCTCAGAAAACCACACGTGCTGGTGGTATGAGCCGCAAGCAAATAAGCCTCTTCTTTCCTTCGCTTCCGCGCATTCAAAACTCAATAAGAGGGGCATCGCGAACTTGTGTTTTAAAAATGCCCTGACCAAATCGTGTCACCACAAGATGGCGTCCAGTTTCGACACCCAAAGCAAGCGTCTAAATGACGCGGGCTACCCAATTCTGCTACAGGTTTCCGTAGCCGAACGCATTCTCAAGGAGTCTCGCAAAGAAAACAGGCGTGAAGTTTCCGAGTACTCAGGCTGCAAAGTAGGTGTGATTCCTTACATGCACACAGTTTCTCACAACTTAAAAAATGTGGCCCAGAGGGCTAACGTACGCGTCGTTTTTTCAGCGCCCAAAAAACTAGGGGAGCTTTGCAAGCTAACTTGTCCAAGAAATGTTGCTCCCCCAGCTTGTGATAAGAAACACCACGTTAGATTCGTTGATTGTGTATCCTGTGTCATCTACAAGTTTTCTTTACCCTGCGGGATGTACTATATTGGGCAGACAAAACGGTGTCTGAATGACAGATTGCGCGAGCACTGCTATAACGCGAGAAATAAGCTTACGGTGGGAGGGTTCCTGGCGGCACACTGCAAAGGCTGTGGGTGCTCCCCTGATCTGTATAGCTGCATTGTTATCGGTAGGTCTAGGGATCGGCTCACACGGGAGATAAAAGAAGCCGAAGCTATAAAAGAATTAGGACACTTGTGTGTAAGCTCGTCATCGATTTCCTTCTCGGAAAAGATGACCTTCCTTGGTTTAAGAACACGTGCAAGATGAGTTGTGCTTTCTCGCGGATGTATAAAATGGGTGTGATTGGCATGAAATAAACAGTTGGAAGTTTAGCGCCTGCCTATCGCTACGTCTGTGTCCTGTCCCTTTCTTTTATGTGCCGCGCTAATACACGCTACGTTCATGTGTTGAAGATGTCGTAGATGATGAATCATTAGTGTTGCGAGTAGGGGCTGATTCAGATCCCTTACAGAAAATTGTATAGAGTGTTATTATTATCCCTTACAAAAGTTGTATTAAAGTGTTATTGACCTAGTTCAATAGAACGTATAAAGTTTTAATTAACCGTCTATCGAGGTTTTCTATTGAGTAGCGCAAGAAAATTGGCCACCGAGTTTATATTGAAAGGATTTCGTGTGTCAATTGACCGTCTATAACAGATCGACTGTGTAATTTCAATTGAATATTTTCAATTGACAGTAAATTAAACCTGTATTGAGCCCAGTCAAAGTGAGTGCATCCATGCAGGCTAGCATAAATGCGGCGTCCGTACTTGACGTATATCGCTCAAATTTGGTTGAGTCAGTGTATTGTTCCTGTCTGTTTAAATGTGAATGCAAATAAAAGTTGAAGAGACTCATTTGATGGTAGCAAACTCTTGTAAAGAATAACACATAAGGCAGGCAGTTATTCACGGATATGTTGTTTGTGGATGTTATGTATTTTAGCATTGCCATTTTTTGGGCGTGTTGGTAAACGGAACTCGAAAACATATTGAGCGCTTACAAACAGGGACGTAAGGGAGACGACAACACAATGCGCTAACTTCAACAACTTTTATTTCCAGAAACCACCAAACTATATATCCGTGCACAGTGGCGCCACCAGTCCATCCACTAGCCAACCAAAAAAGCCCTCTCCCGATCTAGAAGGTCAATTGACGGTGCACTGACACACGTGTCACCATTGCGAGATATAGCCTGGGCTTCGATTATCTCTCGGACGTCTTTATCTTTATGCTTTGCAAGCACCTTACATGAATCATACATCGGTACGCAACCGCATTCCAAACAATGTGTTGACAAATGGCCGTAATTATTCTTGTTTTTGACATTTAACTTGTGCTCACGAAGACGATCATTAAGACATCTTCCCGTCTGACCTATATATTTATTTCCACAGGTCAGCGGGAGCTCGTAAACCACCTCTTGTACACAATCCACTAGAGGGTCGCGATGGTTCTTGGAGCATCCGACAGCTGGCCTGCGGTACGGGTCCGTCAAGCTACATAATCTGCCAAGTTTTTCCGGGGCTGAGAACACTACTTTGATGTCCACACGACTAGCTATTTTCTTTAGATTGTGAGCCGTTTTGTGCAGATAAGGCACTACTGCCACTCTGCTCCTACTTTTCGCCTGTTGGATGGCTGCGTCCTGAGGACTACTGTCCAAGCGGCACCTTTTAAGCAGACCCTCGACAACCGACACCTGTACAGACTCTGGGAAACCAGCTGCCAATAACCTTTTGGACTGACTCATAAGACTTTCATGGATCTTATGGTGGCAGGATTTCTTCAATGCGTTTCCAAAACACAGATTGGCAATGCTTCTTTTTACGAGCTTCGAGTGAGCAGATTGGTATGGCAACAGGGGCTTATTAGCTCTGGGTTTATATTCCCAACACGTGTGCTGTTCCATGAATTGAAGTTCAATATCTAAAAACCGTAGCACGTTATCGGACGGCTCTTCAACTGTTACAATGAGTGGGCTAAGGCCAGCAGAAAAAACGTTTTTGAGTTTATCTACTGATACGTGCGATTCCGGCTCGAAGAGGACAAGGTAATCGTCCACGTATCTTACAACTTTGACGACCCTGTGCTCCGACAAGACCTGTGCCAGATTCCTGTTATGGTGGGCTAGAAAAATGTCACTTAGTATCGGCGCCAAACATGAGCCGATACAGACGCCCTGCTTCTGTAGGAAAGCTTTCCCATTCCATGTGGCAAATGTCGAGCGGAGATAGCAGCGAAGCAAATCTAAAAAGCATTGAACAGATACCCCGGCTGAGTTCTGAAAAGCAACCGCGCCATAGTCGTCGATACATTCTTCTACGCATGCGATTAGTTCGTTTTGAGGCAAGGAATAATACAGGTCCTTTATGTCAAAGGAGCAGGCCAACAAGCCTTTGTCTGCGTTATTCTTCAGGAACTCTACAATTTCCCCGGAATGCTTAACCAAAAAAGGGTCGTCAATTTTTAGAATTCCGAGTCTTTCTTGCAAGAAAAGAGCTAACTTCTTCTGCCAAGATCCTATCTCTGACACTATTACCCTTAAAGGGCACTCGGGCTTGTGCGTCTTCGCGCTAAACATGATGTGAAGGCTATCTTTCTTGGCTTCGTCAATATCACGGAACAACCTACTAAGGCCCACCTTTTTGCAAAGGCGTTTCGCTTCTAGTTTTATATTCCTAAGGGACACGTCGTGACACTCGTTAAAAACATTGGCAACTGCAGAGCAGGCCTTCTCGTTAAAGTCACCTTCCCCGAGGACAACAAATCCACCTTCCTTATCTGCTGGCAGAACACACAGTTGCGTCTGCCTTAAGAAAGACGCTACGCGGCTTACAGGCACACGTGAAGCATTGGGATTGTTTCGCGAGATCACATCTACCCCTTCTGATATACATCGATTCGCTTCACCTTCCGGGGCACACTTTGATATCCGTCGCACAAGGCTCAAAAGTTCCGGCGCACTCAACCTTGGCTCCACGGCAAACTTAGGTCCAAGTTTTAGAACACTTTCAACGTAGTCTGGTAGACTGACCTGGCCGGTGGTTCTGACGCCGCATGTCGCTGTCCGTGTCTTCCCAGGGATGCTGGCACGTAAGCCTGGCAGAGTCTTCTGCCACAGGAATTCCGTGCCGCTGCTGATGATCGCTAGGAAGTCTCTCCAGTCCCTGTTTGCGTTTCGTGACCTTCCTGGCTCTTCCAAGGAGGTTCTCAGCAGATCCTTCAACATCCGAGCCTGCCTTTGCCACTCACTCCTCAGAATCTTTAGGACTCTGATGCCGTGCCCGGCTGAAGGGGCAAACCCACCAAACAACCGCACGACTTCATCGGGTAGATGCTTGCAGCGGATGAAGAAGGAAAGTGAACGAGCTTGGCAGTTGGCATGAATCAAGAGGGGGGCAACTGAACACGGATTGAACGAGGAACACAGAAAAGAGCCCGATGTACTAGAAATGAATTTTAGCATTGCCATTTTTTGGGCGTGTTGGTAAACGGAACTCGAAAACATATTGAGCGCTTACAAACAGGGACGTAAGGGAGACGACAACACAATGCGCTAACTTCAACAACTTTTATTTCCAGAAACCACCAAACTATATATCCGTGCACAGTGGCGCCACCAGTCCATCCACTAGCCAACCAAAAAAGCCCTCTCCCGATCTAGAAGGTCAATTGACGGTGCACTGACACACGTGTCACCATTGCGAGATATAGCCTGGGCTTCGATTATCTCTCGGACGTCTTTATCTTTATGCTTTGCAAGCACCTTACATGAATCATACATCGGTACGCAACCGCATTCCAAACAATGTGTTGACAAATGGCCGTAATTATTCTTGTTTTTGACATTTAACTTGTGCTCACGAAGACGATCATTAAGACATCTTCCCGTCTGACCTATATATTTATTTCCACAGGTCAGCGGGAGCTCGTAAACCACCTCTTGTACACAATCCACTAGAGGGTCGCGATGGTTCTTGGAGCATCCGACAGCTGGCCTGCGGTACGGGTCCGTCAAGCTACATAATCTGCCAAGTTTTTCCGGGGCTGAGAACACTACTTTGATGTCCACACGACTAGCTATTTTCTTTAGATTGTGAGCCGTTTTGTGCAGATAAGGCACTACTGCCACTCTGCTCCTACTTTTCGCCTGTTGGATGGCTGCGTCCTGAGGACTACTGTCCAAGCGGCACCTTTTAAGCAGACCCTCGACAACCGACACCTGTACAGACTCTGGGAAACCAGCTGCCAATAACCTTTTGGACTGACTCATAAGACTCGCATGAGACTCATAAGACTCGCATAAGAATCGCATGCGTAGAAGAATGTATCGACGACTATGGCGCGGTTGCTTTTCAGAACTCAGCCGGGGTATCTGTTCAATGCTTTTTAGATTTGCTTCGCTGCTATCTCCGCTCGACATTTGCCACATGGAATGGGAAAGCTTTCCTACAGAAGCAGGGCGTCTGTATCGGCTCATGTTTGGCGCCGATACTAAGTGACATTTTTCTAGCCCACCATAACAGGAATCTGGCACAGGTCTTGTCGGAGCACAGGGTCGTCAAAGTTGTAAGATACGTGGACGATTACCTTGTCCTCTTCGAGCCGGAATCGCACGTATCAGTAGATAAACTCAAAAACGTTTTTTCTGCTGGCCTTAGCCCACTCATTGTAACAGTTGAAGAGCCGTCCGATAACGTGCTACGGTTTTTAGATATTGAACTTCAATTCATGGAACAGCACACGTGTTGGGAATATAAACCCAGAGCTAATAAGCCCCTGTTGCCATACCAATCTGCTCACTCGAAGCTCGTAAAAAGAAGCATTGCCAATCTGTGTTTTGGAAACGCATTGAAGAAATCCTGCCACCATAAGATCCATGAAAGTCTTATGAGTCAGTCCAAAAGGTTATTGGCAGCTGGTTTCCCAGAGTCTGTACAGGTGTCGGTTGTCGAGGGTCTGCTTAAAAGGTGCCGCTTGGACAGTAGTCCTCAGGACGCAGCCATCCAACAGGCGAAAAGTAGGAGCAGAGTGGCAGTAGTGCCTTATCTGCACAAAACGGCTCACAATCTAAAGAAAATAGCTAGTCGTGTGGACATCAAAGTAGTGTTCTCAGCCCCGGAAAAACTTGGCAGATTATGTAGCTTGACGGACCCGTACCGCAGGCCAGCTGTCGGATGCTCCAAGAACCATCGCGACCCTCTAGTGGATTGTGTACAAGAGGTGGTTTACGAGCTCCCGCTGACCTGTGGAAATAAATATATAGGTCAGACGGGAAGATGTCTTAATGATCGTCTTCGTGAGCACAAGTTAAATGTCAAAAACAAGAATAATTACGGCCATTTGTCAACACATTGTTTGGAATGCGGTTGCGTACCGATGCATGATTCATGTAAGGTGCTTGCAAAGCATAAAGATAAAGACGTCCGAGAGATAATCGAAGCCCAGGCTATATCTCGCAATGGTGACACGTGTGTCAGTGCACCGTCAATTGACCTTCTAGATCGGGAGAGGGCTTTTTTGGTTGGCTAGTGGATGGACTGGTGGCGCCACTGTGCACGGATATATAGTTTGGTGGTTTCTGGAAATAAAAGTTGTTGAAGTTAGCGCATTGTGTTGTCGTCTCCCTTACGTCCCTGTTTGTAAGCGCTCAATATGTTTTCGAGGATGTTATGTATTTAGCCGCATGTAAAGAGGATGCATTCTGTTGCAAATAAATCATTTATTAACATAGCAAAACACATATTCAAGGCAACTTATCCTCTTCCGAACCTGTTCCTGGCGGTTGTGGCGGCCCAATTTCTGGGGCCAACATTGTCGAGAAAGATGTCTTGACCATGACAGGGTCAGCTCTCAGGTTGTTCACGGTGTAGCGTGCATAGAAAGAAAATTTCAATTCACATGTAGCCTTGTGTTTGCTATATATAAAATGTGAAATTGAAACGTGCAAGCTGATTTATAAGCCAACAAGGGTGACACTGTGGAATTTTGAATATAGAGGAAATGAGCAAGTTCCACTAGCATGTTCCAAGAAAAATAAAATGCCACGGCCATGGAACATGCAGCGCAGTCATAATGAAAGGTGGAGAGCAGCCTTTCTAGAGCCTGTTGGAAACTGCCTTGAGGCGACTACTGCAGGCACAGCTGCAAGGCACTCACTACACCATAAATCATTGTAATTTTAGGTAAGCACTAGGGGAGCAGCCACTATGCCATTATTTATCATTCTTCAGAGAAGCAATGCACCTGCAACACATCTGTAAGGCATTATATGCACTTTATTGATGCAGTGGATGATGACCATGAATAATTATGGCTGAGCTCTTTTTAATTGTTGGGATGCTTGACACAGCCGACTTATTATGCAATGCACAATGTGTGACGCCTAGCTGTTACTTTATTCTTGCAACATGGTATTCATCATCTGTTCACGTGATTCCTTGCCCGACAGGACCTTTTTGGGAAGGATCACCTGTGTGGCTTTGCGATAGAATACTGGACTGCCGTGCCAAAGACATACATTGAAATCTCACATTTGCAGTAAAAGCTCGTTGATTCAAAGTCGAATAATTCAAACTTACAGATAATTCAAACTCATGCCCTGGTCACGGCACAGCCCTGTGTATTTCCATGGGGGAAACCTCCCGATAATTCAAACGCATCAGTATTCACAAGCCTCTTGTTTTCATCGCTCCTTACAGAAGTCGGCCCCATGTAATCACAATGTGTTGCAAAACCAAATCAAACAATATTCACTAGAGATACAAAACAACGACATAGAAGCTTTCCTCAGCAGATGAAAATTCGGATGCTGCGCTGGAGCTCTTGGGCAGGCAGCAAACGATGCTGGCGAAGTCGCGGCAGAATAAACGCAAGCTAATGCAAATTGCTGATTATTTTTAATTATGATTGTGCTAACTTTGCTATGTAAATAAACGTGTTTTGGAGCGGAAATAGTGTCATATATTCGAAATTAATACTCACTGCTCACATGAATGCGTGCCGATGCTTTTTTCTGGCATATCACTGATCAATTCATTTCTGTTCGCTAGCATTAGAGCTCAATGAATCTAATTTGCAAATGACCAGTCACAAACGTGCAGTAGCGCCAAATTTGTGATAACGAGTCCGGACGAGTCTTCCTTGGGTTTTGCCCTCACAGTGTGGCACGATGTCCGTTCATTCTACTGTCTGCCCGCTAATTCGAATTCCGCTTAATTCGAACAATTTTATAATTCCCTTCGAGTTCGACTTAATGAGCTTTTACTGTATATATACTAATTTATCTGTTGAGGCAAAGGCAAGTAACACCAAATCATGCACATAGGTAGAGAAAGCTTTGTTTAACAACAGCGCACACTTACCTACCACTGCGTTGACCCTGACAGGGTCAAGTCCCTCTTTAGCCTCGGAGTCTTTTTTGGCGTTGCACTTCCTCCCAAACAGGGATTTCCCTTTCATCTCTTCTACAGAGAAAACGATGCGCAGGAGTCCCCGGGCAAACTTCCCGGGATTGCCAGGGCAGCTTCTCTTCAGGTTCTCTACCTGCGCTTCTTCGACCATCACACTGCTTCCCATGTCAACCTGCACCAAGAAATACATTCGTCAATTACGACAGGAAAGCTTGCCTGTTGTGAATACAAAGCAAGAACCCAAAAAATGGGAGAAACATGAAATTAACAGGACAGCTGAATCATTGAAGCCTAGTAATAAAGTTTTATTATTTCCATGGTCCAAGAAGTTGCTATGAAAACGTGTAACATGCAGTTATGCAACTGAGCCTCTGAGGTTAGACATCTGTATCTTAAATAGCATATTAGATACATCCTTTCCTTTAAAAAATGACATGTCGATAAGCAAGAGGATGTATTCATATGGCACATTCCACTCAAATTTCATCAACACGCCTGACTTTTTAGAAAGTTATGGCTGTTTTAGCTCATCGGGAACCTTGACTTAAAAAAACAACCTTTCTGAAAAATATTTGTCTAAATGATTAGCAAGGTTTTTAAGCAGACTAGTCGCACATAATGCTGCGAGGAATTTGCAGCAAACATGTAAAAATGTTTTCATACAATTTGTCTGCGCAAGTCTGCTTCCTGTATAGATCATTTGCTTCGGACAAGCTTGACACAATCTCACTGTAACTGCACATGTATCAGCAATCACGGCATTGAGCACTATCCCCTTTCGTGCCAGCAGCAATAGCAAACAGCAGTGAGATGGTAGGACCTCTTCGCAGCTAAAGGTCGTGTGGACTGTGCGCGACAACAGGGTGGTCATTTGGTTGTGAAATATGTGATTCAGGTGACCACAATTAAAAAATGTATATATGGCAAACGAGGACAAGCTTGAGTTAGCCTCTCTGTGTGCTCTACCGGTAATCAACTCAGCAAACACGTGCCAACATAAAAGTGAAGCATTGACAGCAGTGCTGTTAATATTGCTATCTTTGAAAGATACTTGTTGCTGTAATAATAACCAAAACAATAGTTTTTTTGTTTTGGTTTCAAAAACTATAACTTTTATGAGTAATTGTCTGTGAGCCCCTTGTTGCCTCTTGCAAAAGCAGGTAAAGTGACATCTGAAATGATCACAGCCCCCTCGCTGTACAGCCCCCAACGTGGTGCTCGCTGTACAGCCCCCAACAGTAAATGGAACTAAAAATTTGGGTATCAATATTATTAGCCGTCCCCACTTCATTCTGTGCCGTTTTAGAGGTTAAATGAGTTTGCAATGAAAAATGGCACTGCCGCTACCTTTGCGGGAGAACACATCGAGCCGCGGCACATGCATGAAGCACTGCAGCGCTCACCTTCCACTATTTGCAGCACACAACTGCGTCGTAGCCGCAGAAAGAGAAATTCTGATTATGAATGTTTCATGACATTTTCCACGTTCGCATCAGGAATTGGGCACTCTGACCGGTAAGTTTTTGTTCCGCTAAAGAAAACAGGTACCATAAAAATTGGTCGCCAATCCCTTTAAATAAAGTGAAGCCTCACAATCGAATGAAAAAGAATTTCCCAGGTTAGAGCCTACATTTTCTCACGATCGTAGTAGTTCCAGCTTGAGACAACCCCTTCTTTTGCACTTGTTTGTTCAATTCAAGTCAGCATCTACACACTAGAGAGCTTAATAATGGTTCATGAAGTCTTAAATAGGAATTCACAGTCACATTCTGTCTTTGTCTGAATGATACTAACTGAATCAAATGGGGTACTTACCATAGAAGGCCTCACCACCTCCCTCTCGGTGCTTTCCATTTTTTTTCCACAATAGACCGATCTCACCGCGATTTGCGCTACGCCACCGCTGCCGATGTGCATGCCGGTACTAAGAGTACTCGGTACGTTCAGCTGCCTATAGCTGGTGCATAGGCGAGCTGCATTATCGAACTTTAGGGTCCGCATTTGGATGAATCGCGATGGTTGGGTTCACGTACTGCAAGCTGAAATGTTACAACAGCAACCTGAAGCAAAAGGACTCGGATTTCACGTGTTTTCAATGGATGTCAAGCTCCGACAGGAATGTGTGCGACAGTCAACGAAGTCGGACGGAGCTGCAACTACCGCGCACTTTCAACGTATTGTTCACCGTGTTTGTGAATTCCGTGTGTATAATGCATGGTAATTTGGCAACAATCTATTGCGTCATAACAAGCTTTCTGCGCTACTGATGTGCCGATCAGCGACAGCAAAACTTCATACAACGTGTGCTCGATATCCCCTCGTCGGGGCGATCGTCGCCAGCGGCGACGTGTTTTCCGGGAAAAACAGAGATCGCTTAAATATATAGTAACACCTAAACCGACCTCTCATCAAGAGCGATGACGACTGTGAAGTGTCTAGCGTGAACGATACCTGTGATACAAGCCAAACTTATGTGTACAGCTCGCGCCATGGAGTGCACGGCGAAAATTCGACCGTGCCGGCATCGCAGCCAACTTCGCCGACGGGATTTCCCTATTCTTTTCAAAATGTGATATTATCGCGAACGCAGCGTAAAGCAGCAACAGCGGTAGCAAAGCTTAGCTTCTTATATAAGCGTAGGCGGCTCTTAACGTACGTATACATATACCTATACACTGCAGCTTCGAAGCAATAGGCCTAGCGACGATATCGGCGCCGAGCAATCAGCTGAGGCTGCCGCCGCTGGCCTGAGCGGGCTACTGCTCATCCGCCACATTGTGTGTCACCAAAACCTCTTACTGACTCATCCATCCCTTGTGCAGCAGGAAATATTTTGCCGTTCACAAGATTTCCGTGACGTTAAACTTTTGCAAACGGCATGCGGCCAGTCGTCGCCCCGCGGGCGCGCTTCTAACCTGCTTCACGGCGACCGTCTCATATTCATTCACGCTTAACGCATCACTGTGCTCGAAGTCCTGCGCTGACAACACAGTGTACGTACATTGAAAGTACTGCTTGAACAAAAAAGAAGCGCAGAAAGCTTTCTTTTTTTTTTCGTCCCATCGGTTTGTTTTTTTCCCGTCTTCGTAGTCGCGGAGAGCTCTAAGTTTGGGCAAGTTATTTTCCGCACACTGTAACTTGTATCGCTCGCGTGCTGACGTTCACTAAAGATTTTTGCTCTCATGACGACAGGAACATGATTTCTCGTTTTTTTTTTGACTAATACTTATTCAGCGAAGCGACGCGCGCCCATCAACACGACGAGATGACCTGGTCACATGTAAACGTTGTCTACTGTTCTTTTTTTTTCTTAAAGCTAGGATATGCAGTGTAACCTGAAGGAAAATAACATACATGAGAGGTACGGACACAGTTTAACGCAGCGTTCAATTGTGTTCTGTGCCGAGGATTCATGCCAAACGACAATATACCTGAAGCACGCAGCAAGCAGCCGCACCAGCAGCGCTCGGAGTACTCCAACTAAGATGGCGGCAGTACCGCTGTCGGAAACTCGCGCATGCGCAGATCATCTGGTGAGATCGGTCTATTGCTTTCAGTTTTTTTACCATGCGGTATGACTCTGAAATATCGGTCAGTGTTTTTAATGAGGTGTAGGAAAATCATATTACAGGAAAAAGTTCATGAGACGCACATGCAAGCATACATAAACCCGCACTCAATACTATGGCATATAGATAGCAATGTGAACATCAATGCAAGTGAATTATGTGGCCTTGTGTGACAAAATTTAGATATCCTCATGTGCGTTGAAACCCATTGGGGGACACTTGATTACCTTCGACAACCAGAAGTTTTTAAATGTGCATCTAAATTATGTGGACAGATTGGTGTAGCTGTAGCTCTTTTATTGAAATGTGTTGCAATAGGTTCACCGACAAAAGCTCACCACTGCACTGCGAGTTCGATTTAAGCTCTTCATGGCAAGAGCCGGGCCTTCCCCCTCTGTTGAACTGGAGCCTTCCTTTATAGCAGTGCAGTAGATCAAACACAAGAGCAGTGTACAAGTGATATGAGATTACATTGAATTTGATTAGCCCCTTCAATATTAGAACTTCCAGCCGCTTCAGCAGAACAGTGAATACATTTCGCTGTCCATGTCAGCACCGCATGAAAAGTTTATGACCGTGGTACTTACACAACACATGCCTGCATGCTTTTTTTGTTTTCTTTGCACTAGCCACATATACGTGCTGGGATTGGCACAAGATCATTGAACAAGTGAGACCCAATGTTTTTCACAAGAGTTAACATGCCTTTGTCAGGATCCTCTTTAGTCAATATGTCCACTGTTCCCTGTTCACTAATTTCTGCTCACTTCAAGCCTCCACCTTCCTCAGCCACCATGGTGGTACAGTGGTTACGGTGCTCGGCTGCTGACCATAAGGTCACAGGTTTGATTCTGACCAGGGAAGTCTCATTTTGATGGAAGCGAAATGTAACAGGCATGTGTACTTACACTTAGGTGCACATTCAAGTACTTCAGGTGGTCAAAATTTATGCAGAGTCACCCCTCTACAGTGCACCTTGTGATCATATTGTGATGTCCACACGTAAAACCACAGTAACTATTATTACCCATCCTCCCCTGAGCTTGTGTCACGTCAGGTGTATGTACAAGGCAGCTTGCATGTACAGTACTAACGGAATGAAATGCAAGTGGGGCTATGTAGTGCATGTGCACTTTCACTTCCATAGTGACTGCAAAGTGCTTGAAGGACAAGGAGAACAGAAAGAACACAACATGAGCGGTTACTTTCAACAAGTGGAAGCATATGTATAGGTGACATGCATGACACTCATTCACCACACTAACTGCCATGTGCACAGACATTGTGCTTTGTATTTTCTAGCTTTTGCTCATCTTACAGGAAGTATATTCAAAGCACTGCAAATGAAGATGAATGACGGTGGCATAATTAAGTGCACTTACGTGGCATACAGAAATGACAGCTCTTTTTCTGTTAAAGGGGTCATGAAGCACCCTTTGGGCTTGTTGGACAAACACATCCTGCGGAAAGCTGATACGGCTATGAACTGCTCAGCCAAATATTGCAGTCGTGCGCGCCGCGTAAGAGACTATACACGCGCTAGCCGCACACCCGCTCCGCACGTGGTGGGACACCTGCCGCCCGCAACGGAGGGCGAAAAAGCGGAACGACGCCAAATTGTCGCACACGCGGTACCCGCATGAGCGGCTCTGGGGCGCATTCTGGTTGGACGACGTGACGACTGTTGAGGCTGGCAACCATTCCGCGAAGTTACAGTTTGCGAGGTCGGCAACCATTAGCAACAGCAGACGACGCTGTCATTTTCTTGAACATGTGGGTTTAAGTCGCTGCGTTTATGACGAAAACGAGGCTTTTGCATTCTCAGGTCGTGTTTTTCGGCCGCATGTGGTGCGTCGCCGCTGTCATCTGTGTTCGAGGGATTCTACGCGCACCAATTTTTGTTGTTGTTATCATTGTTGTTACCGCATAAAACTCGCATCGCTCGGTTGCATTCGGTGCGACGGCGATATTTTATTTATGCTATTCACAGCCTGCAGGAATGTGGGCGCAAACGCACACAACGCACATTTTATAACAATGAAGAAAAGGCCTACAGCGGCAGCGGCATTGCACGCTCTGATGCTGCGATGTTATCTACAAACAACCAAAGATGTTCCGACCTTGTAAGTTCAATTGTTGTAGATATATAGCAGGGGCGTAGCCAGGGGGGGGGGGGGTGGTTGGGTGGTTCAAACCCCCCGCCCCCCAAAATTTTTCGATTTTGCTTGCCTATATATACACGCACACATACAAACATACATAAAGTATGGTTGAACCCCCCCCCCCCCCCGAAAAAAATTTCTGGCTACGCCCCTGATATATAGGTTGTATGGTAGTACATAGATTGACTGATCAGTGCTGTTTATGATTGAGCGCAGGTGTGTATGATAGCGCACGGTTTGCTGACGTACTTTTTGCTTTGCTGTTTACCAATTCCTGTTTGATCTTTAAAATGTCAAAATGAGCTCGATACATGAAAATTTTAAGTATTAAAAGTTTCAGCAAAGAAGAAGAGGTTTGCACCTTGTTGTGGCTGAAAACACAAAATTTCTGCTTTTCTTGTTGGTGTTAAAAATGCCACCACAAACAGCTGTTGTATATACTCATCTGAAGGTTTCACTTTTACTTTGGTACAACCCATTCATTGCTGCATTGCTGTTACTAACCTTGTCTTCTTGTCACTCTGACGATATGGATCATGACATACTCCGACTGTTAAGCCTCAGTGAGGAGAATATATGGTAGCACTGAGGGCACATAGTCAGGATTTTATTTGGGAGGGAAGGGTCAACAAACATACTGGACCTCTCCAGCCACTTGGATGTCTTATGAATAATGCATGACAAATTGTAGCTGTTTCAGCTCCCTCACCCCCCCCCCCCTTGAACTCTTGGCAGGAGAAAATCTTATGTTTGGCTGTGTTCACAACACAGTATGGTTGGCATGTTTGGATAAAATGCCCTTTTTGGACCCTGATCCATGCAACTTGTTCATTAAATAATTATTGTGCTGCAGCTAAGGTAGCAGTTCTTTTTCAATATTATTCTATATCTCAGTCTCTTCTGGGAGGCCTTCAGAGGTACCCTTGAATCAATGCATTTCCCTGTGTCGAACTAATATTCTGCTGGCTGGCATGGACTAGTGCCAAATGCAGTAAAATATGGGCTTCATCTAAATATAAGACCTCCATGATCTGTTGTGATGTGCACAATGCCTCCTTCTAAGGCACATTTCTAGCTGGCCATGTATTTGGGGCATATTTGTTTCAGTAAATTCAAATCATTTATCACTCTTCAAATTTATGAATCCTAGGGGTTTCCGCAAAAAAACCTCGCTGCAAATGTGATTGAGCTGAAATCTGTAGGGTTTTAGAAGCATCAAAACGTGTTGATTCCTCACTGGTCAGAAGGAGCACTTCTGTTCACTTTAACTCCAGCTACATAAATGAAAACAACCACAACATAGTGTAATACTCTGAGCAAGACCATGTTACTGGCCCAAGGCATGGCCTTGGCTTTAACTAGGCGGCACTCATGACAATTTGTGATGTCTTCTTTCTTGGCTGCCAAGTTAATCAGCAAGCTATGTTATAGTATGTTTTTCAAAATCTTCCTTGTTATCCTGATTTAGGAGTGGTGTGAAACTGCTTGCGGAATTTCGGCACTTTGTTTTCCAGTACGTATGTTGTATGTTTTTACATTGCTTATGTGGACGTAATGTGTGGCATCACACTTTACGTTCACACCGTCATGATGCAGAATAACAACATTCAGGTGAATATCGAAATGCATGTGGGTTGCAGCAGCGTTGTACGCCTTGCCTATTAAGCATAAGCTGCGTGCATATAGCTTCTTCCCAATGACAACTGTCTGAACTTGTTATGGCATGTGTAGTTGAGATGGGGCATTGGCATGCTAATGTTTTTGTCATACATGAGGTACAAAATCAAATATTAGCCATACTTTACTAGCCTATTGAGCGAATTCTTTCCTTCAGCTGTGGTAGTTGTAATGTGAAAAATGTAACGTAAATGCAGTGGGTACGTCAATAATGGTTTTCCATATGGCTCCTGTAATATTGAAGCATCATCAGCGAATTGCACACCCTTTTTGAGTCGGTGCGATTAGCCATTTCGTCTTCCTGGTACAGTCTCCTATCATAAAGCAGAACAGAAGTTGCCCAACAGTCCCGCTAGCACCCCACGAAAATGATTATTTGACGATCACATTACTTTCTTGATAAGTGAAATATTCTATCTCTTGGTGTTCTTATTTTACTATCAAATACGACTTCGGCAAAACCTCTTATTTCTTCTTGTTATAGTGGTAATGTACAGAGCAACATATAATTCATGCATGTATTGAGGACCGAGGTTTACAAGTGCACAGAGGGCGCTAATGACTACAAAACAAGGCCCAGGTGGCTGACCATCTGCCACTACATTTCATTTAAGAAATGTATCGTACAGCAGTAAAGTGGTCAAAAGGTCAACAGAGGCTAGAAAATATGGAAAATGCTACAATGACGTACACAGCTGGCCAGTTATTGCATTTTATTTCAAACAAAACCAAGATATCAACTGAATAAACTTTTCAATGGGTTCAATGTTGTCATGCATGAAAGGGTTTGCCTTCTAGTATAGCTGCTTAAATGGACGATGAAATGAAAGCTCATATGGTGCAACAGACTAGCTGGGATGAGCCACACGCGCTGTCATACTAATTGCAACATTAATTGCATTAATGCAGGCATTAATTCATTTATTGTGTCTGTCATAGGTCGGCAAAAAATGTGGAACTCACTCTGACTCACTCATGCAACATATTTTGCCCTTAGAACTCACTCTGACTCAGACTCACCAAAATTTTTATGCACCCGACTCACTCCGACTCAAACTCACTTAATTTTTCTCAACCGAACTCATTCGGACCCAGATTCACAAAAACTTTACTGACCCGGACTCACTCAGACTCATGTCTCGATACGAGTCTGAGTGAGTCGACTAATGAGTTTGCCGACCTATGGTGTCTGCACCACTTTTTCATCCTCTAATGAAAGACGATAATGTTTGCATTGTAGAAGGTTGTTTATTAGCAACATGCATAGGGTAAGCAAGCAAACATTCAGGCCGTTCTTGGGTTTCAGTACAGGCCCACAGATAGTTCCTGGGTACACCTTTAAAAAATTACAATACGTTTCGTGCAAACGTGATACTGTGATGATGTTCAACAGCCAGCTAGTCACAAGTAGAATGAGAATAGCCTTATCAGCACTATAAAAAACAATTAAGAAGTCTGTTGCTGTAAAGGCAGAGTAGCCGAGCTAATGTGCTGAAGATGAATTGATTATGCATTCACACATACTATACAAATCCACACATCATCAGTAATACTTTGTTCCGTCTTATATTTTTTACCATCGTACATGTACAGCCAAAGAGTAGGTTTGAATCACCCCCGAAATTATTCAGTTTGGATGGGTGTAATCATGCACACATACACTCCCAGACGTACATACATAGTGATTATACTGCCCTCCCACCCCCTCATTTGCTGAAAATAACATACCAGCTACGCCCCTGGCAGAAGGTTTTCATTAACGTAGCCCGACAAATCAGCCATTGTAACTTATTGCACTGAAAGCAACCTTGAGTGGGTCTTAATTCTTCGTTCAGGATGGCAATGTGGACATCATACTCGTACGTATGAGTCAACATGTAAGCTGCTTTCTTCACAACTTATTATCCTGTGCATTGTTTATAGCAGTACCAGGGTGTCGCACCAAACCCCAACCAACAACTGTACCGGAACTGTAATTTTGAGCGAGACTGACCCCAAATCAGTCTTCTCGGAACACGCCTGAACACAAATGAAAAACATCTGTTATCAGTTTAGAGCAATGTGTTTAAATGTAGGACATCAAACCGAACCAGTACCAGAACTGAACACATAACCGAAATTATGTTCTTGCAAGAGTGCCTGCAACCACATTGTAATTTACAATACCAGTTATTGGTTCGCATCAAAGCGGTTCAATGTAGGTGTAAGCAACAGCATATGTTACCGCTTACATGGAGAGGTTGAGTGTACCAATTCTGGTGCAGTGCCGTTGTTGCATAGGCAACTGGCTTCCGGAAAAAATCGACAAAGGGGGTCACTAATGGCACAGTCACCTGTCATTGAGTAAGTGTATCTCGTCCTTGTGCTACCTATCACTTTGCTTTCACAAGTCACAAACGTCAAGAAGTATGTATTCCTTCAAAATTCTGCACGATGCTGTAGCCCTTAAAGGCACCCTAGCTGTGCCCCAAATCATGCATGCTGCTTTTATTGTCTTTGCCAGTAAACGTGGAAATTGACAACATACTGAGGCGCTCCCACACAGGGACGTAAGGGAGACGACAACCACGTCCCTGTTTGCGAGCGCTCAATATGTTGTCAAGTTCCGTTTACCAACACGTCCAAAAATGGCAATGCAGTAAAAGTGGCAAATGAAAGCGTTTGAATCTCAATAATTTCTGGCAACAAACATGATGTATTAAACTGCGAGTGTCATTCGCCTGGAATAAAGAATGTACTGTGCACGCTGCGATCTGCTTAATATCATGACTTTAAAAATAGAAACATGCTTCATGCTTGCCAGAGGAACAAGAAAGACGGACATTCATGCATAACGGTTTGCTTTTGTGTGAAACCGAGACAAGCAGTGCTGCCCAATGTCCTACCACAAACTGCAGTCTTACATTGCAATTCTGCATTGGGACAAAACTATCATTTCCTTATGGGTACTCTCAGCCTATTTGGTATCTGCTGAAGTCACTGTAGTGCTCGCCTGTCAGCGTTACGGCCCATGGTTATTGTAACCCATAACGACGCCATAAAAATGTGGTGTGGCATTAGGTAGATTTCGGTACCACATTATGTAAGATGCATTTTGATTAGAAGGAGAGAGCCGCCATGCTTTGTGAACGAAACGGAAAAGGTGTGCCTGTGTCTGCTTTCATTTTGAATTTGTATGTTGTCCAGCACTTTGGTTTGCTTGCATCAGCCTTGCTAGTTCCTTTGCATTCACCTTAGAATCATGCAAGGAAGACGTTGCCACATGAAACTCAGCTTGTAAAATTTCATTGCAAGCCTTCCTTAAAGGGGCCCTGCAACACCTTTCTTAATTATATTGGAATAGTCTCATTATTGCGTATGACTCTTCACGAGTCATATGCCGCAAAAATTTTTCGAATCCGTCAAGTCTAAGTGGTGTTACCAAATTATAGAGATCACGTTCCGCAGCTTTCTCTCTCAACTCAACGCAGCGAGCGCGCGGAAAGCTGCGCGCGGCGTGAGGGGAGGGAGGGAGGGCGGAGGTGCGAGGAGGCGACGTCAGCGCCGGCGGCATTTTTTTCATTTTTTTCTCTGGCGTCTCGGCGCAACCACGTGGTCTGTGCCGCCACTTCCGGTCGGCTTGCGTCGTTCTCGTCGAGCGGAGTCGATCGCGCTGTGTATCGCGCGTGCTTGAAAACTGCGCGTCGGTTTGGTAATGTTGGGTGTGCACCTCGAACGCCGTAGTGTTTTCATCACTCTGCAACCATGGAAGCAAACGTGCGCGCTCGTTTGGAACGAATGACAGCTGAGATCGGTTTCGGCCCATACTCCGATACACGCCTCGTAAGACGGCACTGGCAGACGACCCCGAAGCGCCGCCATTACCGGACGCCAGCATTGTTATCGGAGACACGCTGCGCCCGTGCCTCGGTCGGTCGTGAGAACGTGCCGACGATGCAGTTCTCAGCTGACGAGGCAACACTCGAACGGCTGCCACTCTCAAGGGCAACCGGCGATGGTCAAAAGCACAGAAATATTCACGTTTTCGGCACTGCGCATGGCGAAGAAAACGGAACCACGCAACTACGAGCAGACGAGCTGTCGGTGAGACCGGAAGTGCTAATATAATGTTTGTTCGGTGTTTTTAACGCGATAACATAATATAAACGTACATATTATCTACTTATGAACTCAAAATTAACAACGAAAGTAATAATGAGGGTGTTATCGTGATTATAACATCAGCCAATGGTGGAACTGCCGACAATCGCGTCATATTTTGCGGACTAATACATCATTTGTCGAGAGAAGAGGGAGCGATTTTCAGCTGACTTTGAGAATTTATTGTAAATTCCAGGCCGTGCGCATCGCTATAATATTCTCGCGTGTTCTCGAAGGCCTCGACTACCGATCGGCAGCGCTTTTTGAGCATGCTCGAAAAGTGTTGCAGGGCCCCTTTAACTCTTTTTGGGGCAGTGCGACTCATATGTCCTACTTATTTCTTCGCCATGTTCCAATTTTTTAGATCAAAACCACTGAATCGACTGCTTTCAGATTTTTAGTGCAACCGCGTGGATGTTCTAGAAAGCGGTTTTGGTTGTCGTTTTCATGGTATTCGCAAGGCGCCAACACATACACGTGTTCCAAACCAATCATTCCACTTGGATGCGCTGTATACTTTTTTCATCAGAATTTGGTCCGCTCTCCACCCGATTCAGCACAAGCAGTCAGCTTGAAAAGTTTATTTCATACTCATGTGCTATTATAGTGGTTTTGCTCGTTCCTGCCAATACAGTTTCCTAAAAAATTTGTGCAATACAAAGTTCACAATCTTTTAGTGATATATCTTCGAAAGCTTAGCCAGCTAGTATAACATTATGTACAGCTGATTGCAGTATTCAATTTTCATTCTGCTTCATGCACGGAAGGCTGTTGCAGGCATGCCCCGTACCCATATCTGCTGCTTCAGTGCCGTTAGCAAGTGGATGCACAATAGATATTTAGTTGAGTTTATTTGTCATAGAGTAAGTACTTGTAGGCTCTGTCCTTTGTGGTTTGTGAGGCAGCAGCAAGTTCACATAAAAAATAAAAGTAGTTTATTTTTCTGAAACGACTGTCTTACAGTGGCCAGTGGGACACACATGTCCAACTTCTTCGGATACACTCATAGGGCAGTGGGACACATGTCTCACTTTTTTCTCGAAAACCGTTAACAATAGAGAGCTCAAACTTTGTACATATTATAAGAAGCTGCCACCTTCAATAGGTGGTGTGTGTTGCTTATAACATTATGCCCCGTAAATAGTTAACTCAGTGTGCACTTTGTTTCACACAAGCAGATGCATCCTTGATGCACTGTTCCTTTTCTTTTTATTAATTTCAATGTGACTGATGTAATTCTGCCATGTCACATGCGGTGTACATGTATCAAACTTTCCAGGCTGTTGTTGCCAGCAGGAAATAGGAAACTTCTTCATTGTTTGTAGTGCATTCCAATCTAATTTCTGTGGTCAATTTTTTGTAACATTCCTAATCATCTCTCCCAAAGAATTTCACTCTGCAAGCGTCTGAAACAAATGTCATGTAACGCGGTTTACTTTTAATTCTGGAACGTGCCTCTCTAAGTTGAGCATCAGGCACCAAGAGCGTGAGCTTTTCTTAGTGAGTGAGACAATGATGATAGCATGTCCTTCGGGCATGCCAGTATTCTTTGCTACAAATGCCTCTGGAGGAGGAGGACGCATCTTGACAATACAAGGGGACAACAGGACAGTCGGGTTGTAATAAGGTTTCAGACTCTGGACATGTACTGTCTCGCATTCACATCTTCAGTGAGCGGACAGTGGGTCCGGCTCCAAGATCTAGTTGACAGGGCACGCATGTACAATGCGGTAGGGAATGCAGTATCTGGCGAGGAGTTTAGAAAACAGGCCAGTGGTGCATCAGCCGGACTAAAAAGTCAGGCTGGTGAGTGGTTGGGAGCTTGGTTGTCATCACAAAGAATCTTTTGGAGCCCTTCGGCTTCTGTCATGAATGAGCAGTGTAGCTGACGGCCTTCCTTAGTGTATTACGAGGCTACAGACAGTGATGTGCACTCTGATGGGTCAAGCCTGTGAGGCAGAAATTTAAAATAATATTGTCGTGTACGCGCACATCAACCGACACACGGCCACTCCAGAGGTTGTGCCTCGCTTGCCGGTGCTGCCCGACGCGCTCACGCGCATGGCGCCTTCCTCAGACTCTCGTCCCCAGCTCCTGCATATCGTGTTACGTCTTCTGCCCTCGCTGTAACTTCCTCTGCCTCCTCTCGTCCGCTTCTAAAAGAAAGCAATAAACAGTCTCCTGCCAGCCGCTGTCTCGTGTGGTTCCTGTGCCGCGGGGCTCTGAGCCCCCAACATAACACTGGCGACGAGAAGTGGAATTTTATAAGTGCGCAGCTCTCTAGGTTACGCCCATGGCTACTGGAGGAATGCAGGCCGCCATCGAGCCTTTTAGCGGCAAGAACTGGTCATCCTGGCTCCAGCGCCTGACCTTCTACTTCGTGGCGAATGACGTCTGCGACGAACAAAAGAAGCGCGCGCTCCTCCTGACGCTATGCGGAGCCGACACCTTTGAAACTGCCTGCGCTCTGGTCGCACGAAGACTCCTGGAGAGGTGGGCTATGCTGACACAGTTGCCCTTCTGCAGAAGCACTTCGATTCACGACCGTCTGAGTTGTACAGCCGGTACGTGTTCCAGCGACGCGACCAGCGGCCGGAAGAGTCGATCAGCAACTACGTTGCAGCCCTCAGAAGCTTGTCAGCTGACTGTAACTTCGGAGTGCCAGCGAAAACGTCTGCTACATCGACGCCACCGGCAGAAGGCCACGCAGCCGTTCTGGCGAACACCACCATGCTGCCCCAAGATGTGATGCTTCGCGACAGGTTCGTGTGCGGCATCCGCGACGAGCATCTGCAGCAGCGGCTGTTCGCGGAGAAAGACTTGACTTTTTCAACGCGCGTTGGACTTGGCACTGTCGTCCGAAAGTGCGTCAAAGCAGCAACGAGGGCTTAAGGGAGCGACGAGCTCCGCGGAGGTGCAGAAGACTTCGCCGTCTAAAAAGGAAAGCAAACATTCGTCTCAGCAACGGCCGTCTGCTACCGATGCGACGGCTGGCACGAGGCTGACACCTGCAAGTTCAGGACAGCGCAATGCCGTTTTTGTTCCAAAAAGGGTCACATCGAGAACGCCTGCATCTCCAAAAGAAGAAAAACAAAGAAGGCAACCTCAACGCCCGGCAAGGAACTCACATAGTTAACGCCCAACATGTGTGCTACGACCTCGAAGGCACCGATAAGTGCTACGACCTACATGCCCGTGAGTGGGCGACAACCCTATCCTAAATTCCTCGTTGACGTGAAAGTCGAGGGAAGGCCCCTGAAAATTCGAAGTGGACACGGGCGCCGCATGTTCTCTCATCAATGAGGCTACCTACCACCAAACCGTGGCCATCGAACGCCCCAAAGCTTTCGAGAGAGAACCCTAGACTTACGTACCTGGTCAGGGGAAGAACTTGGCACCCTCGGTTCGGCACAAGTTCGTGTGCGTTTCAAATCAAAGGACTACGTGCTGCCCCTGCTGGTAATGAAAGGGACTGGGTGCAACCTGCTCGGACGTGACTGGTTTTCAGCACTGAACATCCGTGTTCACGAATAAACCAGGTCGCCGAACCAAGTCAAGAGAGTCCAGGAGGTTCTTGCACGCCTCCTGATGTATTTAAGGAAGGTATCGACGGCTACGTGGGTCCATTGGTTCACTTGGACTTGGAAGAAAGGCGCTACACCCAAGTTTTGGCAAAGCACGTCCAGTGCCCCTAGCTTACCAAGAGCCTATGGAGGAAGAGCTCGACCGCCTGCAAAAACAAGGCATCCTGGAGCCGACGCAACACGCCGAATGGCCACACCTTTGGTGTGGGTGCGCAAATAGGATGGAACATTTCGCGTTTGTGGAGATTACAGGAGCACAGTTAACGCGGTGGTCAAGAGACGCGTACCCACTGCCGACAACTGCGGAGGTGTTCGCAAAGTTGCGCGGTGGGACGACATTTTCGACGCTAGACCTGTACCAGGCCTATCAGCAGCTAAGAGTGGACGACGAGACAGCCGCATTGCTCACCGTCAACACCACCAAAGGACTGTTCAAGGTGAAATCGCCTCCCTTTTGGAGTATCCGCTGCACCAGCCATCTTCCAGCGGATGATGGAGACGACACTGGCCGGAATTCAGGGGGTGAGTGTCTACCTTGACGACATTATTGTCAGCGGGAAGGACGTTTAAAGAGCATGCGCAACGTCTAGAGGAGTCCTAACGAGGCTAAGCGACAAAGGTCTGCGACTCAAGCGAGAGAAAATGCCGCTTCGGCATCAGCTCAGTCCCAATTTCTCGGTCATAAAAATCGATGCTCAGGTGTCCATACGACCGAAGAAAAGGTAAAGGCCAATCCTTGAGGCGCCAAAACGACTGACAAGACCTCTCTGCAGGCGTTCTTAGGGCTTCTCGCTTTTTACGATCGTTTTTGGAGAACAGAGCGACAGTAGCTGCAGAGTTGTATGGGCTTCTCGAGAAGAACACGCCCTGGAAGTAGGGAGAAAAAACACCAGGATGCGTTCGAGATGCTTAAGAAGATGATTCGTTTTCGACAGTCCTTGCGCATTATGACGAAAAAGGCCTCTCATTCTGTCCGTGGATGCGTCGCCATACGGCATCGGCGCAATTCTCGCTCAAAAGGATGCGTTCGGCCGAGAGGCTCCCATTGCATTCGCGTCACGAACTTTGGGAACCGCCGAGAAAAACTACTCGCAGCTCGATAAAGAGGGTCTTGCAGTAGTTTATGGCGTCAGCCACTTTCACCAGTATGTCGCTGGCCGGCACGTGACCGTATTAACGGATCACCAACCACTCCTAGGCATCATGGGTGGAAAAGAAGCAAATCCCTCAGATATTGTCACCGAGGATGACTCGATGGTGTCTGAAATTGGCCACATACGACTACGACTTGGTGTACAGGCCTGGACGCCTGCAACAAAATGCTGACGCGCTCAGCAGGCTGCCACTGCCCGCGCAGGTAGATGAGCCATGCCACCCGGGAGATGTGCTTATGCTGGCGTCCGTCCGCGCCACGTTTCGAGCTGTCACCGCGTCAACTGGCTGAGCTGACACGGAGTGACCCACTGTTATCCCGCGTGATGACAGCCATCGCAAACGGAGAGCTACGGTTGCCCAAGCAGGAATTTTCGGCGTTCGCAAAGCTTGGACACGAGCTTTCGCTACAGGAAGGCTGCGTCATCCGGGGTGCCAGACTGGTCGTTCCAGAGAAAGCAAGGGAAAGACGTGCTCGACTTAGCTCATGCAGGTCACAGGGGCGTAGTAGCTATGAAGGCGTGCGCTCGAGGCTATTTTTGGTGGCCCGGTGTCGACAACGACATAGAGCGGGTGGTCAGAAGTTGTGCAACTTGCTGCCAGCACCAGAAACGCCAACTAGGGCACCAGCTCCCGAGTGGAAACATGCGACAACACCATGGCACACAATCCACGCGGATTTTGCTGGGCCTGTGGAGGGAAGGATGCTCCTAATTGTAGTGGACGCATACAGCAAGTGGCTCGAAGTGCGCACCATGCGGAACATACAGTCGCCGACCACTGATCGAGGAACTGCGAAACCTGTTCGCAACTTTCGGCATTCCCGAAAGGGTGGTCACGGATAACGGCCCGTCCTTTGTTTCTGCGGAAATGGAAGAATTTCTGAAGAAGAATCGGGTGACGCACATCACAAGTGCACCCTATCATCCGGCCACGAATGGGCAAGCCGAAAGAATGGTGTATGAAACGAAACAGGCACTTGCAAAGGATCATTGCAAGTGCAAAGGCACTTGCAAAGGATCAGTCGGGTACATTTGCGTGCAGGCTGGCTCGTTTTCAGCTGAAACAGCACACCACCGTTTCAGTAACGACGGGCAAAACGCCAGCTGCACTCATGTTCGGCCGCGAGCTCTCAACGGCACTGACACGCATTCAGCCGCGACCAGCTGAGAGGGTGACCACTGACCACAGCGTTGCTAAGTTGCCAAGAAAGGTAGAAATCGGGCAATCGGTCTTTTTCCGCAACTTTGCAGGGAATCCTGCTTGGGTTGGCGGAACCGGTTAAAGAGACTCGGACATCGATCTTGGCTAATCAAGTCAAGAAGCGGAACGGTTCGTCGGCACCTTGATCACATAAAGCCAGGTGCAGAGGCCTACACGACAGAAGATTCACCGCGGAACGATCAAACGAACGGACCAGTAGCAAGTGATCAACAAGACACAGTGCCGGCTTCGTACGTGATCTCGCTCCCAGCGGAAGCGCCGCCGCCGCATGATCTGCCCACAACGCCCGACTCCGAGCATAGCGAAGCTGAGGCCAGGCTGGACACTTGTGCGACGCAAGCTCGCGATGACCAACCCAGCGGGTCCGCGCAGCACCAAAGTGCGCCTAGGCCCCAACGTGATCGGCGTCCACCTGACCGATACGGTGACCCCGTCTAAGGGGTAAGGGATGTCGTGTACGCGCACATCAACCGACACACGGCCACTCCAGAGGTTGTGCCTCGCTTGCCGGTGCTGCCCGACGCGCTCACGCGCATGGCGCCTTCCTCAGACTCTCGTCCCCAGCTCCTGCATATCGTGTTACGTCTTCTGCCCTCGCTGTAACTTCCTCTGCCTCCTCTCGTCCGCTTCTAAAAGAAAGCAATAAAACAGTCTCCTGCCAGCCGCTGTCTCGTGTGGTTCCTGTGCTGCGGGGCTCTGAGCCCCCAACATAACAAATATTATCTGGGTTTAACGTCCCAAAACCACGATATGATTAGGCAGACGCCTGGGGCAGAAATATGTCAAATGTACAAGTATGTTCACAGCCACACATGAAGAAGAATGGAGAAGAAGAAGAAGATGTTTCATGAATAGAAAGGAGGAGAGGTCAGCCTGGAAAGCGAGTTGAAATATGTGCCCCCTTCTCTACTCCCGCCATTTTCACTGTTTCATTCACTGCTTTTATTTGCCCGACAAAGTGGATAAGTACAGTGAATGCATGCGCATTCAATGACGCATTTCATCAGAAGCACGCTCTGCATTCTTCAGGCTTCGCGGCTCTTCCGCCGCTCTATTGAATTTTGATCCATGACCGAGCAAGAGCTCCCCCTCCAAATCTTGTCGGATTATTCTTCACCGAAGGGGGGGCACTTGCTCGGGATTTTATGGTAGCGCACTTGAAGTGTGTTTAGGACACTCTGATAGCACTGGAAATGATATGGCATGCCAATGAGGAATAATTTGAAGAAAAGTTTTGATGCAATTCTGCTATCGGACTGTCCACTTGCTACAAAACAATGAACCTTTTTGTTGTGGTAAGGCACACATTTACTACAAAATACATATGGCATTCTATCAGAAAACAACAACAATTAGCAAAGGGTCAGACTGAAATATGCAGTTGTTTGTGCCGTGCCACTGGCAACTGTGTGAAAACCTTAAATGTGTGCTTGTGCACAAAGCAGTTTGCTATTTCAGCACCTTGCATGCCTCCTTTAAGAAGCTGTTCACGTAACATAGAAATCTGTCTAAAGGTTCTTGGGGTTCACAACAACTTTCACATAATAGGGGACGTCAGGTTATGTGAACATTAAAATGGAACTGTACCAATAAGACCACTTGGCGGCCTTGCTACAGAAATGAAAGCTGCTACTTTTGCATTGAAGAGAAATCTGCAAGTGTGTGCACAGTTCTTCAAAAATGAAGTCATAGGGTCGCTTTTCTTAGTCAAATCATGTCCATTTCAACCAAACCAAACGTGCAAGAAGAGCATACCGGTTTGATAAAGACGTTTCCCTAGCCAGATAAATGAGAAACGTGAACCGGCAACCACGCAAGCTCCACTTCAAGGCACATGCACGCAACCACACAAATCGGAAACTTAGCAACAAGCTCCTAAGTATTTCACAGTTTCCATTTCTTGAACACACTTCACAACACTGCACAGAATTGCTCAGATGTGACACGGTGCGCAGAAGTTTCACCACACCGCATACCATCGGTCACAACAACACTTGCACGACGTTGCGCATCACGAATGACGACAATGACGGAGCAATAAAACTTGCCCATCCTGATCGTATTATCGTTGCTGAAGCTTCGGCTCGAGTAGCGTTCACAAATTATGCACACTATTTGCAGCGCAAAACGCAGCGCACACAGTACACACTGAATATCGTGGGTACAGCGCAACATCAGAAGGAAAAGACAACATCAGAAGGAAAGTTGTTGCTACAGTACACACCCGACGCGAACACTTGTTTCGGCGATAGAAGACTTTTGACATCGGCGCAAACTGAACGCGGCGCAAACTGAACGCACATCCTGCTTGTAACGGTGCCTGGTTACGTTATGGAAATCTGCTTTGCATTTACACTCGAAAGATGGACGGTACGTAATAGCAAAATATTTCGAGGGCGTAGTATATGGTCGACGCGCTCACTTTCTCTGGATGGAAATCTTGTACCTGCATTCGACGACTATTTTTGTGGGTGCTGGATAACTCTTGTAGCAATAACACTTGAAGCGGCAGGCAAATCAATTGCGGTGTTTCGTACACCGAGTGAGCAGAATGAAGAAAGAACCGAGTCTTTACTAGTGACAGAAGGTGCCTTGGTCGCTTGACAATATAGACTGCCGGCTGACAATTCCTCGGACACGCAGCGAGCGCTCCACTGCTATAGCAGAACCAGGCCCCGGAAACTCTCAAGTTCAAGCGATCGCCGCAGAGGGCGAAAAAATCGACCACGGCGAGTTCCGGCTTCAAACACCGGGAGTGGATCTACTAACCTCTGCGTTAGGATAACATGGCGACGTTGTGGTGGCCGCCATTCGCGCTATTTGACTTTTTATGTAGGGGCGCCCTCGTCGGGCCCAAACTTCAAATTAAAATATTCTTGAAATAAGGAAGTTTAGTTGTTTGCTTACTGTTACACTTCAATAAACAAATTGCTGTTTATACGAAGTGGCCGTGCCTTGCCAGGTACCACGTCATCAACCTTTTGTAATAGTTTTTGCTCCAACAAACTCGTAGTTGTCAGCAGCCTATCGGCATCATTATCTTCATTTCAAAATATACCGCGGCGCAACGACAGGTAACGGTTCGCGGTGCATTGGGATGGGTCTCGCGCTGTTTCGTTTCGCTGTAAATGTTTCGAGCGACTGCCGGTCGACAAACTCGCTTTTGTTCTGTTCGTTTTGACTCGTTAAAATTCCTTCGCGAAGTGCATTCAGCTGACTTCAGGGGAACGAAGGGACCGTTGAAGCTTTCACCGGATGACACTCGTTTCAAGCCCGAGAATATATGGACCGGTGAGTAAAAAACCCATTGCTTCAGTTTTTTTTTTTAACCAATGGCTTTGTGTGGATGTCACACGGAGGCGACGCACTACAATATTCAATTTTTCAACGTTATACTCTGTCGTTGAGAAAACGTGCGTTTCTTGCGGCGTGGCTTCACGTGGGAGCGGGTTGCTGAGTTTATCGTTCGGTTAACATTAACCAGGCCACTGCAATAAATAAAGGGAGGCAATTGCATCACCAACGCCTCGCATGTATCTTCGTAGCTAGCCCGTATATCAGTGCAAAAAACACATGAGTTATAGTTTGCCGGATCGCATTTAAAAGAAGCCAGGTTTAGAGGTCTCATTTCTCCTGTTGTCAGTTTAGGTTATCTTTACTACACATTTAGTGTAACAAAAGCTTCACATAATTATGAGTGTACTTTCACTTTAGTGTGATGAAAAACCGTCACTATAATCAGAAATATCTTTTGTTTTCTGCTGTAGCCTCCTGGCCTGACAAGGAAACAGCTGTGTGCAATGAGCAAGGCACCTGTTACATGACACGCCTTGTAAAGAAGCTAGCCCGAGTGATACAACATGCATTATAAGGTACGTTTACATATATGTATAACAAACCACTGTTTTGTTCACTATGTTTATATGTTTACTTTTGCAAAGTTTAATATTTCATTGATTATGCTTATCAATATCTTGTGATGTCATTCCTTGTTTTTCCAGGATTGCCAGGCAACGACAGGGTGACTACCCCCGAGTGTCCACTCTGCAAGTGCGGCGAAACATGTGAACGTCTGCTGCTACAACAGGTCATCTTGAACCTCACGCTTGCAATGCTGTATTTGTGAATGGTTTACCAGGCACCTCATGGAGGTGTGCCTACAATCGTCCACCAGTATTAGCTGTCTACTGTGTCATGCAATCTACACCGCAATAGCGTTGAAATTGAGCACTAGCTCCGTGCATTAGTTACGTTACCTGGCACTGCTGAGCTCAACGACGCAGGTTTTATACCCAGCCACGGTGGTCACATTTCATTGGGGGCGAAATGCAAAGACACTCGTGTGCTTAGATCTGCGTCTGAAGTTCAGGGAAAGACGGAAGCTTGAAGAGACGAAAAATTTGTGAACAAGAGGTGTCGCTGGAGCAAATGTTTCGACAAGCAGTCTTGTCTTCTTCAAGGCTATACTCGGCGACAACTTATCTTGGCATTGGAGCGAAGGCTACGGAGGCGGGGCATCCTCACATTTGTGTTACTACGCATGTAGTTCGGCATCTTGCAGCCGGTTTCAGTTCCAGTTTCGGTTTCGCTTGCTCGCATCGTTAGAGCGTTTAGCACCATGTCTACATGCAGAATGGGAACATCAGTGTGCGTAGATGCATCTACCTACTGTACTGTATATTGTCACAGGGTTGTTACGTTGACGAAGGCAGCAGTGGGTGTGTCGAAGATGAAACTCTTTATTTGGCCAAACTTGTGGGCGGGAAACGAGTCAGTCAGAGCGTCGTCCGTCAATAATTCTGGCAAGTCGTAAAGCGTGTCGGCTTTTATACATGTTCTATCGAATGTTCCAGTGTTATCGCTGGTGGCCACGTAATCCCTGACTATTCGCGTACCGCGCGCAATCTTAACAGAAAGATCTAAAACAATCGTGGCGCTTGTGGAACATCGCATCGCGGTCTGGGCGGAGCATTCCAAACAGTCTTTGCGGGTGAAGCCCGAAGACAACAAAATAAGACACATGGGAATAGGATGAACGCCACCAAGCGCACACCGCAACCTGAATACGGCGTTTGCTCGATTGTAACGCGATCACGATTGTAACGCGAGGGGCGACTTTAGTAGAAAAAATTTTGAGAAAAAGCTCGCATTGTATTCGAATAAATACGGAATGCAAGTACCATGATGCCGCTGAATTGGGTTTAGATTTAAAGAGAGCTCACGCTTAATTAAAAAGAGACTGATGCAGATTATTTTATCAAGCTTCGCTGGCCACACACCTTTAGAGAGCGTAGTTTCTCGGCCGTAGGTATTTCATTGCGCATGAAGTAGCTGTGCACTTTGCGCCGCAAAGCTGCCAACGCAAACGTGTAATAGCGCAGCAGCCGCGTCTTGCCGGTGATGCGCTTCTCAGTTTGGCCCGAGAAATTCAATTTCTTACGCTTTGGGGAGGCAAGTGGGGGCCGCAGAGCTTCAGCCTTGATACGCTTAACTGTTCGCTCACTCACTCCGGTGAGCTCGGCGAGAGTCCGGCACACTGCATTTGCAGACAAGTCACGCTGACGGCGCCTCACTCCAGCGATGACATTGCAGATAACTTGCGTGGTCTGGTTTGATAGCCACTTTCTGTCACATTTAGAGTACAGCTTCTTCGGAGAACGAAACGGCGAGTTTGCGGCCGCACACGGTTCAGGCCAACGGTTCAGGCGGCATCGCGGACGCCATGTTTACTGACTCTGAGAGAGCAGGCGTGAGGAAAATGTGGTGCAGGCGTGATGAAAACATGGTGCTGTCCAAAAAATAAAGACAGAAACAAACTTGAAGTCTACAATAACATTTTTTCACGAATGGCTTCCCATACTCGTTCTCTTTTTAAAATGAATAACCCTTTATTTATTGGAGCTAGGTAACTTTTCGAATTAGAAAATAAATATAGGTACTATTTCATGGCGCGCGCGCATGCAGGCACTTTGGCTCTGTAGCTTCCGCAGTGGTGCCAAGAAAAGTTGTCGCCGAGTATACAACTGCGTTTGTTTAACTCCAGTGAGTTAGAATCAATCTAGAGTTGCCCACTACTGCATGATTCATAATCATATCATGGTTTGCATGTGAATCATCAGAAATGATAAATTTAAGGGTAAATATATAGAAGTCTGTCTGGCTGGGCAAGATTATAAGAATAAAAAGACTCTCCAGCCACATTTAATCATTAGTCTTCTTAATTTAAAAAAACTAAGAGACCAAACAGGTCTCGAAAGGTAGGGTCAGTTTTTTTTTTTAAATTATAAATCACATTACAAAACGAACATCACGGTAGTGAGGGGAATTAACAGTCTTTCCAACATCTAATAATATCTGGGGTTTAACGTCCCAAAATCACGATACGCCGTAGTGGAGGGCTCCGGAAATTTCAACCACCTGGGGTTCTTTGACGTGCACCTAAACGTAAGTACACGGGCCTCAAACATTTTCGCCTCCATTGAAAATACAGCTGCCGCGCAACGTAAATGCAACATTTAGTTGTGCCTTACGAGGCAGTTTACAAACTATGCTCAAAACTGTTTTGCCTTAATTAACTTTGTTTAGATCATATAAGTTTACAAAAAGATACGACAAAGCTTTACAAGGCTGTGCTCAATTACATTAGCCTTTGCACATATGTTCAATGGGCTCCTTCAAATTGTTTACAGCTAATAAACAAACTATAAGTGTGGCGAGCACTTCTTCCAGCACAGCTTCACCAAGCACGTTTACGTTGTCGTGATGAGTGAGATTGTGTTCAGTGAGTATGGTAGTGTTTTCTTTTTTTACATAGCAGAGAAACGTCCCAAATTTGTTTGAACACACCTACTTCTGCTGTTTGTTTAAACTAACATGTCACAGTTGTAGCACCTACCACTATGAAGTGAAAGTCTGTGAACTACTGTCACGAAAAAAACCTAGGAAATCGAAGAGGTAATTTGAAACGTACATGAACTTGGACTTATCCACAGCCACACTACAAGATTTTGCGTATTGTCACGGGGTCGTGACGTCGACGAAAGCAGCAGTCGGTGTGTCCAAGATGAAACTTTTTATTCGGCCGAACTTGTGGCCGGGAAACGAAAAGTCAAACTACAGCAATACACATTGCACGTCGGCCGTCGATAAACTGGTCTGTGGCAAGGCGCGTCGGCATACATACCTGCGGCATCGAACATTCGAGCATTATCACTGGTGGCTGCGTTAGTTCGACAATAAACTGAGCTGTTTGCAATTGCACGCTCCAGCCTAACAGAAGATCCTAAAATAATCTGGAATGTTCCCAGACATTCTGGCACGGTTTGCGCAACGCAGTAACTACACGTGCAATTGGCCAATAACATAAAACATAGAAAGAAAGGAGCGCATGTGGCAGTATTTCAAGCCGGAGCTCCTAAAAGTAGCAGGGAGAATACATACTTGAGCTCCCAAGCCCAAATATATTGAAAAAGTAAATAACACAATAACAAGTATGCAATATATATATGACCTTTATTTATCCAGCATTGGCACAGGTTCACATCATTCCCCACAGTTTGATTTCGTGAGTGTTTGCTTGCAATAGAGTGCTCAAGTTCTATCGAGATGTCTATGTGATACAGAGATTGTGCTTACGGCTGAGCAGTTGTTTAGTGTTCTGTGCAAACACCAACAAAGATGTATACATTGCATGCCTAAAGCTTATTTTCTTAGAATTGTGGTTCTAGAATCTGTAAGCACTCGCCTTATATCTCTGTTTCTTTAGCATTCATCCACGCTGCATACTCAGCAGTTAGATTACTACTAGCGCCAAGAAATTCTAGCTGTAGAAACAAAACGAGCCTGAAATATTTTCTTCCACCTATTACCTGAATACGTAATACCTATGGTATGGCTTCACGGCCGAGAATTTAGCCGAGAAATTCGTGCCTGCCCTGTAGACACAACGCGATATCCCTTATTTGTAACGCATTCAAGGTGACATCGCAGAGCGAGAAAGATGCAGAACTGTACGCATCCGCGATTGTTTAGGTAAAAGATTAATCAAAACTACATTGCTCTCACTGCGCCAACTATCTGTCGGTGTAGCGCACGTTTCGTTTCCGACTCCACACCATGCACTCAAAGATCAACACAACCTGACAAGCGCCGCATAACTAACGGAAGGATAAGACCCTTGTCCTAAAGCTATGCTGTTAAAACCCAGACGCTGCTACACAATGAGAGCAACGCTCTTTCAGCGATCTCGGTGTTCAGTTATATGCACATATTTGTCAGCTTTCGACGTGTATGAGTGACTTGTTTTGCTTGGACCTGACTGTATACATTGCTTGTACCAGCTTGGGCACTCACAATAAACGATGCAAACCTTACTTGATTGACGTTGTTTTTGCCAGTCGAGGCCAGTTTGGTCACCTGGCGATAAATATTACACACGCGAGCAGCGATTTAGCAACGACAAAGAATAAAATACCACAGGGAGCAAAAAGCGCAGTAGCGCGACCAGGGCGAACCAACCGCAAAAACGCGTTTATCTAATGATGATGATAGTATTTGCAGCGCCATCTCGCCTCGCTCTGTTACAGTTCAGTACGCCGCCGCTACCCTTATTTCCGTACTACAGTCAAAGGTACAGTTTCCGTTCTCTAAAGTTGTAGATGTTCTCTGGCAGAACGATGCTACTTGGTGCACAAATAAAGACATGCCCACCATCGGAAAGTGTTGACCGCCAGGTCGGTCGAAATAGAGCATGGAGCGAGCACGGCAGCATTCATACTTCGGTCTCTCAAGGTGTTCAGGACCAACGTTACTAGATACATTCAGTTGTCAAACTCTCCGCTGCCGTCATACTCCGCAGGTGGCACCCTTTCTGTGCTTGTCGCCAGACGGCGGGACCGTCGCATCGGGCTCCAGCCGGCGCGGTGTCGTCTGCTCAGCGCAGGCGCGTTTTTTCACTTGATAGCGCTATCTAAGTGTTTTTAAAAGTTTTTTTAGACACTTATGCGTTCATGGCTAGCAAACATGGTACGCTCTATTGCATTAAGCACGGGTGACATGCAACATTCTTTTTTTCAAGTACTCATTCACTCCATTTCAAAGCAGATCGGACGGTATTACTTCACTTGTTTATTTATTTTGAATACCTGCAGTTATACATCCTGCAGGTATTTATACATACATGCACTTATGCATTTAACAGTTATACATCCACAAAAAATTATGCACATGTGCATCCCAGTTGCTGACAGTCTCCTTTTCATAGCAATTTAGCACGCTTTCTTGCTGCTTTCACTGGCACACTAGAGTCTCGCTGCTGGCGAAGAAACTTCGAATAGAAATGCATCCGTGTGGTCAAATAAAATTTGATGACTCGCGCACTTAGCTCCTCAAAATGCTCTGTGCAGCCTACCCGAGTCAGAGAACAACCAGACAGCTCTCCCATTATAGTCCAGAACAAATCTCCGAACACTTTGTTACCATTGGTCATTTTTTCAATTACACGTTCAATGCCGCTAAGCATAAATGTCAAAGCACTTGATGGATGCTGCAGTGCACCAGGCACAAAGGATCGCATCTCTGTTAAGGCTGCTGCTGCTGGAACGTGGTTATCAGATATATAAGTCGCAAGGCAATCTTCACAACTGGTGAACTTTCGCGCCTTCTTCACGACATAACCACCAAGGTAGTACAGCGCCTTGCTTTCGCAGTCGTGCGGTTACACGCGTGAAGCTTATGTACAGCTTTTAAGAGGGCGGTTAAGTCTTCGATAGCACGGATGGGAATACTTGCGTAAGCACTCGCTGCACGACCGTAGGCACTTCCCGTGGCCGAACTTTCGCTGGTGACAACTACGCTTTTTTCAATTTGCAAGGTTTCCTCTTCGTGCTTTACCGTGAAAAATGCGACGAATTCGCCCTCACTCCTGTCACCATGTTCATGAACCCCCGTCATCACGCGCCAGCTGGGGGGCAACTCTACAGATTTCATATCAGCTATCATTAATTCCTGAGTGTCTTGAGCTGGAAAGTCTTCCGGCTGCTCGAGGTTATAGCATGGCGCACCTTGGCGCTGCTCGCTTCGCGCTTTTGCACCTTGGCTTGCGTTTTTTCTCCGGTGGCTTCAACAGGTACGCGGGCAGGTTCGGAAACACCTTGGGTACGGCGTCTTTTGCGAGACTCCATTTGCCTCGTGGGATCTCGACGGATATCCCGTCGATGACATGGACGTACGTTTTCAATATGTCCTGTTGATGAAAGTGGAGGTCGCACACTCTTGACGTTGCTGTCAATTCCTTGCCCGCACGTGGAACTGCTTTGTTCCAAGCTGCGCGAAGACTCACGTCGGTCGGAGCGTAGAAAAAATGTCTGTACCGCAAGGACGCAAGCAGCTCGGACGAGCTGCTTGCGTCCTTGCGGTTGCCAACTTGTTGCGTCCACGCAACAAGTTGGCATGTTCACCCGAACAGACGACACATGATGCGAACGCAGTACGAAACGCCACCACAAAAGCTGCAGAACGCAGATAGAGAACGCGAACACGCGAACAGACGACACATGATGCGAACGCAGTACGAAACGCCACCACAAAAGCTGCAGAAGGCAGATAGAGAACGCGAACGCTTGTGCAGCGTTGGCCGGCGCGCGCGGTATTTTGAAGCCCGATGCGACTGCAGCGCCAAAACCTAGCAAGTGTGGTGGCGGTTCCGCGCAGTACAAACAAGTTTGAAAACTGAATGTATTCTAGTAACGTTGTCCAGGACTGAGTGACTTGAATGCGTCATTTAATTGACAGTACATCAAAACATAGTGATTGAGCCAGCCCTAAAGAAACTAAAGTCTTGCAGGGAGCAACAACTTGTACTGTGGGGTAGTAAGCCTGCTCTGCAACTGTGATGAAGGGATTGGTCTTGGAGAAGTGAACACAAGGATCTCTGCACATTTTGAAAGAACTTCATAGTATGGGACGTACTGAAGTAGGACTCAATAAAATGTTTCAATGGATTTCGTTGCATGGGGGTATAGCGCGCAATAAAGTGGCTCACAGGCTTGCTTGGAATGCCTTAGAACTTAAGGCAACAAAGAAAGCTTCCAAAAATCCCCGTCTTCCAAAAATCCCCGACTGTCGTGAAGTGTTTCTATTTTTTATGGCTGACGCATCACCAGCCATGTATGATAAAATGGCTAACCAGGGCAAAGGCCTTCCTGCTACAACACATCGGAGTGGGGTCAGCGTGTGCACCAGCATGGCTGCACAAGATCAGACTTGCCACTACGCCATTGTGTCCAATTTACAAGATCTATGGTGATATGAAACATTATTTTTGAAATGCAATAAACTTAAAGATTGAAATGTTTGCTTGATGCAACATAGCGCTTAGGCTTGCCCCATGATTGAGTGAATGTAACTTCTCTAGCTGCAACTGCTGTAGGCAAAGCTGCAGTCTCGGTGTAACACATGAGACGGTCTCTGCCAATTATTCATCTGTTCTCAGAATTGTTCAAGGCAGTGGGTCGTATAAATTCACATCGAAGTGGTAAAATGGGCAAGCCAAGCAAAGTAGAGGCTGAAGTGTACCGTCAGAGCATTGAGGAGAGCCTTCCACCCATGGCAGGCAGTCTAAGCATCAGTATACTTGCACACCAATGTTTAATTTCCACAGCAGTAGTATCGTCCATGAAGGGAGTTGTAGGTTCTGAGAATGGCAGTGTCAGTGCTTTCTGGGGTAGTTATAGAAAGCAGCACATATTTACATGCACACGTAGTACAGAGGTGATTGTCTCAAATATAAAAACAAGAAGCTTAATGAGAGAGAGCTGTTGAGGAGGCTTAAGCTAGTGGACAAGTCGGAAAGGTACAATGTTCACAAACCCAAGAATCCTTGCGACAACATGCCTGCAAGCTTATTTCGCGACAACACACAGGCCAATGAAACTTCAGAGCGTCTTTATGGAATTGGGCTAGGAGTATTCGGCAGCAGCACGAAGGACAACCTCCTAGCAGATGACGTCCTCGTATTGTCAGCTTGCCTGCAGCAAAATGCGACGTCTTTATGCTGGCCAGCAGAGGCGAAGCACGTGATAACCGCACGAAGTCGAACATGGTGTGTTCGAAAATGTCAAGAAAATGACTACAGTGTCATCAATGTAGCACAACTAAGTATTTGCACTTGTAGCCATGAAGGATTTCACTAATCATCCGTCCAAAATTTAACCGGGGTGTTGCACAACGCAAGCGTGACGCCCAACTTATGCAGTCCAATCAGGAGTGACGACAGCAATCTGCAAACAACCAGTGTCGACCATCAAAACTTCCCAATAACCATAACAGAAATCTGAAGATGACAAACACAGGTGATGCGCGTAAGTCTGTTGTCCGGTGTCCACTACGTTTCTTCACAGCAAAAAAAAAAAAAAAAAACGGTCCTGAAGGCCTTGCGAAGGGACGTGTGCAGTGGTCATGGTGGATGGCAAGGCATGGGTCGGCATCGCAGCTCAGTCACATGATACAGGCTCTTGAGGGGGCCATGTAGCAACGGAGTGCATGTAAGTAGCCCAGCGATAAGTGGCTGTTCATGCTTCATCTCAATAAATCCTGATTGACAAACTGCTATTCTAAAAATGGCAAAAAAGTATTGCAAGGGAAGACCTTAAAATTGACAAGTCAATATCAAAAGAAGTGTGCAGCAGGTATTTTCTTCAAAGCGATTATGTTGAAGGCTACCATATAATACAACTGTTGTGGTGCTATGCCGACAGTCTTCGAAGATTATGCTTCTTGCATGGCGCCTATCTCAACAGAAGCCTCGCAAGGCTGCAACAGCTAGGAACCCACCATTGCGTCCTCAACCTAATAAACGAAAAGCCAAAGGAGGAGAGTCATTGTATGACATTTCAAGCACACAAGACCACTAATGAGTGCACTAGAAGTGTTTCCACACATGCCACAAGCAGTCAGTGAGTCGGCAATGAGTGAGTTGTTGTTTCATTGTTAGCAAGACTGCATGCTCAAATTTCCTGCTACCTCTCACACTGCACAACATTGTTCAGCAAGTAGCAATAAAAAAATGTGACCACCTTCAGTGAGGACAATAATTATGGCTTGATGCAGACTATCGTTGGGGGTTCCGACAAAGAAGAAAAGAAGGCAGCTCTCCTTTTGCATTAGATTCTAAGCCATGAAATGAGCGCCGGAGCTACCCTGAAGATATAATAGACTGCATCATTTGGCACTTAGCATCGCCCATGCTGCTGATTGTCATCACTTTTGAGCAGCAAGCAAAACAACATCACTAGAAGCTGATGAGGCTGCAATAAAACTCGAGCGGTCATTAAGACCAAAAGGCAAACACGTTTATTGAATTAAAAGACAGACGGAACAACAGTGCATTCTGAATCGAGTATTATGTGCTGATATTCAAGATGTAAAAACTGCACAGCAGACAAGGACTGATGAAAATTACAGACACAAACAGCGCTCTTTTTACAGTCATTATGTCCTACCAACACACCCAATTTTCCACTCTACTGATCTTTAAGTTGGGACGACCACACAGACAATATTTTGCTAGTATTATTTTACACATGTAGAAAAAGATGGACTAATAAACGCATGCAGGCGAGCACTGCAAAAGAAGAAGTAGTTGGAGCAATGAAAGGCAGTCGGTCCGGTTCCTTCGTGGATCGCTAGTTTTCTTTACGTTTTGGTGCCGAAAATCCCCATGCGGACACGTTTCTCTGATCGCACGACTCGAAGGGACCTTCTACACGTCTGTGTCGCGCTTCGAGCGCAAAGGACTGACTACGGATCGTTTGTGATTGCCGTGGACCCCATACCTCGACATCTGATAGGTTGGATTGCCTCAAGACCAAGCGCTCAGCTCGACGAGCACAGAATATGAAGCTTCTACAGTAAGCACGGTCTCTACTGACGGATCCTGCTGGGGATGAGGCCAAGCTGACAGGTATTTATGACCATCTATCGGGTACCAACAGAGAGCTCTCGAAGCCGACGATGAGCTCGAAGCAGACTATCTATCTGACTGTGTCAGAGTACGACGACCAAGCCATCAGCATGCTTGCAGAGGTTCGCTGCAGTATCACTGTTTTTGGGATGCGCGGAGAGTACAGTGGCGGCTGCTCCTCAGAATGCAACCCCGACAGCTCCTGATGCTCTGACCAGAATTGACCCAAAGCTGGTGACCCTTGACTTTCCAACATTTAGAGGCGATATTCACGAGTGGTCAGCTTTGTGAGAGCAGTTTGAGCAGACTGTTCATATTGTAACGTGGTCGCGACGTCGACGAAGACAGCAGTCGGCGTTTGCAGAATGAAACTGTTTATTTGGCCGAACTTGTGGCCGGGAACTACAGCAATACACGCTGTACAATGATAGCGGCGAACAGGGCGTCGTCCGTCGATCAACTGAGAAGCGGTCAAGTGCGTCGGCTTTTATACAGGTGCTATCGAACTTTCCAGCGATATCGCTAGTGGCGGCGTTATCTCTCGATAAAGCTGGAACATTGGCGTGCGGCGCGAAATCTTAACAAAACGATCTGCTACAATCGAGAAGTTTCTCGAACACTGCTTCGCGGACAGCCTGGAGCGTCTATAACCGTCCTTGCTGGTAAAACCCGAAAAAAACATCAAAATAAAACAAGAAGTGGGCGTGGCATTGCCCCCCTCTGAAAAAGCATCGTCCCGATGCTTGTGAAAGAACAAAGAAGAGAAAAAAAACAAGTGCATATGTAAATAAATTACAATATCAAAGGTAAGTAGAGTCCCCAGATTCGCTAACGTGCAAAAAACGGCTTAAAGGGGTCATGAAGCACCCGTTGGGCTTGTTGAAAAAACACATCCTGCGGAAAGCTGACACGGATATGAACTGCTCTGCCAAATATTACAGTCGTGCGCGCCGCGTAATGGCCACAAGCGGAGCGCGAAGTTGCCGTTTCCCCAGGCACCTTCTTTTCAAACAGAGGCCGGTTCTCACTCTCGTCGGAGGGCGGGGCGTCTGTCCGTTTACGTCGCGGATCTGTCCGTTTACGTCGCAAGAGTTATAGCATGCTTATTGGCCGATAGCCGACGTAAATCGAGAGCGGCGTTCGGATCAGATGAGCTTCTTGCCGCGGGGTGCCGCCACTTGCCGGCGCCGCACTCCTCAGTACACGGTAGCCGCACTCGCGCAAGCATATCACAGCGGGAGAGCGATCGCGTTTCATGACGCGCGCTGACGTAACTTCTTTCCCCCATGCCATCCCTCCCTGTCTAGCTTCCAGTGCGCTCGTCGGCACGAGAAAAGAGAGAAAGCGCTGGGAGCGTGCGCCAAACCAGCGCCCTCTAGATTTTTTCTAGGTGGCATTGGCCAAACCCCCGTAACTCCGTTGATTCTTGACGGATTCGAGAAATTTTTGCGGCAATCGATTCGGGAGAGCAGTACACTCCGATACTGAGGTCATTAGATCATTACTTGGAAAAGTGGTTCATGACCCCTTTAAAGGAGCACTGACACAAAAATATTGCACCTTGTTTTTTTGTTGCAATAGATAGCTTATGATCCACTTATCACGGCTGCAAACCTCGTTTGCGCGAGTGCGCGACGGTTATTTATTTAGAGACGTTTTTAGAGCGCCCAGTCGCAGTTTCGGTTTCAAAGAGCACCGAGCTAGGCAGCACTAGAGTGACCTAGAATAAGGGGAGTGTCCAAAGCGCCGGCTCCCGCGTGGGCCTTTTGCCGTGAATTCCCGCGCCGCGCCGCTGCTGCGCCGGACCCGTGGGCTTTCCGCGCTCGGGAAGCGCGCGGAAAGCGAGGGGCGTCTGCTACGCGCTGTAGTTTTTTGCGCCGCGTTTCCACACCGGGCACTTGAAGTCTACTTAACTTTAGTAATGCGGTGCGGAATGAAGCTTATCCATCTTTAAGCGTTGTGTTAATGCTGGGCAACAACAGAATGCAAAAAATCATGTGTCAAGCGGCATCAGCGTGGCCTAGTTCCGGTCACAGAGTTCGAGAACGTTGGTGCGTGTGTAAAAACGCGCAAAACGGACACGCGCAAGCAAAAATTCGCGCGAGTAATCGGGCAATAGCATCACGCATGCACGAATTAAGAGTAATAAAAAAAAAGTAAATTGCACGCGCAGTCAGCTGAAATACTTGCGCGCAGTGACTTCAGGAGCTTTTTACTCATAGTCGCCACTGGTTTCTTAGCCATATGCCCACCGCTTTATTTGACAATTCATTAGCCTCCACAAGCTCTTTATTATGTACGGAGCACACCGGAAAGACGCAAGGGAAAGCAAAAAAAAAGATAAAAAAGAGTATAGACGGCCATACGACCGCAATGCTGTTGGCTTCTTTTTGTGTCTGAGGTAGCGTACAACAAGGCTCACCGTGCGCAAACATTTGAAAGAAAAACAATGCCAGGTAAACTAACCTTACTCCACAAGCTTTTGCATAAAAGGCGTAATATAGAAAATGTTTTACAAATATCCAGATATCATGAAACAAAGTTGCAAATGCCCCCATTCTTGCTGTACAAGCTGCCTGAACGAAAATGCGGTAAGAAAAAAAAATTATATATATATATATATATATATATATATATATATATATATATATATATATATGTATATATAATCGCATGTTGCATTGGATCGCTGAACGTCAGTATGAAACGTTCGCGCGAGATGCGTGCATTGCTTCAAACAACTCATTCTCAACTTCAGATGTTTTCACGGTTCTCGGAGGTTACCGTTCGCCCGGTTCAGAGACATTACGAAAAGATGTGGACGAGTAGTTACATAAAATACAATTGTTTCTGCGGCAGTTGAGTGCGCGCCAACAGGGCACCCGACTGCAGCGAAAGCTGTTATGAGATCATTTCACCGGCCGTTTTTGGCGCCGTAGTTGTCCGCCGCCGCCGCCGGTGTCCGTAACCAGTATCGCTCGAAATAAGAAAAAAAAACGAAATAGAAAAAATTCAAGGATGGAACGAGGTTCGAACCTGGGCCCTCTGCGTGGGAGCCCAGTATTCAACCTCTGAGCCATGCCGGTGCTTGAAATTGCTCTGCAAAAAGGTCCTATACAGGCTTCATGTCGGGAAGGAACCACATTAGCATATGCAATATAGCGTGGTAGAAGAGTGAAATAAGCACCAATCGTCGCACAACGCGAATTCTGTAACCAGGCGTCACACAATGCGAATTGCGCAACGAGTAGGTTGTTGAATGCTTCCAACCCATTACAAAGGACTCTGCCATAATTCTTCATCGTCATCAGGCACAGCATCAACAAAGTGCGCATAATGCCTTACATGCGTATAGCAGGTACCAACGCTCTCCGTAGAATGACGAAAAATGGCACAGTGTCTGCTGCCCTACTTCTCAAAAATTACAATGATTTATAGCGTAGTGGGTTCCTCGCAAGTGCACTTGTATTAGTTGCCAAGGAAGCCCATAAGCGCATGATCCACTTCCTGGTCTCAGTAAAATTACACTGATTTATAGCGTAGTGGCTTCCTCACAAGTGCACTTGTATTGGTTGCCAAGGAATCCCATAAGCGCATGATCCATTTCCTCGGGGTCTCGGTAAAGTTCTTTGCCCCCCTCCCCGTCTCTCTCCCATGTCAACGTATGTTATACAGTATGACGGGAGAGGGAAATAGTGACCGGGCGTCACCCAATGCAAATTACATAACTGGTGGGCCGTTTAAAGATTCCAACCCATTACAAAGGGCTGAGCCATAATTCTTCATCGTCATCAGTCGTCGCGTCAACAAAGTGCACATAATGCCTTACAGACGTGTAGCTGGTGCCTCGCTTCTCCGCAGAATGACAAATAATGGCTTAGTAGGTGCTTCCCAACATCACAAAAATTGTGATTTATGGCGTAGTGGGTACCTTTCTATGTATTGTAGCTCCAAGAGAGCTTAATGGGCTAACGCCGCTCTTCCAGCTTTCGCTGTGACTGTGCTGCGGTTTCAGCGCAGGCCTGGCGTTTTTTCCTGATGACCTCAATATAGCGTCCACCAAAATTTCGTGCTGAAGCTCCGGAGTACTTAAATAGCGAGTCTGCTCATCTCTTGAATAAATATAAAGAGATGACCAGACGGGTAAAGCAAGCCTCTTTTGTCCCGCAGCCGCGTGTAATCAGCTGCTCTGAACTGAGAATCACGTTTGTTTTCGGGCGATCGCTCGTAACATGAAGTGAGGCATACACGATGTTGCACTGTTATCGTTTCATTTTCTTTGGTTTGTCTTTTTTTTAAGGCTAAAGCCTTAGATGCCTCATCAAACACGAAAATTGACCGTCGGCGTCCCGCGTAGCCAACACGAGTGATGCACAAAATCATCACGCGATGACGTCGACAGAACTTGTGACGTCAATATGACATTATTCAACGTGACGTCATATGATGGAGCCATATGGTGATGGCGTTAGACGATGATGACGCCATCACATGACATGGTTGCTTTCCATTGCCTCCGTGATCGGCCCCCGATGTAGGCAATGTAAAAGCACGTGAGGTGCAGAAAGCTTGCAATGCCTTCGATCCTGTGGGCAGTCCGAAACCACGTTATGTGCAGAACGCTATGGGAGAGGGGCGAGGGAGGATCAATGCATCGACTGACGAAAAAGATGGCTCTCGTTTTCGAGTCATCTCCGGCGAATGCATAAGGGATCATGCTTTTTTTTTTCATCTAATTTTTTCGCATAAATTTTACCGACGCGGTCAGTTCTTCAATATCTATGGGTAAGTCTAACATGTTGACATCGCTATTGGTGACCACCACGTTTTTTATAACCTGACGGAAACAATCGTCAGACCACACATCGTCAGAATTATTTCTGGATAAAGAAAACCGGTTTGCGCGCCACACACCATATTATTATTGTTAGTCGTTACGCAAATGGCAAGCATGTCAAGTTAGCGATGCCATGACCTATCAGTTCTGTTATGCATACGTACATTCGTTCCCCTTCGTGCCAATTTTCATGTATACCAAGTGGACGAGACGCGAGTGCAATAATTTTTTACTTTTGGTACCGCGGCCACTCCGACTGACACATTCGGCTTCGCATGAAATGGCTTGAAACAGCAGAGCGCCGGAGGGAGCCTTGTAAAACAAATCGAATGCACGAAATAAAAGATAGGATATGAAGGGTGCAAACGCGTTAGCATGCATGAGCTAGTTACTACGTGCATATGTGCTACGTTCTCCTGGTTATCTCCAGTTTATTCTCTCCTGCAGCAAGCTTACGTTCGTCATTCCACACGAAAGTAAGGTAAGCGCCTTTTCTCACGATGAAGTGCGCGCAGGATGCGTTCCTCAAACAGCCGCGGAAGTGTCGACCGGTCAATGCGGTGATAAAGCAGCTGCAAGGATATATACAAAAACACAGTTTCTCAACGCACAAACGCGTTCTCTGTGTGATGAGTCGCTGCAGTATTATGTTGCAGTGACGCAATATTCAATTTTGCCTAAATTTCCACAATTTTAGCTAATAGCGGCCAAAATATCACGCGCGTAGCAGACGCTCGCCGCTTAGGCGCGGCTTCCGCCGCGGAGAAAGCCCACGGGTCCGGCACGGCAGCGCCGCGGCGCGGAAGTTCACCGCAAAAGGCCCTCGCTCCTCCCATGTATTTGCGCGGCGCTTTGGACACTCCCCCTATTCTAGGTCACTCTAGGCAGCACTACTTCCGGAGGACGGGTAGCCACAGCTACAGTGTACTAGAAGAGGGCAGTGGGCTTACTCCCCGGCGGAGGGTATGCGGTGGGGTGGCTCCACAAACGTCGCCAGTGTGTGCTTCTCTCTTCGCCCGGGCGGCGGCGCTGGCATCGCCATCAATAGAACTTAGGGGGAGCGTAGCGGCTGAAAGTGCTGGCCAGCTCTTGCACAGCAGCAGTTGTCGAGCGACGTGTTATTGCTGTGGACGTTGTAGCGCCGAGTTTTTGCCGTCAGCTGTGAGCCGTACGCCCCACGCAAGAAATCGGTATGTTGTTTAGTGCCTTAGCCATGCCGCGATATCGGCAAAACCACTGCTACGCGCCTGGGTGCCAAACAGGCTACGTGTTCGTGAAGGGTGCCGAAGTTGTCGTTGTTTGGCGTCCCGAAGGATAAGAACAGGTGTAAAGAATGGGAGAAGAACCTGCGCAGAGCGGACAAGCCCCTGGAAGACACCAGCGCAGTGTGCGAGCTCCACTTCGAGTCGCGTTATGTGCTCGGAGACTATGTGCATATTATCGAGGGAAAAGAAGTGCAAATGCCTCGCGGGAGACCCATTTTCTGCGCTGATGCTGTGCCGACGCTTCTAGCAAATCTGCCAGCTTACATTAGTAAAAATCCGGCACAAGAAAGGACCGCTCGTAAGAGGAAACGATCGGAATCTTCAGACGGACAAAGCCCGCATTCTGTCCTACCGACAATGCGGCCCGTTTGCACACACTGACGACGCTGTTGATGCAGGCTGTGAAGAATGGCCACAAGCATCTACATCTCCACCATCTGATGATGGGAATCAGTTTTAATCTAGAAGTGCCTTCACAGTACTGGAGCAAGCACAGTTTTCCTGGCCACGCCGGTGTCGTATACTGCACGGCCGTGCATAGGTCGGCAAACTCACTCATGAGCTGACTCACTCAGGCTCACTCAGACTCAGATCGAGCTGTGAGTCTGAGTCTGACTCCGAGTGAGTCCGGTTGAGAAAAATTTCAGTGAGTCTGAGTCCGAGTGTGAGTGCGCACGCAGCTACTCTCACAGTTAAAGTAATTAGTTTTTACGTTGTCACACGTCTTCATTTTTATATGTGAAAGGACTGAACAGTGACAGAGGAGGAAAGCGGCAGAGGGCCAAGCAGATGAAGCTGAGCCGTTGCACATGAAGTGAATAAAGTGTGTAAATCAATGGTTGGATGTTGTACTTAATTCAGTTCCTGAAAATAATGAGCTTCATGTCGGGAACAGAACCTTGTACATATGCCTAACAGACGTGTAACTTCATAATTATAGTAATTAATAACCCCGAGAAAACTACTGTGCCATGTGCAACAACCGAAGTAGAACAAAACTTTCAGCTACAATTTCATTTCAGCATAGCAAAGGCACAAACCTAGCCAGCACGCCTGCATGTTGAAGCTCGGCTAGGAAGGAGCGTGCACTGTTTTCTAATTTTCTGGCGGAAGGCAGGGCATAATCTTGCTACAAAATCGTTTTAGGTTAGGTCTACGCGGCATGTAACCGTATAATGTGGTCGCTGTATGAAACCGTATATTCTAATCTGAGGGGTACACCGTCCTTTTGGGCTCGGCGAGGTGTTATATTGGGGAAAATACGATGTGGCCTGAACAAATGTAGTGCTTGTCAAAATGTGCAAAGAACTCAAGCCCCCCCCCCCCTAAAAAAAAAGAAAGAAAAGAAAGCGTTAACTGCCTCGCACTAGAAAGGAGAAAACATAGGCTGCATAAGCTGCCATCGGACTGACTTTCGGCAAACTCTATCGCAAAAGAAAGGGGAATAATGGCGAACCGAGAGCAACATACGTTCTCAATACAGTCAGAGGGAAGTCAGTACAAGCAAGTTTATCATAAATATCGAAGAAACGCGCGTCGCAACTCGTACGAGCGGCCAGCGGCGAGGAGCTTCTGCAGGCGAAGCTTCCATCGAAGATGCCTGTGGCGCCACCTCTCCTATGCGACACCAACTGCGTCAGAGGAGCGGCGGATAGAGTGCCTCGATGCGCGCGCCCCCGCTTAGAGTGCGGTCATTCTTTGAAAGGGTCGACGCCGCCTCGACTCGCGCGTCCGCCATGTTTTAGCCCACGCCGCGCTTTGGTTAAACGTGCATGCTGCGCCTACCGCCTTGTCGCCCGTCTGCTCCGCCGCGAGTCCCGCAGGATGACTGGATGTTGCGTGCCACAGTGCACGAACCATTCTAGGAATGGTTGGAAGATGTTTTCTTTCCCAAGGGATCCTAAAAGAAGACTTTTATGGACAGTGAGGATAAAGCGTGATAAGTGGCAGCCGACGAATGCCTCTCGTGTGTGCAGCGTGTGTATTGCAAGCTTTGTTGCTGTTGCCCATCACCTTTCCTTTGCTACGTCGGGTGCTTTTGGGACGATTTCTGAAACGGCGTATATGTTACTAGTAACGCAGTCACAGAATAGACTATTGTAAGTTATGTGTGTGCCGTGGTTTTGAGTGCGAGTTGGTGCCTCTTCAGCGCGCATTGTCGCACTTGAACACGATCGAACGTTGAGCGAACTAGTTAGTTCGCTCAACGTTCGAATTAGTTCGGTGCAGAGCTTGAGGCCACAGTTCACGCAGTCGTCGCAGGTTGCGACTGCATTCAGTAATTTTTTATTAAAGCTTGCAGATCAGAGTGAAAGCTTGTTCTTAATTTTGGTGCTTGCTTCCCCTCCCGTGCTTAGTGATAAGAAAAGCTATAAATATGCTAGCTGTAAGCAGATCACATGAGCCAGAGTTCAAAAAAGGTCAGTAAAGTTGAAAATTGGGCGAGTTGGTGATAGTTCATGTTTACGTGGGAAGCAGCGCAAATTGGACAAGGCACGAAAAGGAACGAAGAAAGACAGGACGACCGCTGCACTCGCAACTAGTTTATTTCGAAGAAAACATAGTTAATATACATACATGCAGGTGTACCACGTGTGGCCATGACTTACATATTACAACGGTTTTTTTCAATGATTTTCCAAAAAAGACACTTCGCTATCACTCAGAACTACGGATGGCTGGCTGATGCAGTCATTTTTTCTTTTTCTGATATGGAAAGCCTCGATCACTTCCCTGGTTAGCTGATCCTTGGATTGTGGTTGCAATCCGCTGTTCTCTGAAACGATAATACTTTCCAATCACGCCCCTTGCAGAAGGCCGCCAAGCTCAAAGGGCGATGACGTAGCGATTACGTTGCTTACGTCGTCAGGGCAACAGTAACAACAGCCGCTCGCCTCCACCCCCTCTTCCTCCCTCTCCGCGCGCCGTTTTCTTTCTCTTTTTTTTGTGCGCTTGCTTTTCCTCCTCTCCCATGCCGCGCACCGTTTTTTATTTTGTACGCTTGCTTTTTCTCCTCTCCTATGCCCCGCGCCGGGATTTTTTTTTTTTTTGTTCGCGTGCGCTCGCGCGCGTGCTGTGCTTGGCCGCGCATTCGCGTTTGCCCGCAGCCAGCATGTGCTAGAGCATAAAGGATGAATCCACCTACAACATTTCTGTTACCTCTTTTTATTGTTCTGTTTCCGAAACTCAAGATTTGCATGTAATGGGACACGATACAAGTTCAGGAGAAGAACAGAAGGGAAGAATTCACAGTGTGTGCATGACTAAACACAAAAGTTCATTGTAAAATTTAGAAATTAAAAAATCGAACACATTGGAAAGTGTAGGCCCTTTGACGTACACACATATAAGAAATACGATTTTCATTTGGTGCAATACCGAGCAAAGTGCAGAGGAGCCTCTGATGAGAGGTAATCATGTAGTTTAAAGAAATGTCAGTGCATGACAAAAACATAACGAAGCGCAAAATGTGTAAATATGAAATAATATTGCAATGATTTACTTATTAACCGTTGAAATGATACGAAACACAAAACAACCACTTACATATTTGCTCAGATTTTGCACAAATATACATGAAATGCTGGACACCTTCACCAGATAAACAAAATGAAAAAGATAAGATTTAGCACAGTAAGTAGTACATTGCGCTAAAAAGAGCAAGACACAATATATGGTACTTGAACACTACTTGAAAGTTAGTTGGTGGCAACGGGATGCAGGCCACGGTCAGTTTATGCAGCAGCACATGACATTCGAAGAAAAGCGTATTACTCAACGACCAGGTGAAATAAGCCTATACGCAGCTTTTCTTTCACCGCGAATACAATGCCTAGCTGAATGTAACGCCACTGAAGGGAGGACGTCATGTTGGGTGCACTGAGCACTTCATTGTGATAAACACAAACAGTAAAATTCTGCATATAGGACATGTCTCAGGCCTACACATGAATCCTTAGAGCGGTTTTTCCATAGGCAATAACAGAGACAATATATAAACACACAAACTACTTCTTCAGCCGTAAGTACATAGCATATTCACGCACCGAGAAGAAGCACTGGGGGCAGGGTAGAAAGCTGGTCCACTTGAGTTGCGGATCGAGACTTCGCAGAGCGCTGATTCTACAGCTGTTAACCCCTCCTTGGGCAAACGCATCAGTTCTTGCCTTCTCGAATACTCCGAAAACGTTTCCGTCCTGAAATAAAGCAAGTGAAAACTATTAATTCCAACGATACAAATTACGCAGTCGCATGAGGCAAACGTAGTTTCGTCGTCTCGGCTCAGTGCAAGCTGCGAATTAGGCAGTTTTAGAATAGCGTACGCTATTTTAGCGTTTGCGGCTCGCTATTTCCGTCACTACGGGAGCCCGCAAGCGGTTAGCGTACGACGCATGACAGTTGCGCGAAAAGCCAACGCAAAGCTTTTCGTACGCTATTCTAAAACAGCCTATTGCGTCTCAGGAACGCGTATTTAAACGATGGCGAGTGATAAACAGGCAAAAAAAGCAAAACGCACTTCCATCACGCAGTTCTGTCATAGACGCAAAAGTTAAACTATGAGTCTCAAGTTCTTTAATTTCATTCCTTCTAGGAACAGCGATATTAACTGCAACATCGTGCTTTTCACGATTCAGCCGTAATTATAAAAATAATAACTGTATTGTCCAACTGCAATTCGTAAATGTGTGGCTGCGAACGCAAGCCGCATGCTCACCTTTAGTTTTTCGGAACCTCGAAGAATCTTGCGGAACTCGGCCGGTCTTGAAGTATCCGTGCACCGTTCCATGATGTACGAATGGTGCGTGCCGTTAACCACCACGGCGGCAAGAGCGCACAACACGCAAACACCACGAAAACTCCACACGCCGGCCAAAGCTCGCTTCATGTAACGGAACATCACGAAACTTCATATCAAGGCCGGCGACTAGGACGGGCTCCTGTATGGCGGCGACGGAGCACGGCTGACATAACGACCACTCCGATAAGTCTCAAGAGCGAACAGTGACCCGCTAACCACAACGGGACACTTGCAGGTGTCCGCCAAGCATAGCCTCCCTGCACGGCCAGAGCCGTATATACGGCTCTGTGCACGGCCAGCCTGGTGCCCGCTCTCAGCACTCGCTCCATGCTACAACGGAACTTTCGAGGAATTCAAAACTAGCGTCGCGGCGCGCGCGCGGCCGCGGCCTCCGCGGCCGGCGCGGGGTGCACGGCTTTGCCGGCACGGCGGCAGGCTGCCATTGGCTGCTTTAATTTTGAATCTCCATGAACACTAGCGCCAATTTCACCTTCAGTTACGGCCCCTTTTAAAAGGCCGCCGAACTAGCAAATTATTCAAGATGGTGTCGGTGACGTCATCATGACGTAATTCTTTGGGACGCCGGAGCGGCAGTGTTTCCGGGTATTGACGTAGGTGTGTTTACATATCCCCCGTGTTGATGTCGGCGTCGCGAAGCGCTCGCATCTCGCTCAGCCGCGTGGCATGCACTTTAAAATTGATTTTAAATATGTTCTAGGCTATATTGGCCCTTGATATTTCGTAGACGTTGTGTACGGCTCCACATACATCTATTTCACTCATTATCTCGCCTTCGAAATTTTGTGTCAGTGCTCCTTTAAGACGCACGACATGGACGACTTCAGGTCGTGCGCGGCGTCGCTGGGAGTTCGTAATGCCGTCCGGGATGACCTCGTAGTCAAGAGCGCCGAGAAGTCGAAGAACCTTGTAGGGTCTGAAGTATCGCCGAAGGAGTTTTTCGCTAAGGCCACGTCGGCGTATCGGCGTCCAGACCCAGACACGGTCGCCGGGCTGGTATTCCACGAAGCGTCGTCGAAGATTGTAGCGACGGCTGTCGGTGTGCTGCTGGGTCTTGATGCGCAGGCGGGCGAGCTGTCGAGCTTCCTCGGCACGTTGTAAGTAAGCGGCGGCGTCGAGGTTTTCTTCGTCGGTGACATTCGGTAGCATGGCGTCCAGTGTCGTCGCCGGGCTCCTTCCGTAGAAGGGTTGCTGATCGGGCGAGTTGGTCATCCATGAACGTAGCGTGTAAGTTGGTCATCCATGAACGTACCTTGGTTTAAGAACACGTGCAAGATGAGTTGTGCTTTCTCGCGGATGTATAAAATGGGTGTGATTGGCATGAAATAAACAGTTGGAAGTTTAGCGCCTACCTATCTCTACGTCTGTGTCCTGTCCCTTTCTTTTATGTGCCGCGCTAATACACGCTACGTCCTTCCGTAGACCAACTTGTACGGCGTCATCTGCGTCGTTTCTTGGACGGCCGTGTTGTAAGCGAAGGTCACGTACGGAAGGACGGCGTCCCATGTCTTGTGCTCAACGACGACGTACATGGCCAGCATGTCGGCGATGGTCTTATTTAGACGCTCGGTGAGGCCATTGGTCTGCGGGTAGTAGGCGGTGGTGCGGCGGTGGCTCGTCTCGCTGTAATTTAAGATCGCCTGAGTTAGGTCCGCAGTAAAGGCGGTACCTCTGTCTGTGATGAGGACCTCTGGGGCGCCATGACGCAAGACGACGTTCTCCACAAAGAACTTGGCTACCTCGGCGGCACTGCCTTTGGGCAAGGCCTTTGTCTCGGCGTAGCGGGTGAGGTAGTCAGTTGCTACGATGATCCATTTGTTGCCGGAAGTCGACGTCGGGAACGGCCCCAGTAGGTCCATCCCGATTTGCTGGAACGGCCAGTGAGGCGGTTCGATTGGCTGCAGAAGTCCCGCGGGCCTAGTCGGCGGTGTCTTCCGTCGCTGGCAATCTCGGCAAGTCTTAACGTAGTGGGCGACGTCGGCAACAAGGCGTGGCCAGTAGTATTTTTCCTGTATTCTGGCGAGCGTACGGGAAACACCGAGGTGCCCAGCCGTCAGGTCGTCGTGTAGGGCCTGGAGGACCTCTGGTCGCAATGATGAGGGCACGACAAGAAGGTAGTCGGTTCGAAGTGGCGAAAAGTTCTTCATGAGAACGCCGTTCCGTAAGAAAAACTACGGCAGTGCTCGCTTGAATACCTTCGGAACAACGGCGGTCTTGCACTCGAGGTACTCCATAAGGCCCCCCAGTTCCGCGTCGGCTCGTTGCCTTTCGGCGAAGTCGTCGGCACTTATAGTTCCGAGGAAGCAGTTGTCGTCGTCCTCTTGCGGCGGCGCGTCGACGGGGGCTCGGGACAGGCAGTCGGCGTCAGATTGTTTTCGTCCGGACTTGTACACAACGGTAATGTCGAATTCTTGAAGCCTCAGATTCCATCGTGCGAGACGACCTGAAGGGTCCTTCAAGTTAGCTAGCCAACATAAGGCGTGATGGTCACCGACAACTTTGAAGGGCCTGCCATAGAGTTAGGGGCGAAACTCTGACGTAGCCCAGATGATGGCAAGGCATTCCTTTTCTGTTGTGGAATAGTTGGCTTCTGCCTTGGATAGTGACCGGCTAGCATAACTGATAACCCTTTCAAGCCCGTCAGTCTTTTGCACAAGGACGGCACCGAGTCCTACGCTGCTTGCGTCGGTGTGTATTTCCGTATCGGCGCAATCGTCGAAATGCGCAAGTATGGGTGGCGTCTGCAGGCATCGTTTAAGTTCTTGAAATGCTTGCACTTGCGCCGTTTCCCACCTGAATTCCACGTTAGTCTTCGTGAGAAGCGTCAGTGGTTCGGCAATCCGTGAAAGGTTTTTGACGAAGCGTCTGCAATAGGCGCATAAGCCGAGAAATCGGCGCACGGCCTTCTTGTCTGTGGGTGGCGCGAAGTCGGCAATGGCAGCTGTTTTCCGCGGGTCTGGGCGCACTCCAGACTTGCTGATCACATGACCTAGAAACAGGAGCTCGTCGTATGCGAATCGGCACTTTTCTGGCTTCAGGGTCAGTCCAGAGGTCTTGATTGCTTGAAGTACTGCCTCAAGCCGCCGGAGATGCTCGTCGAAGGTCGAGGAAAGCACGACGACGTCGTCCAAATACACAAGGCACGTCTGCCACTTCAATCCAGCCAGTACGGTGTCCATGACGCGCTGGAACGTTGCAGATGCCGAGCAAAGACCGAAAGGCATGACCTTGAACTCAAAGAGGCCGTCGGGTGTTATAAAAGCGGTCTTTTCTCGGTCTCTTTCATTTAATTCGACCTGCCAATAGCCGGTCTTGACGTCCATCGGCGAAAAGTACGTCGCGTTCTGAAGTCGATCCAGGGTGTCGTCTATCCGTGAAAGGGGGTACACGTCCTTCTTCGTGATTTTATTCAGGCGCTCATAATCAACGCAGAAGCGAGTGTCCCGTCCTTCTTCACTAACACCACGGGTGACGCCCACGGACTCTTTGAAGGCTGGATGATGTCGTCGCGTAGCATTTCGTCGACTTGTTTCTTTATGGCCTCACGTTCTCGCGTCGAAACTCTGTAGGGGCTCTGTCGGAGTGGTCGAGAATTTTCTTCTGTTATAATGCGGTGCTTAGCAAGGGGCGTTTGTCAGACCCGCGATGACGACGAGAAACAGTCCTTGTATTGCAGGAGCAGGGTTTTGAGCTGGTCCTGCTTGACCTTCGGAAGGCTCGGGTTCACGTCAAAATCCGGTTCGGGACCTCTATTCGTCGAAGCAGGTTCGGCAGCATCGAAGAGGGTGAAATCATCGCTGGCGGCTACACATTCGTCGATGTAGGCAACCGTCGTACCCATGTTGAGGTGCCTATATTCGGGGCTGAAGTTTGTCAGAAGTACCTTTGCTTTACCGTCATGCAGCTCCGCGATACCTCTTGCGACGCAAATTTGACGATTCAGGAGTAGTTGCTGATCGCCGTCGATTACGCCTTCAAGGTTCGCAGGTTTTTCGGTGCCGACGGAAATAATGACGCTGGAGCGCGGCGGAACGGTCACCAGCTCTTCTGTCACATTCAGTGCATGGTTCCCTAGCGTCGCGTGGGGCGGGAGCGCTTTGTCTGAGGTTAGTGTTATCGACTCAGACCTCAGGTCGATGACGTTAGGAAGTCCATTCCAAGTATCACATCCCTGGAGCAGTTTGTAGGATTACAAAGCTCGCAGGATAAGTCCGGTTATTGATGGTGACTCTCGCCGTGCAGACACCAATCGGCGTTATCAGGTGGCCTCCAGCTGTCCGGATTTCGGGTCCACTCCAAGCGGTCTTTACTTTCTTGAGCTTGGTGGCGAATGGCCCACTGACGACGGAATAGTCGGCTCCGGTGTCGACGAGAGCTGTGACGCTGTGGCCGTCGATAAGAACATCGAGGTCGCTAGTTCGTCGTCTTGCGTTGCGGTTAGGTCGTGGCGTCGGATCACGGCTTCGTCGATTTGTCCGGTTTGCATCGTGTTCTGAAGGTCTCGTCGCGTTGTCGTCGTCGGCGGCCGCGGAGAATCTTCGGCATTTCGTCATACAGCAACCGCACATCCATCGGTTGCTGCCCTTAATTTCCGGGATACGGGCTAGGCGACCGGCCCCGGTTTGGGCCAGTGTACTGCCGGCGGTGCGGTGACATGTTGCGGCCGGGCGACGGCGAGCGGGAAGGTCGTCGTTCTTCCCACTGTGTTCTGGTGAGGTAGTCGTCGATGTCGCGAGGCCATTCGCCTGGCTGCGGGCGCGGCGCGTTGACGGCGAATCCGCGTAGCCCCATCTGTCGATACTGGCATCGGCGGTATGTGTGGCCGGCTTCACCGCAGTGATAGCAGAGCGGTCGGTTGTCAGGGGCACGCCAAACGTCGGTCTTTCGGGGGTCGCAGCGTTGTCCTGTCGGCGGGCGGTATGGCGTCGGTGGTGGTGGCGGCGGTGCCTGGCGGCGGAACTGCTGTGGCGGCGCGGCGTCTTGACGTGGGCGAGGAGGGGGGGGGGGGGGCGTTGCGTCGGGCTGCAGCAGCATAGCTCATGGCTTCCGGCTGAGCCTGCGGTGCTTCGGGAATTCCAAGCGTTGCCGGACTTCCTCGCGGGCAACGTCGGCGATTGAATCCACTTGATGCTGCAGCGAAGGTAACAGTTTGCGCAGCTCCTCCCGCACAATCGCTCTGATGGTGTCACGCAGGTCATCAGACTGCAGCGCCTGACCCTCCCCGTAGGTCGTCGTAGGAATGCGGCGGTTGTGCTGCCTAGTGCGGATTTCTAGTGCCTTTTCGATTGTGGTGGCCTCCGAAAGGAATTCCGAGACCGTCTTCCCCGGGTTGCGCACAAGTCCGGCGAAGAGTTCTTCCTTCACTCCTCGCATCAGGAAGCGAACTTTCTTTTCTTCGGACATGGCTGGATCGGCATGGCGGAATAGGCGAATCATTTCTTCGGTGTACAGTCCGACGTTCTCATTGGGGAGCTGTACATGGGTCTCGAGAAGGGTTTCAGCCCTTTCTTTCCGGATGACGCTCGTGAAGGTGTTGAGAAATCCGGTGCGGAAGAGGTCCCATGATGTTAGCGTGGACTCGCGATTCTCGAACCAGGTCTTTGCGCCATCTTCAAGGGCGAAGTAGACATGGCGTAGCTTCTCGTCGCAGTCCCAGTTGTTGAACCTGGAGACCCGGTCGTATGCCTCCAGCCAGCTTTCTGGATCCTCGCATGGTGATCCGCGGAATGTCGGCGGCTCCCTCGGTTGATGCATGACGACCGTTACAGGCGCCACAGCGGCTGTCATTGTGGCTGTTGTCTTCTTCGTTGTGATCCTGGTCTTGTCCGGTAGGGGTCCGTATTGGGGGGGTAGTCCTTCCAGTCTGCGGCTGGCTCGACTGCCGCTGATGGTGTCGGTGTCTTCTTTGCGACGTGGGCGTCCGGAACATGAAGGAGCAGCACTTCCAGCAGATGTCACGTGGTCGTGACGTCGACGAAGACAGCAGTCGGCGTTTGCAGAATGAAACTGTTTATTTGGCCGAACTTGTGGCCGGGAAAATGAGAACTAGGACTACAGCAATACACGCTGTACAATGATAGCGGCGAACAGGGTGTCGTCCGTCGATCAACTGACAAGCGGTGAAGTGCGTCGGCTTTTATACAGGTGCTATCGAACTTTCCAGCGATATCGCTGGTGGCGGCGTTATCTCTCGATAAATCTGGAACATTCGCGTGCAGCGCGAAATCTTAACAAAACAATCTACTACAATCGAGAAGTTTATCGAACACTGCTTCGCGGACAGCCTGGAGCGTCGATAACCGTCGTTGCTGGTCAAACCCTCAAAAAACATCAAAATAAAACAAGAAGTGGGCGTGGCAATATTAACAACACCTTATCGCCGACGAAGTACTTCTACCTACAACATTACCTTGCGGGTGAAGCGGCAGCAGCGATTTCTGAGTTCCCCACTTCCAAAGCCTGTAACACAGACGCCATGGATCTACTCACAGTTCGGAGATTGGAGAAGAATAGTACAACACCAGCGCTTCGCAATCTCTCTCATCTAAAATCAGGAAGCGATGTCCAAGGCCTCAGTCAACTTCATGATGCTCTGCAGCTGAACATACGACGTCTGACTGCACTAAATATACCAACGGTAACTTTCTCCAGAGCAATGTTCATTGACATTCTACGAGAGTCTTTGCAGTACGAGGTCGTTCTGTCATGTACACATGCAAAGTGAAGCCAGGCTTTAGGACAACATAGGTCTGACACGAATGCCTCAGATCCGGCACTGGCAGCTTCAATGTCAGAATCGGAGTTACAAGAGCTGCTCATGTTCATACGCATCGAAGTGGAAAGCTGGGAGCAGTGTAAGCCATTCTCACAACGACCTGGCGATGACCACATCCTCAGTCATCAGAGAGCTCGCGGCAGCAGCACTGCTTCTGTACTGCACAGTGCATCATACACCTGGAGCGAGTGTTTCTTTTGTCGATCGAAGGAGCACGCAACACAAGCCTGCGACGCCAATCTTTCTCTTCTTGCTAAGAAAGACAAGCTAGCTAAAGACAACTACTGCTATAGATGTGCGTTGCATGGTCACCAGGCATGGTCTTGCCAAGTCAGACTCTTCTGTTCAAGTTGTAACAGAAGGCACGCATCAGGTATCTGCGACCCTCACTACAGGAAGAACATGACCGCGAACACTTTTTGACCAGTGGACGCTTCCGGTAGCGCAGTCGGAATGGTCTCATCACATATGATTACGCTGTCCAACAAAGATTCTTCAAACGGTTGCGAGAGAAATTACAGCAAAGTGTACCTGCAGACCTTTTGCGCCTTTGTCATAAAAAACGACAGATCACGATACGTCCAAGGGATACTCGATGGAGGCAGTCAGCAATCTTTCGTCACGAAAGATCTCGCGGTGAAACTGAATTTGCGGGTACTGGGAGAGACACGGGTTGCATTCAACACGTTTGGCAGCGCATCACCAACTTCTGCGGAAAAACTAAAAGTTGTTCAAGTTCCCCTGGGCAGCCAGTACTCTACCGACATCCACATCGTTCAGGCAATCGTCGTCCCAGTTATATGTCACGACATTCCTTCGCTGACAGCTGATAGCCACTTCATGCAGAAGTTGCGTCTCGAAGGCAAAATTATTGCTGACGAAAAGAATTTTCTTGAAGCTGACACAGAGACTGGCATCAGCTTGTTGATTGGAGCTGACCACCTTTGGAAAATTACTACTGGAGATGCAATAAGGAGCACAGAAATTGCAGAATCGGTCGCAATCAACACGCCGTTTGGATGGTCACTGCAAAGACCCAGTCATCAAGGTGACTGCAACACTAACCTCGTGGTCTGTGTTCTGCGAGTCGAAACGATCAGCGACAATCACACAATCTCACAGATTCCCCAGTCGTTTCAGCAACTTGAAGCAGCGGGCATCACAGATTCTGGCGAATCACCCTTACACAAGTTCACAGCACACTTCCAAGGAACTATTAGCAAGAAAAACGACAGATACACTGTGGCGTTACCATGGAAGGAAGATGAGAAACCGCTACTTAGAAGCAACTGGGAAACTGTGTTCTCACGTCTACAAAGACTAACGCGGAGGTTATCTATGAAGGAAGGATTGTTGCAGCGATATGACAGTCATCTGGCAATATCTGGAGTTAGGTCACGCTGAAGCAGTGCCTAAGGATATTCCTGTGGATCAAGATCGAGTGATTTCCACACCATTGAGAGACTCAACGACAGCATCGAGATTTCCAGGACATTCAGAACGTCTTGAAGAGCTCTCAATTTGGTGCGCCTTGTTGGGATGGTCGGAAGAGACTCTTGCGATCACTCAAGTGTGCACGCTCTTGTTGTGCGAGACAGGGTAGAAAGATGGCGCCAGGCCACGACCACTGTGCGAGCCCAGCCGGCCCGTGGCCGGAGCTGCAACGTGACACCGAAGTGAACCTCCTGTGGTGAGCACGGGTGTGCGACTGTGCATGGACCCCAGGGGGAAGGAAGAAGGACGGCTGCGCAACTGGAGAGACGCCGTATTCTTGTCTCTCCAGCAGTTTACTTTATCTAAATAAATGTTGTTCTGTTAATGTAACCATTGTTCTTGCCAGTCTTTCCCTCACGTCTCCCGAATCATTGTTTTACATCTAAAGCGCAAACCCCATATGCGCGAAAATGCACGCGACAGCGACGAGCGATGCTATGAGCGACGAAACGAGCCGTTCGCGCGACGTGTCGCGTGGTCGATTTCGCGCGATGGCTCGGTTTTTCAGATTTGGAATCCGTCGCTAGTCGCCCGGAAGTGCTGTGCTCAAGCAGCCAATAGCAAAACACCGGAACAAGATGCATCAGTGACGTATTCCTGATTGCCGCCACTTTCTTATCGACGCGCATCAACAGCAACGTTCAATCAAAATGGCCAACGGCAACGAGCGCAACGTTGACGTTGTTGAACACGAATGTGTGTTACGGGACCTCAGGGACGGGAACTACAAGTCCCGTGCCGTCTGTGACGCGGCTTGGCGGCACGTAGCAGCAGTGATGGGATCGAAAAAAGTGCTGCAAGACAATGATAAACATTTTATGTACCATTATGCAACAAAACATCATATTTTATATTGCATACCGCTGACGACGGGCCACTTTTGGTACGAGTAAACACCCTCATGCCAGCAACAGTGGAGATCGCTAGCCGAAGCCGTCGCGTGAATGGGGTTTGCCCATCCGAGCGACCGCTGGCGCGACGACGATCTACGTCGCGTCGCTCGTCGCTGTCTCGTGCATTTTCGCCTATATGGGGTTTGGCCTTAACAATTTAGAAGTGGGATAGCGTACACCCAGAAGTCAACCATCGAGACCAATCATGCCTGTCACTCGCAATGGAACATCTTCAACGGCTCCGACAAGTGGAGAAGATGGCGAATGGTGGAGCACCGACAGCGGGGGGAAGGCAGCGCAAGCCGAGGCGTGCCCGACAGCGCATCGACCAGCGGCACTACTACGACACCCGCACCAGCATTCGACATGGCGGCAGTCCTTCAAGCCACCGTGCAAGCAGCAGTGAGAGAACCCATCAACGGGATCGCGCAGCTCCAGTCGCAACAGACAGTAGCCATGCCTGTAATCAGCGCGGGAGAGACAACGCGCCTGGTCCCTTTGTTCGACGCAACTTCGTCGGACTCGCCAACCGTTGACGCGTGGATTCGACGTGTGGATGACCTAGCGGAAGTCTGCCATTGGACCGACAGAGTAACATCTTGCCACGCGCTCGCAAAGTTGCACAGACCGGCGAAGAAGTGGTACGACTCCCTCCTGTCTGTCAACAAACCTTGGCCCGAGTGGAAGTTGGAGCTGAAACGTGCGTTCCCCACGACAGCAGGAATGCAGAGGTTTCACCGGTAAATGGAGGACCGAATCTACAAGCGAGGTGAGCCCATTGAGTGCTACTATTTTGACAAATTGGCAAAAGCACGTCGTTGCAACCTGAGCGATGAGGCTTGTATCGAATATTTGATCACTGGCCTAAACAATCAGGACATCATCCGAGCCATCAGCACCCACGCGTACGACTCTCCAGAGGAGCTTCTGTGTTGCCTCAAGCGTCTCAAAGAGCGCGTGAGAGCCGTCGGCTCCCGGGACATCAAACATTCGAAGGTGAGCGAATTTCAGAATCCTGCGGGCCACGGCAACAAGGAATACCGAGCCGCGGAAACGGCCTTGAACGAGAGTCAACAAAACCAACAAAACTCTGAACCGAGGAGGGAGACCGGACCGTCCGGACCGAGGAGGAAAAACCCCCCTTCCGAAAAAGGAGGGTTGCGGTGTTTTAACTGCAATAAGTACGGTCATCTCTCTCTCAACTGCCCGAGTCCGCAGCGGAGGGCGAGGTGCAACATTTGTAACCGAAGTGGACACGCAGCCCAAAACTGCAGGGAAAGGGAAAGCGGGCCGAGCCTCTTTGAAAGCGTGATGGATCTTAACATCCATGCAGCGCACGCGGCCAACGAAAAGTACTTCATGCTGACTAAAGTTAACGGGAGCGAACTGAGAGCGTACGTTGAACTCGGCAGTCAGTGTGTCACAATTCGGCGTTAGGATGCAGATCGGATCGGGATCAAATACTCATTGATAGGGAAGCCGCTGACCATCGGCGGCTACGGGTCAGGGCGTGTGACGCCGTATGGTGAGACGAACGTTAACCTCACAGTCGACCAAGCAACAGCCGACGTCCCCGTGCTGATCGTGCCGAACGAGTCACAGGCGATTCCTGTCATCGTGGGACATCCCTTCACCGAGCAACCTCACGTTATGATTGTGAGGTGACGGGACACCTAGCGGATCTTTGAGGAGGAGAAAAATGTAGATGAAGTTGACGACACGCTACAGTCCATCGAAATTCCGGAGCTACAGTCCATCGAAATTCCGGATCTTCCGAGGCGCCCGGTGTGCCTTTGGGCCAAAGATTGGACGGTGGTTCCGCCGAACTACGTTGGATTTGTCGAGCTCTACGTTACGGGCAGCGAACCCAACGCGGATGTTTTTGCAGACGCCCAACTCAGGTGCCAAGAGGGGTGCGAACATTGCATACCACGTTGCGTCGTCAACGTGGATGCAGCGAATGAGACGTGCATTCCTGTGATGAACGTTTCATACCAGGTACTCAACATAAAAGCCAACGAGCGGGTTGCGCGAGCGGAGGTGTGGTATTTCAATGAAGAGCCGATGCAGGACGTGAAATCAAGCTGCAGTGCCACGCAACCATGTTCAACGGCGAGCGCGAATGTCAAAACGGGCCCAAGCGTCACACCAGAGCACCGTGAGAAACTAGACCGGCTCATCGAGGAGTATCGCGACTGTTTTGCCGACAGCGTCGCAGAGATTGGCCGCACCAATGCAGCGGAAATGAAGATCGAAACTACAGCCCAAGAACCTGTAAGGTATTGCCCATATCGGCTTTCCTTTGCGGATATAGGGCATGCGAAGGTGATCGCCGATCGCGGAACTGCCTTCACGAGCGCCAAATTCAAGGCAACGTGTGACGCCTTCAGCATCAAGCACATGAAAAACGCCACTGCGACGCCACGAGCTAATGGTCAAGTCGAGCGATACAATCGCATGATTACCCCAGCGGTCGTGAGCTTGACGAAGAACACGGACGGCAAAGACTGGGACACGACTTTACCTCAGGTGCAGTGGGGAATCAACAACACGCTTCATCAAGCTACGAAAACCACTCCATTTGGTCTGCTGTTCAACTATAGGCCACGAAACATCAAAGCCGACTGCGTAGATGACGCTCTTGCCAAGGAATTCGACCGTCAGGTAGAGGCCAAGCGAACATCTGCGGCCGAGAGCATTCGCGAAGACCAACGGAAACAGCAGGCAAGATACAACAAGAAACGTTCAGAAGCGCCGACTTATGAACGAGCAGATGTCGTTTTGGTTGAGCGAGAACCTACAGCGTGTGGTGAATCAATAAAACTTAAGGAGGACAGAGGACCGTACGTCATCATGGAAAAACTGCCCAACGATTGATATCGCATTGGGATGCTGCTCAGTGCACGGCGCGGGAGGCGAGCATACAGCAGCGTCGCTCCTGTGGACAAGATAAAGCTGTGGGGCCAGGACGAGATAGACAAGCGTATATCAGACAGTGATTCCAACCGGGACGGTCTGTAATTGCAGGACGGCTGAGTGAGCGCGCTCTTGTTGTGCGAGACAGGGTAGAAAGATGGCGCCAGCCCACGACCACTGTGCAAGCCGAGCCGGCCCGTGGCCGGAGCTGTAACGTGACACCGAAGTGAACCCCCTGTGGTAAGCACGGGTGTGCGACTGTGCACGGACCCCAGGGGGAAGGCAGAAGAGGGACGGCTGTGCAACTGGAGAGACGCCGCATTCTTGTCTTTCCAGCAGTTTTCTTTATCTAAATAAATGTTGTTCTGTTAAAGTAACCGTTCTTCTTGCCAGTCTTTCCCCAACGTCTCCCGAATCATCGTTTTACATCTAATAAAAGTCATCATTACGCAAGGTGCTGGGAAAGTGCAAACTCGAAAGTGAACAAACTGAGATTGTACTGTTGGCGGAAGATGCTGTTTTTAATTCAAGACCACTGACCTGCACGTATACGGACACTAAACGTTCATCACTGGCTTCTCCACAGCGAACCAACGACTACGAAGCTCGAAGTGCTCAGGCTACTCGACGTGACAGCAAGAAGCTGAGATACTGTCAGAAACTGGTAGATCACCAGTGGATCCGGTGGAAGAAGGAGCACCTATTACGGGCACTTCACCTTTGCCCAGCATATCCTAGTAGCAGTCTGGTCAAGGCGATTTGGTGATCAAGGAGCTTCGCACTTTGACAGGTGGTCCTTAGGGCGAATCATCGACGTTTACCCTGGTCAAGATGGCATAATTCGAGCACGCCGAGTGAAAGCCCAAGAAAGCAAGTTCATAAGAATACCTGCACACAAATTCTATAAGCTCGTGTTATGCAGCTCTACTGGGGGGCGGGATTATGTAGAAAAAGATGAAGTAATGAATGCGTGCAGGTGAGCACTGCAAAAGAAGGAGAAGAAGTTGGAACAATGAACAGCTATCGGTCTGGTTCCTTCGTGGATCGATAGTTTTCTTTACAAGACATCAACTCAGTGGGAAGGTTCTCCTTGCCTGAGTCAAAGAATTCATAGCAGCAGTGGAGTCGAGTGGATTTATAGTAGTGCATATAGTGACCAACAAGTACTTTGCAAACAAAACAGCATTTCAGCTGCAAACTTGTTGATTGTCCACAACTGTGAGTCAGCCGTGGGACGACAGAGTCAGTTTTTTTAGTTTTGACCCTTGACACATTCTAAGGTCCAGAAGGACAAAACAGCAGAACTTACTAGAAATTTTGATGCTGAAGCAGGTCTATCTGTCAAATCTGGAGAAGATGAATTTGCTTCGAGCCACACAAGTATTCTCACCACAAGGGATTGCAGCATCTGCAATCTAGCTCCCATAGCAACTCAGCTGCATGCACCTTGAAGGAAGCAGGCTCTACAACTGGCTTTATGAAGAAAATAAAACTGCTAAACATTTACGATAACTTGGAGCGGGTGTGACTGCTATATACCTATTTCACAACAGCAAGGTTGCTCAGGCTGGACAATGAGCTGTTTCATGAAGAACATCCAAGAATGTTTGCTTATATCATGAGAGGATGGCTTCTTGGACGAGGCATTTCATGTTTTATTACGCACTATGATATTTATGGTGCAGATGACGCAGTACCTCCTAAGCAGGGGTGTCGATATGTCTTGACAAGAAAATTGAATAGCAATTCAAGTGAGGCCGTCTTCGGGGGACTGAGCTCCATGGGTGAAGGCAGTGATGCACCTCATGCCAGTGGTGTAACAGCCCATGAGCACACTGTCAAGAAAAGCAGACCTTTGATGCAGTTCCACACATCAGGTGTCAAGAATGCCGAATAGCAAAGTGGATGTACTTAGGAGGTACTTGATGAACTGAATTGCTCAAAAGAACAGCAATGCAATGTCTCACCATCACGAACATACTATGACTTGCACTACATTAGCGATTATCTCGTGAAGCTCATCAGCAAGTATGGGTGTGTTGCCTGGCTGCTTTCAAATACCATAAAAAATAACGTTTTGTTTGAATTTGTGAAATACTAAGACAGGAGTGGCTTTCAGTACCTGAACACTAGCATTCTGGCTTCGTGCACTCCTAAACAATATTGTAAGTTTTTCACGCCATAGTGCTAAGATGCACGTGATGCAGAAAATGCGATGTCGGTGTCAGCAGTGCTGTCCATTAGAGAAAAAATCTCAATGGATGCAAAGAATAAATATGAGGGGTTGAACAGCTATCGAACCCAAGCGTTCTGTGTGGCAGCAAAATATTTCACAACAGAGCCACGCCAATGCTTGAAACTGCTTTGGAAAAAGAGCCAACGAAATTGTCATCTTGGGTGAGGAGTCAGAATGACAGATGTAATAATCCGTGGTAGAAGCATAGAACTGTTGCAGGCATCACACTATGTCAACTGTGTAACCAGTGGGTAGTTTAGATGTGCCAGACCATTACAAAGCGCACAGCTATAATTCATCATCAACAGCAACAGCCACAGCATCAAAAATGCAGCTATGTAGAGTGCATTTTGCTTTACAGAGACGTAGTAAGTACTCCACAGCTGTAATTGCAGTTGGCACCCTAGGAGAGTTAAAACGGCTTATATTCCACAATGTGCACAGACGTTTTATCCTTCACAGCATGGTTCAGGTGTCCACTGAAAAATGAAGCGTGGCAAGCCAATGAGAAGGCAATGTGTATAGGGCCTGCTCATGCTATCGTACTGCACACTAAAAGTTGAAGTCTAAGCATTCTCCAAGTGTTTTTCAGCGAGGCTGTATATAAGTCAGCCACCTGCAACTTTACGAACACTTGCATTCTGAACAGAAAATTATCATCAACTGGCCTTACATTCAAATTTTAAATAAAGCTGCCGTGCCTTCCCAGACTGAGTGCAAACGGCAGCTGACGCACCAGGCAAAGTGGTTGACATGACTGCAACTCTGAGAGTAATAAGAAGTATGAACTTATTGTAACTCCGCGAACAGTTACCTAGTCAACAGAAAGCCCCTAGCAGGTATGTGCCACAGGAATCGGGCAAACCGCACTACTCAGTACTGGTCCACTAAACATACTAAAAATAAACAGAAAAAAGCAAATAAATACACTAGCAAACAAATAACCGCGTACATAAATGAACATACATAAATAACCTGCACACTGCACTTCTTGCTGACACAAATTGAGGTGGAATTGCTTTAAAGGAGCATACGCTGAATTTAAAAGAATTATTAAATGTATAAATGAACAAATGTAATAAATCAATCAGTACGCTACACAACTTCGCTGGTCATCCACTTTCACAGAGTGGAATAGCTCGGGATATTTTATAGAAAGCTGCGCAACATCTTCTTCATGCAAACATGCACATCGTGCTGGATTTAATCGTTATGCCTACTTGGAAGGTTCTCCTTTTCTCATTTGCTGAGAACACCTCAACAACTGCCAAGGGCAGGTGATCGGGACGCAGGATTGTTGGCAAGTTCCTTCGGCTACTTTTGGTCAACCACACAACATCTACCACCGACAAGAGCGACGCATCATCGTCGTATTCATCCAATATTCGATGGGAAAGTATTTTAGCCTATTGCGACACGGTGTCCTCCTTTGGAAAAGAGGCTTACTTTTTCAATTGCTGGGCACTACTGAGAAGGAAGGGACTACGAACACTGAGCTAATGGTAAATTAAGCGTTCTTCTTGTCTACGTCTGCTTAGAACATTTTGCTACACGCAATAGCTTTGGTGAAGGCAGTGACGTGTTTAATGAGATGGTGGTGGGACATTCCAGCAGGACTTTCAAAATCATTTTTTAAATCTTTATTGAATGTAACTTGAGTGGTCATTGGACTCGGTCTACGAAGATATATAGCATGACGAATTGTGCAATAATGATATAATTATTTCTGTTGCAATAACAACTGCTGTCAAGTACATCATAAATTACTGTAACACTTCCACTTGCTTTAAATTTGGTCTACGGAACCTTGGCATTGAATTGTGTAAATTTCACGGATTTGTGGAACGTCGATCATCATGCTCGTCTCAATGGGTTAAACTACAAGCACGATAATGGCTTGCATGCAACCTCCACTTCAGGGCACATGCACGCAACCACACAAATCGAAAACTTAGCAGCGCGCTCCTAAATATTTCACGGTTTCCATTTCTTGAACACACTTCACAGCACTGGACAGAATTGCTCAGATGTGACATGGTGCGCAGAAGTTTCACCACAGCGCATACCATCGAGCACAACACTTGCACGACATTGCGCATTACGAATAACGGCAATGACGGAGCAAATCTGATCGTATCATCGTTGCTGAAGCTTCGGCTCGACTACTATTTGCCGCGACGAACGGCACACACACAACACACCCGACGCGAACACTTGTTCCCGGGATTGAGCACTTTTCACTTCGGCGCGCACTGATCGCATATCTTGCTTAGCACGGTGCATGATTACGCGATGGAAATCCTCTAAATTTTTGCGGTTACATTTGAAAGACGGACGGTACGAAGAAACACGAAACGACGACACTCGCATCACCACAACACACTTTCTACACTGCGACCGTTTCTTCGTTCCGTTGAGAATCGCAGGCACTGACGGGGCCAGGAAGTGCACACGCGCTGGCTACATTCGATGAATATTTCCGCGGGAGTTGTATAGCGCTTATGATGATCACAACGATAAAATCAGCAGTTTTTTCCATCGCTGCAGCGATAGGCCTCCTGCCCGCTTCGAGCAAGCGCCATGTTTGCTGTGAAGGCGGCCCCCGGGCCGCCTTCGAGCAGCCAATGAAAGGCGAGCCTGGCAAGCCGGCAGGGCGGCTGCAAAAAGTTAGAACCGCTCTTCGTGACGTCATAGGAGCCCTCTGTTGCGGGCGGCAGGTGTCCCGCCACGTGCGGAGTGGGTGTGCGGCTAGCGCGTGTATAGCCCCTAAAGGCTGCAAACGGAGCGCGAAGTTGCTTGTTTTCTCAAACGCCCTCTTTTCAAACAGAGGCCAGTTCTCACTCTCGTCGGTGGGCGGAGCGCCTGCCGCTTGACGTCGCGTATCTGCTTCTCCGCGTCCCAAACGACATAACATACTCATTGGCTGATAGCCGACATAAATCAAGGGCGGCGTTCGGATCAGATGGGCTTCTTGCCACGAGGTGCCGCCACTTGTCGGCGCCGCACTCCTCAGTCTGCTAACTTTACACGGTAGCCACTCTCGCACACGCGAATCACAGCGGGTGAGCGATCGCGTTTCACGACGCGCACTGACGTAACTTCTTTCCCCCGTGCCATCCCTCCCTATGTAGCTTCCAGTGCGCTCGTTGCGACGAGAAAAGAGAAAAAGCGCTGAAAGTGTGCAGCGAACCCGCGTAACTCCACTCGTACTTGACGGATTCGAGAATTTTTTTGCAGCAATCGATTCGGGAGGCAGTAAACTTCAATACTGAGGTCATTAGATCATTACTTGGAAAAGTGGTTCATAGCCGCTTTAAGGCAAGGGATGAGGGTTTACACAGCGAGTCTCCAGAGCTGCTATTCTGCCTGCTTCTATGATCAGTCTTGTTAATATGTCTCAGTGTGACAATAGCACAGCGGTATTTTGGAAAAAAAGGTGCCTGTGTACATATGCTACAGGGCAGTGCTAACCACCTCCCACGTCTTTTGTTTACATTGTGTTCTCGCAGTCGATTGTGCAGGCAGTCGCTTGTCTGCCTGACATACTACTTACCACAACACAGAGAAATTCGGTAGGCAACCGATGCTTCGAGTCTACCAAATTTCTACCAGCACAATGTATGTGCACATGGCAGCTACTGTGGCGAATGAGTGTCGTGTATGTAACCTAGATATGTACTTCCATTGACAAATAAACCCACCTGTGTTGTCTTTGTCCTTTCAGCACTTTGCAGCAGCATTGGCCTCTAACCTTCAGTTCGTGAAACATCAACATAATGGCTCCTACTGTCATTTCAGAACCATGAGGCGACATGACATGGTTATCTCAAGCAGTGAGGCCCACAAGTCAGTGTGCTGAATTATTAGATCTCATGTTTCAATCAATGAGCATTGCACATTGATAATGTCTGTTGTTGGCAAAGCTTGCATGACTTGCTTGGTCCATCTTTAACATGCCACACTGCTCACCCTACCATGGAAATACATAGACTATGTGTGGCATATGCGTGGCACCCAGGTTAATGATTGCCTTGAACCAAACTGAACTGTTTCTCCTAGGAAAGTTCCTAAAAAAAGCATGGTTGATCCCTCCGTCATAGGAATCGGAATAACACGAAAGGAAAGCGTGCCCTTACAGAAGTAACTGAATGTTTTCTGTACACTGATATAAAAGAGTTTGCACAATTAATATTGATGTCTGGCAGCTATGGATCAAAGTGGGTACGTGGATGTACCCACTTTGATGATTGGTGGTACATCTCCATCCCGGTGACTAACTTCCATGCTAAATGATTAAACAAACCCTTGTGGTAGCTGTAGTAGTTAACGGTGAAAGCGTATTCAGAGAACGAGGTGTGATAGCCAGAAGAGCGTCGCATATTGGACGCAGAACATGGTCGCCATCCCGCGGCATGTTAAAATGTGATTGAACACCACAGCCGGATTCGGGGGAAACGCAAAGCGCGTCGTGCCGGCCCGGTAGCCCGGCCGCCATTTTTCTCGGGGCGAACGCGTGAGCGAGGAACGCGGTGTTACAGCCAGGTAAGGCAGGCGAGCGTCGCATAGCTATTTTTGGTTTGGATTAGCGTGATGATATAAGCGAAACCGACGCTTTCACGACGCTTGGGCTAAGGTCACCACCTCGCGGTTTGTTAAGGCATTGACAAAATTGAAGTTCTATTGAAAACGCGCCGAATGGTACATGGGTACATACGTGTAACGCGTTGCAGGTGCTAATCGCGGAGGCCACAGTAATGACGAATTACTTTACTTTGCCGCTCCCAGAGGGCAACGCCACCCCGCCGAACGGGAGGATGGTAGATATAAAAGGCGCGTTTGTGAAGCCTCCGGACTGTGTGACCGTGGCGCAGTGGATAGCGCGCCCGGCATCTGTTGTTGCGGACCGAGCAGTAGTGGGTTCGATGCCTGTTGAAGTAACTTTTTTTCTTTGCGTTCTGATCGTGCATATTTTTTTCGACGTCATTTCCGTGACGGAAATACGTCACTGAAGTCTTGGTGGACCCCGGCATAGAACACTTTCGTGTTAAAACAAATTTGACTTGCTTGCCACGATAGTTCTCAGTTTCTTCAAGGGCTAGCCTAAGCCTTTTCTTCTCTTCTTTCAGGTCGCTGTTTTCTTTTTCGAGCTGGCCTATCTTTTCTTTTTAGTTGCACACCTCATGAGAATGAGTGTTCTGAAAAAAGAAATTTGATACGAAGTAATGACAAAGCCACATCAACAGAGAGAAAAATACCAGGAAAGCTACATACACAGCCAATTAAGCTGTTACTTGCAACTTCGTGACAACTTTAGCGAACTGTTCCCTCAAGCGTATGTTACGAAATGAGCAAAGCTGACAAACGTGTTGAATTAGTAACCTGGAAATATGCACAGTCAAGTGAGTAGATTAGACACTGTGCTCTTTTTCTGCACAAGGTGGAACAGGTGAGAAGATGAGACATGATAAGAGGTACCGGGAACAAGATAAACTGCAATACCTTAGTTACTGTAGTGTGCACATGAAAGTAAACAAATTGCTTGCTTCAGTATATGCCATGTGGAGTACTGAAGAAAAAGTTTAGCGCAAGTTTTTGAGTGGCATAGTAGAAAGAAAATGACAGGACGCCAACCAACATGTCAAAAATATAATAAAATGACGTTTCGGCTTTCACACGGAAGCCTTGTTCACTAAGTTGGGAGGCAAATAATCGCTTGAGGCATCTTGCATGCGTAAGAGGTAGATTGCCATCGTTACGGTTAAGCGTGTTCCCTGTTGTTTGGATAGTCAAAAATTCCAGATAATATCGTTTCATCCAGTTCTTTTCTCGGGCGAAAACTGAAGCTTGGTCCCAGTCGAAGCCTTGGTGCGTTTTCTCTGCGTGCTCTGCGAGGGCACTGGAAACGACTTTTCACGTCCTTCATGTGCTCCTTTAGACGTCGCTCAAAATTGGATGCTTCGGCCTCCCAGCTTAGTGAACAAGGCTTCCGTGTGGAAGCCGAAACGTCATTTTATTATATTTTAGACATTTTCTTGGTTGGCGTCCTGTTTTGTTCTTTCTACTATGCCATTACAACCCGACCAGACGAGATTTCGTCCAACTCTCGATTTCTAGTTTTTGTGTGTCATAGGTGTTCTTTTTAATCTTTTTTTTCTCACAGCATTTACATCCTGCAAACAATAAATTTCAGTTGACAGCGCAAAATGAAAGACTGAGCCTATTTTCACTACACAGTAGCATAAGCAGTTATGGAAATGGTTTTGAATAATTTATTTAGGGTACAGTTGCTTCTTCCATGCAACCATGCCATCTTTCACTGCAATGTGACCAATACTCAAAAACTTTTGAACAGTCAGTATCAGAGCTTGACATACTCTCAGGGAAATGTACCGTAGAATCCGCGCCCCCAACGGTGAAAGATAAACCGACAGATTTGGAGCGGGGGTGCTCACTCGGTCCGGATCAAAATTTACTTGGCGGACAAACAGCCACTAAGAATACAAAAATACACACAATGCTTTTAATGAGGTGCTCTTTTGAGCACGCATTCATTCACTCTTTCAAAAGCAGTGAATGAAACAGTGAAAATGGTGGGAGGGGATGGTGTAGGGCACGAGCTGTCATTGGCGCATATTTCAAGTCGTGAAAAACAAAATGAGGGGGGCACTCGCTCAGCATTTTACGGTATGTTTTGTTTTTGCACAGAGCAACCTATTTGAAAGAAGTACAGGCGCACCCGAGTTGTCAACACAACAGCCATGTAAAGAAGATTCGTTATCTTTCCTTTGGTGCACATGCATCAGATTCTTAATAACACGTGAACATAATAATTTGGGCAAGGTACAGAATGTTTAAAATCCTACACACAAAGAAGCACATAAAAAGCAAAAGTCCTGATGCCACACTTCATAGCAGAAGGCCAATGCCAGAAATGTTCAAACAATATGTATTATGTGCATGCCATGTTAAAAGATTTGTTTGAGACCTGTTCAGGACCACTGGCATCTGTAGTTGCGGGTGCAATTTCAATGCCAGAATTCTTGACAAGATCAGCCCTCTTCAGCTCAAGCCATTGCTGTTTTCCCGTGAATAAGAAAAGCTGGTCACCAACACAAGATAGTAATTTCACCAGATTACCATCAGGGAAGTTAGTGGTGCCAAATTTTCTGTCACAATAGTGAAATATTTCTAGCCCACTACAATAATGAAACAAAAGTTTTCCATTCAAACACTCCCAGACTTTCCTGATCATGCTGCCAAAAGACAAGGTTGATCCCTCCGTCATAGGAATCGTAATAACACGAAAGTAAAGCGTGCCCTTACAGAACTGAATGTTTACTGTACATTGATATAAGAGAGTTTTCACAATGTATACTGATGTCTGGCAGCTATAGCGCCGTTTAACGTGGATGTGCCCACTTTGATGATTAGTGGTACATCTCCATCCTGCGGGGCGCGCCACCGTATGGAACAGGGTCATGCAACTGCCATTTTTTCTACAGGCCACACTTCTGTGGGCCACCGCCCCTTCGTCGGATTGCTTTGAGCATGCCGAGGTAGCCTGGATGTCTCATTCCAACCGACCATCACAACCGGAATACCTACCCATCCTGCCCGAAACCAGTCATCCTCCTGCCAACCCGCTGTTCCTGGACACGAGCGCATTTCTTGCCTGGCAACCTGACTGTACTATCAGCACGGTAGAAACGCCCCAGCTGCCACTATTTAGTCCAGCATTACTTCGCGGCCAGTCGGGGCGCGCCACCGTATGGAACAGGGTCATGCAACTGCCATTTTTTCTGCAGGTCAGTTGCCTTGCCAACGCAAGTTGTACTCGTTCTAATGATCCATTTTTAATTGCGGTGTCGTGCCCCCTGAGTTGATTGACAGTTGTCGCAATCTGCTATGCAAGCTGTTTTGCTATTGCTACCTTACGTTTCACATTGTATCACTTCTGCTTGTACAAGCAGGCGACGTAGAATTGAACCCCGGTCCTGCATCCGGCTCTGCTTCATCGCTCGAGTCAATTTCAAAACCGCTATCTCGTTTAGAATTATCCCAAAGTACAATGCTCAACGAACTTTCACTAATCCGCAGTTCCCAAACTAACATTGAAGCTTCGTTGAGTACACTTTCGGCTCGAGTTGAAATCCTAGAGAAAAGAGTTGATGAAGTTCAGTCACTGCACTAGCAACCTTCTTCTGGCGCAAGGGATTGTGTCGCTAATTTCGCTTCCCAATTAAAAGTCCTCGCAGAAAAATGTGACGATGCAGAAAACCGTCAAAGACGTTCTAACTTACTGTTCTTGGGAATTTCAGACGCAAACAATGAACGCTGGGCGCAGTCTGAATTGCGTGTAACCTCATTCTTGTCAGAGAAGCTAGGCATTTCGATTGCAGCGACTGATTTAGAACGCGCACACAGATTAGGTCGGTTCCATGAAAACAAAAATCGACCAATTACGTTAAGTTCGCACGGTTTAAAGATAAGACCGCTATCCTTCAGGCTGCTTCCAAACTTAAGGGCTCCTCTTTCGCTGCTCGAGAAGATTACTCTGCGCGCGTGCGCGCAGCCCGTAAGAAGCTTCACACGTTTGGTGTGCAAACGGGTTCTCAATTCAAGATCCGTTTTGACAAGCATCTCATTGACGACGAGCATCTCATTGACGACAAGCAGTTCGTCTATGACGCCGATTCTGATTCTGTCATACAACTAACAAAGTAGCCATGAACTCGTATCGCTGGTCTTCCACTTTCCCGTCGTACCCCTCCCAGCCACCCGCTGTCAAGAAGCCCAACGTTTCACATGATGAGGGATATGCTAACTAATGCTCGAAGTTTCTTGCCCAAAAAAGAAACGTTGGAAGCAGTCATCACGGATGATGACTCTTCCAAGATGATGGCTTAACTCGGATATTGAGGATGACGAGCTTTTGAACAACACGTCATATACCGTTTTTAGGCGGGGCAGGCCCGATCGTAAAGGCGGTGGGGTCTTGGTTTTTGCTAAACGTTGTCTGGTCTCTTCCCTCGTACTTGTTGTAAGCCAGCACGAGATTCTCTGCCTCAAGATTTCGCTAAGCACGAACATACTGATTGCTTGTTACCGTGCCCCTGATTCCGACATTTCATTTACAAACGAACTTCATTCCGTCATATCCGATATAATCTCCCGCTTTCCTCGTGCAAATCTTGTGTTATGCGGTGACTTCAACTTTCCGGATATTAATTGGGATAATTGCGTCGTATCGGCCCGCGCATCCAAAGATTTCCTTGAAGTCGTCTTCATGTACAGCTTAAGCCAAGTTGTTACCACACCTACTCGAGGAAGCAACATCCTCGAGTTAGTTCTAACCACGGATAGTGAACAAATTAATTCCTTACAGTGTGTTCAAGGTGTTATCGACCATAACATCTTGCTTTTTAACATAGCCATTGAGCTCCCTGACCGTCAGCCGTCGACAAGTACATTCGAGATTATAACACAGCAAGCTTCCGAAGTTAACAATCAGCTGAAATCTTTCTTCGAAGACTTCCAGCGGTCAGCCTCTCTCCGTACAGTTGAGCAAAACTGGACACTCTATAAGGGCAAACTTTTGTCTCTTATTGATGCCTATGTTCCTCTCGTGCGCATTCGCGGAGATGCCGGGAGGCCCTGGTATACCAATAGCCCCAGAAACCTATCTAGAAAAAAAGCGCATTTTCCGTGAACTCAAGCGGAGTAACAATCCGCAAAAATGGGACAGATACTTTACGGTGCTGCGTGAATACACCGGCTTACTGATGCACTCTAAGCGTAAATATTTTCACCTGGACCTTTTGAGCATTCTGCGAGACAACCCTCGCAAATTCTGAAACTCATTGTCACCAAAACGCACCTCATGCCATAGTATAGCGCTTATGAACTCTGACGGGTCATCTGTTCCAGGGGATGAGGGTCCTGATGTCATGAACTCCTATTTTTGCTCAGTGTTCACTAATGAACCCATTGCCAATATTCCTACGTTGCCATCTCGTAATTTTTCGACAATGTCGCAGGTCATTAAAACTATTCAAGGAATCGCGAACTTAATCGACAGCCTCAAACTTTCCAGTGCACCAGGCCTGGATGGCATAACAGCTAAAGCCTTAAAGGGCACCAAATCGCAATCTAGCCGCTTCTTGCAATTGATTTTCACTCACTCCGTTGCCTCTTCCACTATTCCGAATGACTGGAAAATCAGCCATGTTGTGCCCATACACAAATCTGGTAGCCGTTCCAATCCATGTAATTACCGTCCACTTTCTCTAACCTGCATACCTTGTAAACTCCTAGAGCATATTCTGTATTCCAGCATCGAATCTCATCTACACAAGCACTATTTTTTCTTTGCCAAGCAGCATGGATTCAGACAGGGCTACTCATGTGAAACAAAACTCTGAGTTTACCACAGACCTTCACCTTAACCTTGATTCCCGTTTTCAAACTGATGTTATCTATCTTGACTTCTCAAAGGCGTTCGATCGGGTCGCCCATTGTCGTCTAACTTCAAAACTTGCTTGCCTCAACCTTGATACCCATGTACTATCCTGGATTGAGTGCTTTCTCACGAACCGCTCACAACACACTGTCATCGATAACATTCAGTCATCAAGTAGCTCTGTCTTGTCAGGTGTACCACAAGGCTCAGTGCTCGGACCTCTCCTGTTCCTGATCTTTATAAATGACATCCCTGCCAACATTTCGTCATCCATTCGATTATTCGCTGATAACTGCGTCCTCTATCGGCGCATATCCTCCACCAATGATCAGCTTATCCTCCAGGAGGACTTAAATAAAATTGTAAATTGGTGTTCTGTCTGGATTATGTCCCGCAACGTCTCCAAATGCAAGTACATGTGTGTTACCCGCAAGCACACAACCTTGAATTACCTGTACTCTCTCAATTCTTCGGCGCTCACCCAAGTCGACTGTTACCGTTACTGTTACGAGCGGCGTCGTTGGCCGACGCGGACTCAGGGGGTAGCGTGGAGCTGAGCGGCGGGAGTCGTACCGCAGGCCCAGGGATGTCCAGAACAGCAGGAAGCCGAGGCAGAGAGACCGGCGTTGAGGAAAACTTAACAGACGTTTATTTACAACATCATAGAGGACAGGATCATCAGAACAACATCTAGTCCGATCGATCCGTCTCGAGTAGACGCTCTGCTGCTCCTTAAATATGCTTCATTTCCAAGATAAGGAAACTCCTTAATCGGCAAATATCCAATCACAAACGTGCATGCCTTTGAAGCTCCATAACTATCAAACGTCCAATCACAAAGGTGCCCGTCTTTGGAGGGTCCGTCTCTTCGACACATAGGTCACCGCCCCCAGGAAAGCAATCCCAGGGACCACTGCACTCTCACTCTCCACGTCCGACCAGTTCGGAAGAAAGGGGGGGGGGCAATGTCACTTCGGGGAACTGAAAAGCCTTTTACGAACAAAAGGCACCAGCTTTCACCAAAAACAAGCTCGTTGCAAACACGTGTTCCACGGCGGAGACCCGCGCGTAGCTGCCACCTTCCAGCCAAAGCGCCCAGTTCAGGGAAAAGACGGCAGGTGGAGGTGACAAATCCGTTCTCCGAAATGAGGGGGGGGGGGTCCAAGAAGCGGGAAGACTCGCTTGGGGGCAGCTGGCCCAGGACCTTCGTATCTGCTTTGTAACAGCTTCCCCGGCGGCAGGCCGAGACCTCGACGTACAAAGGTCAATCACCTTTGTGGGGAGAGGTCGATGAAGACAATGCTGATGTGCTGAAGCCGTGCACACCCCGATGCTGCTCTGCTGCATTCCTCCGCCACCTCCGGTGATCTCGAACATCTGGTAGCGTCGTCCAAGTTCGGAGAAAAGCTTCTTGCTCTGCTGGCCAATATTCCTTCTCGAAAGACAGCACCTGTGTCAACCCTGCGAGAACCACAACCGCCAAGCAGGCAAGCGCCCGTACTCTCTCCCTGAGACCTACCAGGCTTTTACTTCAAACAAAATGTCCTGCTCTCAATTACAATAGCAGCAGCAATTCCAGCAACACAACCTGAAATAGGCTGCTCAAATTCACAAACACATGTCGTGATGAAGCACGACCAGAACAAAAAAAAAGGCAATTGTAAACCTGTCACATAAAAAAAAATGCACCAAAATATCCAAGCCAAAGTACCCAATGCCATCAAGTTCCCTAGAAACAACTACTTAAGCCGTGAGCATTGCCACTATTCAACTCGTGGGACACCCTGACGTAATGCTTCCTTGTGTCCTTGCATGACACGCAAGTGAAACCTAACAAAATATTTTCAAACTTAGCGTTCGTAAAACTCATGGAGGGCATTCTCTTACGCACTCAACTCGCGCTGATGCGTGTCCCTATTCTTTCGATAGATAACATCTCCACGCACAACGATAAAAAAAAGAAACATAGCTCTAAAACTAGCTGTTTAACCATCAAGAGACGAGGAGATCACGAAAGAAACTATTTCATACAAAAAAAAACAGCTACCCCAAAAGAAAAAGCCTTTTCAGATGTCCAACGTCACCATGCCCCGAGAAGCTTACAGTCGCCTAAACAACCCTTGCGTCTCCCTCGTAGTTTCCAGCGAGTGAGCGCGCGCACAACCCTCTTCCCGAACGTTAAGTTATTCTGCCGCAGCAACAAATCAGATCTGTTTGAAAACAGATAGGAATACTGTGTCGGCAGATAGTCAGACACAGCAGCCTTTGTATGCAATACGCCAAAGGGGCCCTCGATGCAAACCTTAGCAATCGGAAGGCATACGTTTCGCGCTTCCGCTGCTTGCTTAAACCAAGCGCGTTCTCCTGTGAACTGTCCCGGTTCTACATACGAGGAATGAACCACGTCCATTGTTGCTGCTGAATCTCGCAGCACGCAACACTCCTTTCCCTTTACTCTGAGCTCTCGAATATATGGCTCCAAAAGTTGCGTGCTTTCCTTCCCGCTGTCAGCTGACAGGCAAGCAACCTTTGGATTCTCGCAGTACGCCGCCATATGACCCGGCTTGTGGCAATTGTAGCACACAAGCGGATTCCTCTTTTCAAAAACACTCTTTTGGTGCTTTTCCTGAGCCAGATCGGCTTCTTTACCCACCTCCCGTTTATCTGCGGGTTCGGCGTTGCGCTCTTGATTATCTTGGACTGAATGTCCCTTCCACCCAGTGGCCTTTTTAATCTGGCCCTCCCACTGGGGAATTTCTCTTCTATCAAGCGCGCGGCGCGAGACGAACTCTTCCGCAAGCTCCGCGGCCTTCGAGACAGTGGTTACGTCCTCGCTGTCTTGCACCCAGAGCCTAACGTCTTGGGGCAAACGACGGTAAAACTGCTCGAGTCCGAAGCACTCCACGATCTTCTCTTTATCCTCGAACGCCTTAGCCTCTGTGAGCCACTCCCTCATGTTAGACATTAACGTGTATGCGAAATCAGCATACGACTCGTCTTTCTGCTTTACGGCGTTCCGGAACTTCTGCCTGAATGCTTCCGCTGACAATCTATACCTCTTTAGCAGGCGCGACTTAACCTGGTCGTAATCATCTGCTTCCTCTTTTGTCAAGCGGGCAATTACATCAGCAGCCTCACACGGTAGTAAGGTAAGCAAGCACTGCGGCCACATCGTTTTGGTAACACCCGCCTTCTCGCACGTGCGCTCGAAGTTTACCAAAAACAGACCTATGTCCTCTCCGGAGCGGTAGGGTTGCATTAGGTCTTTCATCCTGAACGACTTCCGTTCTACTCCGCTAGACGCTTCGCTACCTTCTCTACTACTTTGAGCTTTGAGCAGCTCGACTTCAAGGCGCTTCATCTCAAGGTCCCTTTCCAAACGCCTCTCATTTTTTTTCTTCTTCTTCACGCCTTAGCCTCTCATTTCTTTCTTCAGCTTCGCGCCTTACCTTTTCTTTCTTTTCTTCCTCAACCAGCTCTAAACACTCTGAGAGCTCGTCGTCGTCTGCCTCAAGGTTCCCAATAGCCTCGATAACCTCTGGCTTTCTCATTTGTTCTCGAACATCCAAACCCAGACTTTTAGCTAACTCTAGCAAAAGCAGTTTTTTCAGTGCCTTCAGATTCATGGTTGCTGCAAGTGCTGCTAACTTCACTACTACTAAGACGCTACGTTCCCATGCACAGGTCAACGTAGAGTAGTTACCCAAAATTACCACCTTTCATACAAAACTCGAGACAAAGCCTGGTAAAATCTCAGTGAAGAAAAGTCAAGCAGTCACCACACCCTGCAGCCATGACCTCGGCGGAGACGATCCCGATGCTGGCACGAGCTTGTTGCGACTTGTCGTGAGCAGAATCCCACCGCTGCCATCCAGTTGTTACGACCAGTTATTTGGATCCATCCCACCGCTGCCACCAGTTGTTACGAGCGGCGTTGTTGGCCGACGCGGACTCAGGGGGTAGCGTGGAGCTGAGCGGCGGGAGTCGTACCGCAGGCCCAGGGATGTCCAGAACAGCAGGAAGCCGAGGCAGAGAGACCGGCGTTGAGGAAAACTTAACAGACGTTTATTGACAACATCATAGAGGACAGGATCATCAGAACGACATCTAGTCCGATCGATCCGTCTCGAGCAGACGCTCTGCTGCTCCTTAAATATGCTTCATTTCAAAGATAAGGAAGCTCCTTATTCGGCAAATGTCCAATCACAAACGTGCATGCCTTTGAAGCTCCATAACTAGCAAACGTCCAATCACAAACGTGCCCGCCTTTGGAGGGTCCGTCTCTTCGACACATAGGTCACCGCCCGCAGGAAAGCAATGCCAGGGACCACTGCACTCTCACTCTCCACGTGCGACCAGTTCGGAAGAAAGGGGGGGGGGGGCAATGTCACTTCGGGGAACTGAAAAGCCTTTTACGAACAAAAGGCACCAGCTTTCACCAAAAGTGTTCCACGGCGGAGACTTGTGCGTAGCTGCCACCTTCCAGCCAAAGCGCCCAGTTCAGGGAAAAGACGGCAGGCGTAGGTGACAAATCCGTTCTCCGAAATGAGCGGGGGGGGGGGGGGGGGTCCAAGAAGCGGGAAGACTCGCTTGGGGGCAGCTGGCCCAGAACCTTCGTATCTGCTTTGTAACATTACCTCCGAGTTACAATCACCGATCAACTCACATAGACTGCGCACATAACTAACCTTATAAAAGACTGCTCCAAATCGCTTGGCCTCCTCAAGCGACCACTTTTTCTATCCCCAATCCCTGTCCGAAAACTCGCTTACGAAACGTTCATTCGGACAAAACTTGAGTGTGCCTCAGCGATTTGGAACCCTCACCAGACTCACCAGACTTGTCTTATTCGCAACTTTCACGGCGGTGGCGCGACTGTACATCCAACATGGCGGTCGTCGAGATTATCGGCCCGCTGCAGACGATTTAGGAACGTACATGTTTGGCGAAGAGATCAGTTTTTGCGCTTCGGCTGCACTCCGATTTATGTTTTTTGTGAAAGCGGGGTTGAAGTGACATATTATAATAAGTAAAGGAATGTCGGGTACGTGATTGGAACCTCATTAGGAAGATAAATATGCACACAATTGTAAATAAAGCAAACACACTAGTCGAGTTGCTTGCGGCGCGCTTAATCGCGCGTTGCAACCCCCGCTGTGTTGTCAGCAGAGTATGGTAGTAGGAGACTCTGTAAAGATCTCTCAGTAATATCAGAGACATTCTCGGAGACTTTATCTCATTTTTGGTTGCATTGCATTCTGCCGCGTAGCTAGCTCAGCTCTCTTCAAAGCACGAAGTAATGTAAGTAAACGAAAAAAAAATGTGTTGCCCTTCGAGACCGAAGCAAAAGAACCACTTGAGGCATGTGCGATTATCGGAAATACGAATTTATTGCGCTTTCTTGGTAAACAGAGAAAAAAAAACAGCGGTATAATGCCACTATAGGTCGACAAGCAGCGAATGAAACAGCGGCAAGACGCAATTTTCACATTTAAGATGTGACGTTCCTGTTATCATCCTACGCTTCCGGTGTTTATGAGAAGTGCAATAAGTAACATCGTACGGGACAGGGACGAAAAAACAGCGCCATCAGCAAGTAATACCGAACAAAAAGTGCTGGAGATGTGAAGGTCACGGAGGCCACTTCAGACGTAGAATGGTGCGATGGACGCTTCGAAGCCGGACTTTTCATTATATTCTAGAGGCGGAACGCATTCCTAATCAGTTCTGGTACTGTCTGCACAGCGACTGCGTCGAGCGGAGGAACGAAGCGCGAGAAAGGTGATATGACGTAGTAGATATATACTCGGACACAAAATGGGATTCCGCATACATTCATGGGCCTTGGTTATTTGCTTGCAAAGTTTAACCCGCTTAACGACTCACGGCTTTTCGAGGCGCTAATCTGCCGTGAAAAGCCGTGAGTTCCCGCTGTACGCTGTGAGCACCGAGGCCCGCAGTAAAATCAGCTGCCTTTTTCTTTTATTTTCCGTTCACATTGAGGAACCGAAAGTATCACGTATCGAGACCGTGCGCACCGTCGCAAAACGACCCCAAACGAGACAAAACAAGTGGCAACATTCGCTGACTCAAGCGGGTCCAACATTTCAATGATATTAACAGAGCTGCCGGCGGCCACCGCTCGGCGGCGCCACGGTACGTGGAAGTTGCGAATTGACTCACTCGAAGCAGTACAGAATCGTGCGGTACCTTTTATTGCTTCAAACTATGACTGGCAGACTAGTATCACTTCCATCAAATCTTCCCTCAGCATACCTAGTCTATCTCTTCGCCGTAAGATTTCACAACTTTTCCTTTTCCACAAACTGTATTATAAATTCCCTCACCTAAGAGGCACCATTTTTCTTCCGCCCAACCGCACTTCACACCGTCTGTTTAATAACCTCAGTGTTCAACGCTTACATGGTACAACTAAAGCATTCAACAAATCCTTCCTACCAACTGCTATTGAGCTATGGAACGCGTTGCCCGAACAAATAGTAAATGAGCAAGACTCCAATAAATTTAGGCACATACTTTCATGTTTTCTCATCCCGTAATCTGCCACCATCACAGTGTTATTTCATGTACTATTCTTTTTGTAACGGCATTTATACCACTTGTTCTGCCTATTGCACTGTATTTGCTTCGCTTTTCAAACTGAAATCATGTATTCTGTATTTTGCTAACATTTTTGAATTTTTTATTTTCTAGCATTGCATAATAATGATCACGCTGTTATTTATGCGTTTGTCCCCCCTTATGTAATAATGACCATGCCGTTATTGATGCTTTTGTCCCCCCCCCCCTTATGTAATACCCTGAAAAGGGCCTTTAAGGGTAAATAAATGATGATGATGATGATGACTAACGTCCCTGCTAAATGATTAAACAAACCCGTGCAGTAGCTGTAGTAGTTAACGGTGAAAGCGTAATCAGAGAACTAGGTCTGATAGCCAGAAGAGCGTCGCATATTGGACGCAGAACTTGGTCGCCATCCCGCGGCATGTTAAGATGTGATTGAACACCACGGCCGGACTAGAGGGAAACGCAAAGCGCGTCGTGCCGCCCCGGTAGCCCGGCCGTGATTTTTGTAGAGGCGAGCGCGTGTGCGGGGAACGCGGTGTTACAGCCAGGTGTGGCAGGCGCGCCTCGCAGACCTATGAGAGAGGCCGGCGCTTTTACGACGCTTAACCGCGCTTGGCTAAGATCTCCACCTCGCGGTGTGTTAAGGCAGTGACAAAATTGAACTTCTATTAAAAATGCGCCGAATGGGAGGGACGTGTAACGCGTTGCAGGTGCTAATCGCGAAAGCCACAGTAATGACGAATTACTTTACCGCTCCGAGAGGGCAACACCACCCCGCCAACCGGGAGAGTGGTAGATATGAAAGGCGCTTTTGTAAAGCCTCTAGAGTCTGTGACCGTGGCGCAGTGGATAGAGTGCCCGGCATCTGTTGTTGCGGACCGAGCGGTCGTGGGTTGGATGCCCGTTGACGGAACTTTTTTTCTTTGCCACCTGACCGTGTATATTTTTTCCACGTCATTTCCGTGACGGAACTACGACACTGAAGTCTTGGTGGAGCCTGGCATAAAACACTTTCGTGTGAAAAGATCAAGCACACAAAAAACTTGATATGAATTAGCGTATATGCTGCCCCACCTTAACTATCTTCATAGATGCGTTACTTTAGAACTCAGTTCTTTACAAAAGTAAACAATAAAATGAGTAACTTTGCATGAATATTCTCAGTGCGACAAATGCATAACTGTTCTGCACAATTTTTTTTATTCATCTAGCTATGGTCTTTTTCCCTGTACGGCATGTCTGCTCAGTCATGCTGCGAAATGAAGTGAGGTCGGCCAATGTTGGAGGTCACACAACACTGCCTTAAACCCTAGATCAGCCCACTTTGCCTAGATTGGAAGAACTGGCGCCGATACCGAAGACGGTAGCCCGCAGTCACACAGATCATCACTCAGGCCACTTAGTGTAGGTTACAGCATCATGCTGCACTGGGGGCTTTCAACACATTCCCCCGAAATTTCCTAATTTTGCATATGTATATATACATGCACACATGCAAATGCATGCACGAACATACATAAAGTATCGCTAACGTTACCCAAAAACATTGCTGCCTATGCGACTACTGTCTTGCTGATTTGTGAGGCAGGCATGTCACTGCTTTTCAACATAAGCTTCAGGAGGAAAAACAGTTTTAAAGCATTTAACTGGATGCCACAATGGCATAGATTTCAAAATTTCCACTGACAGACTAGCAGTAAGAATTCAATGTTGCTGAACTTTTTTTTAGCTTAAGACTGCTTTGTGCATTGAATTATGATAGCAGAATCCTCATGTATTCTTGTCATATTGTTACGAGGCTTGGCGCATGAGCACGCCGTTGGAGACAGAGACAAAAAAGCTGGAATGTGCGTGTAATGCTGGCAGCCATTCGGTGGCACGGTCACTTGTAAATATAGCAATTTACTCGCTTCGGTCTCTTCCGTGTCTTCGTGTTCCCCGTGACAATCGCTAATATGTATATACACATCTATACATCTCAATGTTCATGTCACCCTGAAAATTCATGCAATGTGGATAGATCTTGTGATATGTCACTTAGCTACAATTTATTAAGTTACTGGTGATGTGCTTGGATTCACCCCATAAATATCCGCTGCTTCATATAGCTCAAGGGCTAGAATTACTCTGTAACAAGCAATTATTAAGAATTATGCATTGTCTAAAAAAGCAGCGTGTGCATCTTTGAGCAGCAACGTGACATGCTGTATCACACAGCCCAGATTAGGCAGCGAATTTCTCTTTAGGACAACAAAATTTCTCAAGCAGCGACAAATGTGCAGCTCCACTCTTGCATACATTAATCCGCATCTTTAAAAGCACCAATCATGGAGATAATTACAACTGTGAAATCTTAATGTACAATGGAATAATCAGCAATGGTAGCTATTACCAATGAGCCATCAAGTTTGCTGTCATGAAATATTGACCATCAGCAGTCGACCAAAACGGTGTGTCACGTGTCGTACGGCATTTATGTATATGTGACACGTGGAATTTTCATAAGCGTCAACTTGTACATAAATCTCCCTTGTGCTTATCGCCCTGGACTTTTCTTTCAAGCGTACTCAACAGAGGTCTTCAAATTAAGTCAATATTTTTCAAAGTAGGGGTTAAGTGAAGTCGGGACGCTTCCAAAAGAAATATAGGTCGCTGGATGTGCGACTTTTGCAGAGGTCCCAACAAAGCGCTACATTTTCCCCCGCAATGGTTTACCGCGATTGATTTGCACTTGTTTGCTGCATCACAAAGTAAAAACAGCGCACACTTCATGAGAACAAAGAGAGGAAGCAATACGAGGCACAGGCGCTGAATTAACAGATGAAGTTTTAGGGTTCAGACATCGCGATGAATTTAAACCAGGCATAAAATGATGACCAACGAGCTAGCTGTAGATGTATTATTCATGTTTCCTGTAGCAACCTAAAAGCTGCCAGGAGTACGAGCCCCGACAGGCCAAAGCGGCAACAATGAACGTAAGACGGCAACAGCCAAATGTCGCATGCGCACATGGAGAAAGCAAGTATGCTTGTGCTCATCACGCCACGATCTGAATGACAAAGTGAGAAGGCGAAGAAATCATATACGCACCTACGTCAAAAAGAATGGCTGGCTCCGCATCCTTGGTCTTATCCCAGCGCACGTTCACCACAGTCCCTCGCAGCTCACCAATGCACTTCTTGTCGGTGTACAGTCGGTACCCTACCGACGCGTCTTCAATGAAACTTTGGGATAAACGTCCCATTTTCTTTCACTGACCCATCGCACCAATACGTAAGTCATCGTGGTGTCGTGCTTGCTTGCACAGTGCGCGTGGTGCGTGCACGAGAAATGTTTTCGCAATGCCCGCCGCACGTGCGGCCTCTGCCGTCCACCGCAACGCTGCTTGCTGGATGCAATGGGTAACCTCAGCAGAGTAGGTTTAGAGTGACTAGTGGGGGTACGGCCACCTAGCGACGGCTAGCTTTTTGTGTGTGCATGTGTGCATGTGCATGTCCTCAGAGATTGCTCGCCGGCAGTCCTAGAGAAACCGGCTGGCAAGCAATCTTGGAGGCCGCGGTTTGTGTGTGTAATTACAACGTGGTTGCAATGCACAAAAGCATAGCATCATATATTTGCGGCTGGTGTTGCCTAAGGAAGTCATAATTATTCCATAGGTGTCGCTCCTGCATGCGCCACTTATTATTAGGCAGCCTACCTCATGCTTATGTGTGCCTTTTTTGCACACAGAAACACAAAAAATCACACGCACAAGCGCTCCCAGCTGTAAAAAAAAAGTGACCAGCGCTGCAGAACACTTTCGTTGCAGTTATTATTCGGAAGCGATTGTGAACATAGGCGTAAGCGCGAAAAGGGCCGAAGGGCCGCCCTAAAGAGGGGCGCAAAGGTTGACCCCTATTGACACTCGTACCGGTCCCGTAATCGTTTATAGAGTATGGTTATGGCCATGAAGTTTTTTGGAAATTTAAGGCGGCTAAAGACACCTGATGTTGCTTCCAGGGACTGCGTGAATGGCTTATACTTCCAATGTTTACTCACGGAAAGCCAGGGACCAAAGAGAGTCTATTGTGAGAAGCAAGTTATAGCTTCATTTTCATTTCTCTGTAATTGTCCATCGCACTCGTCCAATGGAGGGAGGGGCGTTTTCATGAAACTTTGCCCCCCCCCCCCCCCCCCCCCCCCCCCCCGATGGGAAACCCTGCGCAAGCCTACGATTGCGAAGCTGATGCAGTCAGCAATGGCACAAGCTGCCGCTAAAGGATTTGGAAAGACGCATTCAATATATTTCATGTTCAGTAATTTTAGGAAGCTCATTGGTACGCACCAACGAGTTCTCATAAGAATAACCTGTTGTTGGGCTTGTTGGTCCGTACTTGAAAAAACGAAAAACCCAGCGTGTGTCTGTTATCTTTTCTTCTTGTGTGCACGTCCAAGAAGCTGTGTTTTTCGTTTCTTCGAGTTCTCAAAAGATGCTGATTGCAAGGACAATTAAGCTATTATAGTCGATCGCCAAGTTAAGGTCCCTTATCATGCGCACAAGATCTTACGAGCAGCTTGTTGATCAATGGCCCGCAGAGTACTAGAGGAGAGTTTCTTCTTGGCCTAGTTGATGTTGCTTACTGAAATTAGATTGTTTGAGAGCTGGCTAAGTTAGGTAGCGTTGTTGGCTATTCTGCGCGTCATGCTTCATACATAGTGTAAACAGGACTCGAAAAAAAAAAGTCTGCCTATACACGCTCCTGCCACGCGTAATTGAGGCTTTGCATGAGCTGCGACTGCATTGCGGCGACGTTGAGACTACAGATCATATCTGCTCAACGCAAATTTTATAAAGGTGCGAAGACGGCCATTCTAAGTGGCCTTGTTCTTGCGGAAGTTGGTTCTTGGCAACGCGCAGGTGAATGCGGGGAAGCAATGTTAAGCAACAGAAAATGCACCTATGCGTTGCCGCGACACTTCCAGTGTTGTGCTAGCTAGATCTTTATGTTCCTGAACACCTGTATGATGTATAAAAGGCAAGAACACGCGGCATAGCTCACTGCATGAATGCGGACGAGGCATCCATGTACGAGGACCCCGCAAGTGCATGTTGATCGACGTGCATTATGAGTGCGAGATTTTGGGTACTTCGCGGTCAATATACACGCCGAGGATGTCATTGAGAATGCACGGATAAAAAATAAAGGGAACCTGAGTGACATTGTACATTCATTAAAACATAAAAATAAATTACAAGCCGCCGTTGTTTCACCACTTAGCGCAAAACAACAACTATTTCACAACCTATTCGTATCCAAGGTCTGTACTGACCCGAAATTCGAGGGCGCCTTCAATTTTGAAACTAGTAACATCCTGCACGAGTAACTCTCGTGCATGAACAATAATGCCTCAATGACCGCAATGACGACAGGTGAATCGATGCGGCGGAATACTAAAGAACGTGCGGTTTCAAATGGGATATGGAAGTAAAAACATGGCTGATCCCGCCGTCATAGGAATCGGTATAACACGGAAGTGAAACGTGTCTTCACAGAAGTAGTGCTTATTGTGTAGTGATATATGAGAGGTTGTACAATGTCTATTCGTGTTTGGCCGCTATAGCACCGTTTGACGTGGATGCACCCATGTTGACGGCATGTCTCCATCGCGACGACTAACGCCCATGATCATGATTGAACCGTGGTGGTAGCTGACGGTGTGAACATATATTTGGACACAGCGAATCGCGAATCCCGCGCAAGGATGATATCAAGAAGCTCATAATCAACACTGGTACCCGATGTCAGACAACTTTGCCTTCATCCCGATGAAACAATACAGTCACATATGCTCGCTACGTTAACAATGCACTTCTTCAAAGCGTCGTCAATTAGGACAGAAACGGCACGGTGTGCGCTTTCTAGTGATGGGTAGCCGACGCCTGTGCTCATGCATACATAACACACACTGCGCTTCAGCAACACGGGAGGTAGAGGTTCGTAGCTTGAGCCGCAAGCGCGTGCGTCCCGCTGACCTCTGTCTCGCAGGCGCTGCTCTCGCTCCACCAAGGCACGACATTCGCCCGTCGAAACCGCGTACTTTCTGCAACGCATATTGCAGCAGTTTTGTTAGTCGGTGCTCTCGCAATCAAAGCAGTCGGCGGCGGAGAAATCCCGTTGGTGCAAGTGGAAGCTGCACTTCCGATGAGCCGATGCACGCTAACACGAGACCAAAGGCGAAGAACGTAGCTGCGTGAAGGGTGCCTCGGCGACGCCAGCGCGGCCAGTGTCCCTCGCTGGTATCGAGACGCTTTAACCATGACCTCCGATATCGCGCAATCTCGGAGTAAGCGCTAGTAAGTGTCGATCGTGAAGCATTACTTCTTTTCACATTTCACAGACGGCGGCACCGCCCCGCTCCGCCCGCCGCGAAAGAGAATGTGCGAAAGATATAAGGCGCGTTCGCGCCGTGCCTATCATCTCCCGAGTTGGCTTAGTCGGTAGGGCGTCGGGCGCTTGCCGTCGCGGCCGCAACGTCGTGGGTTCGATTCCCAGCGGGGTATCTTTTTCTTGGTTTTTTTCTTTCTCACCCGTTGGCGTCCATTTTATCAACGTCATATCCGTGACGGATGTACTTGGTGAACCCCGGCATAAAACACTTTCGCGTTAAAAAAAAACTTGGGAGTTGGAAAAGTTAATCCGCAGTTCACCACGTCTTCTAATCAGAAGCATGCAAACTTCAAAAGCTTTTGAGTGGAGACAGGAAGGGAAACACTTTTTCAACGCAAGAGTCGTGCTCGCGTTTCCACCAACTACGGTAGCCACGGATGGGATTCCTTGGGAGCCTGCTTTATGCTGTGATCAACTACCGGCATATATGACGATACCTTTATTTTTTAGCTATTACGCTAGCATTCAGAATTAATAGAACGCTCCGTCCTAGCAAAGACATCACTACGAACGTTGAAGCAGACGACAGCAACCACGTGCTGATTAGCGCAACATCGCAACATCATCTAATCCGTACGTAACGGCGGATGGCGTGAATTAGAATAGGCATCTAGGCGTGCTTAATGTGCTTAGTACATGCTTTTTTTTTTGTAACACTCGTTCCGCAGTTGCGGTAGTGGCCGCTGTTGATTGGCTGGACGATGGTCATCCTGCAGCGAATGTCGAATGAGTGCGTGCGTCCGGATCTGTGCTTGATGTGCAAATTTCTCATCTTAATTAATCCGGGCTTGGCGCTTTCAGTACAAGAAAATTTTTGCTCGTTCGGCTGCGAAACCCGATCGTTGACCCGATACGCTTCTGTTGCAGCCGCTTGTGCTTCAACAGCTTCAACCGGCTCGTCACGACACGTACGTGTTGCATATGTGTTGTACGACTGCTCTGCGAAGATGCCAGGAAAAGGAAAGTACGGAACATATCCGTGGGACGCGACGCAAGATGTTCCGATACGTTCTAAGCATAGATTTAGGGTGAAAGCTGCACAGTGTGATGAGAGCGGACACCACCTTGCCTCTGGACCGCCTGAAACTCCAGAAAGAACGACAGGCACCCAAAATCAACCGTGCACGAGTGCCTCGTCCGTGCACGCCATGTTGACATCGGAGAGTAGATGCAGAGCAAGCCGAGTTTTCTGCAGAGGCTGCTGTGGCATTTGATGCCGTGGGAAGCACGAGTGACGAGTGCAGCGATTCCGATGAGAGCGTGGACGTCGAAAGCAGTTCCGAGAGTGAAGCTGATGGCAACATGTCGACACCTCAAAGCGGAGATACCCATCTCGTACGTATATGCGCTTGACTTGCATTCATGGTACAGTGCGCTAACGCTACTTACGATGATTTTTTTTACAACTGCAAAGAGTTGTTTTCATTTGCGCCTCAAGTCCATGAGTGATGTTAACGACTGCGCAACAAATTATCATCGTTAACTGAAGTTACGGCTAAGGATGGTTAAAGTTGTTCTTGCATGGCTGGAAGATGGGGTTACCATTTACACATGCTTCAGCGAACACTTTGGTAATTAAAAAACGTAGAACCTCTATTAGCCCAACGTGATAATTATGTGAAATACACATGCGTGACGCGAATACCGTCACCCTTTGTTATTAGAGGGATTTGTCATTCTAGTGCACAAGAATAATATCAGTTGAGTCAACTTTATCGCAAGCCACAAACAGTCGCAAACGCACGAGCTTTAATGCATTCTAAAAAGACAGGGCGTGCAAACACGGACACAAGAAAGAAGTCGGGACACCACAAACGCCGACTAACAACTGAAGGGACGCACAACGGCTGAAAAGAAAGAAGGCACGAAAACTTATCTGCGCATGCCCATGCAACAGGCGAACCTATCAATCCGGCACGCGTGGCGGTCTACGTGGAAGATAACTGTTAAGGCATTTGATTTCATCTTTATGCAAGTTAATCGACGGTTGGCTCACGCATGCGCTACCACTATTCTCGATGTGCCATGCTTCAATCATCAGGCGTGTTTCTACATTTCTATGACGGTACAACACTGCGCATTCATCGAATTTTGGCGTGCACTTACAATCTCGACAATGTAAAGATAGATTAGAAGGTGAGCCTCCTGTTAGCGATCTCTTATGTTCCAACAATCTCTGGTTAATACATCGGCCCGTTTGTCCTACGTAGAAGCGACCGCAGCTTAAAGGGACCTTATACACCACACTCGTACGGCAATCAGTGAATTTGTTGGTGTGTTTTACGAAACAAATATCGGTCCGCTTCTTGTCTTTTACTCGCTCATTCTTCCTCTGCACAGCGGCACAAATCTTACCTAGCTTATTGGCCGCCGTGAAAACAACATTAACGCCGTATCTACTTCCTACTTTCTTTAGCCTGTGAGATACGCAATGAATGTACGGTATACCTACGACACGTTTCTTCCTATCGCTTTCTGCAACCATGCTTGGACTTAACACAATATACTTCTTTAAACGTTCAGCAACCGTGGCCACTGCATCACGAGGATACCCTACATCTAAAAGACGCGTAACCTGTGCGTTAAAGCTATCACTCATTTTGTGCTCACACGACTTGGTGAGGGCTGATTTAAGGCAAGACATGGCGATGCCGTTTTTTACAACCTTCGAGTGCTTCGACGAAAAATTTAACAGCGGTTTCGAAGATCTAGGAGAATACTGCCAGCGTCTAGAAATTGTATTCTATTATTCCGAGGCACCTCTTTAGTAAAGCTCAGCCCACCTCCATTTAATTCAAATTTCTCGCTCACGGAAGTCACCACCTTTACGAAGTCCTCACCACTACAAAAGATCAAGTAATCGTCCACATAACGAAAAACCTTAATAACCGAATTATCTAAGGCGCCTTCCAAAAGATTGTCAATCTTGCTAAGGTATAAATCACTAAGAACCGGAGCAACCTTAGAACCAATACATATCCCTGATTTCTGCACATAAACGCCTTCCTTGCAACCTACAAGCGTTGACTTTAAATACATGGAAAGGATTTCTAGAAATGCCCCGGTAGAAACACCACATTTATCGGTGAAAACCGTCTGGTGCGCTTGTTCGTGAATACATTCATTAACACAATTTAACAAGTCCTCATGCGGCAAAGAATAATACAGGTCTTCAATATCCATACTAAAAGCTTTACAACAGCCGGGGTTCTCCTCTGAGAGGAACTGAACTAGCGCCTGAGAATTACGCATACGAAAAGGGTCTGAAAAACTCAAAGAGGTTAAGCAGTTCTGCAAATAACTAGATACAGCGACTTGCCAGGTGCCTTGCTCTGAAACGATCGCTCGAAATGGGATCTCGTTCTTATGGGTTTTGGCTGAAAAAAACAATTCTAAAGTAAGTGATTTAGCCTTCTTGACATTACAAGCTATTCTCTCAAGATTATGTCTTAACAAAAGGTCGACAGCACGTTGCCTAACTACCGATGGCTTAAAGGGACCGACAACCAACTTTTGTGGTACCCGTTTTCTTGAGTGCAATGGGAAGCTTACCGGTCAGAGCTTCTAATCACGGAGTGGTAACGCGGAGAACGCCGTAAAACATTTGTAATCAGAGTTTTTCGATCTGCAGCGATTATGCAGTCTTAATATCACATGCTGCAAACAGTGAGAGGTGAGCGCGATAGCGATTATACGCCAGCAGTGGTGACAAGTTATGCCCTAAGTATGAAAAGGCAATGTTACGTTTGCAAAGCCTGCGGTGCCGCGACTACTGCTTTCTAGCCTATTAAATTATTTTACAATAGTTATAGCGTTTTTTTGGGACTTCTTATAGAAGTACTTTGGCCGTACACATGTCGCTTTATCATGTTTTAGTCATGCCAAGCCAAGCTAAGCCTTCGAAAACGAAACAAGTGGTAGGATACACAAGCAGTGCTATTCATGAAGTGGTAGCAATCCTCCACAGAAAGGTAAGTCGATGGCATTATGCGAGCAGCGGCGTAAAGTCGCGTGCTACTCTTCAAAAGTCCGATACGACGAGAGCAGACGAGAGTCGAGCTACGCGGGAAACGCCGCCGGACGCCGCGCGCATGCGCCCCAGCCTCCGTTTCACTGGAAGTCACGAAAGCAGCGCCGCATTTCATGCTTTACTTCTTTTACCTTAGAAACAAACGGGAATTGACAATAACATACATATTCAAATTTTCAGCCCTCGTTCTGGTGCGTGTAAAAGCATTAGACTACGCACAACAAAGTGCTTAAGACTGCATACGTCTGGTTCATGGCGTTCGCGCTAGGCTGCGCGACATACCGGTTTCTGTCACTTTTAAGCGCGATTTAAAAATATAAATCCTACTCAGGTCGCGAAAAGTATTCTGGAATCTGTCACTATAATTCACGGCCTTTTCATTTCCACCAGGATCTATTCACCCGTTCTGGCCAGTTGTCGGTCCCTTTAAGTTTTACCGTCCTAAAATTCTTTTCTATGGCTGTTAATGCTTTTTCTGAGAACAAACTGTCTGGCATAATTACAAAATACCCTTCCTTATCTGAAATTACTGGCCTGAGTTTCTTCTTGACACAGTAATTAACCAAAGGCCGGAGAGGATCAGAACACTTGAGATGCATATTACAACCCTTGATGCTAGCAACGCAGTCTGAAATGCAGTGGGAACGCTCTTCTTCAGGAACAAGTCTAGTGATTGTACGCGGCAAACTTAAAACGTCTATTGGTTTCAGGTTCGGCTCCAAACAGTACTTAGGACCTAAGGCTAGGGTTTTGCAGTGCCTATCATCTAAGGCAGCTCCTCCAAGGACTAGCAAGTTATTTTGCGGTGAAACAGTAGAAATTTCCTTCCTCTTACATGGTTGAAGTTCTCGAAGTTTTACCCTCCATATGAATTCCGCATGCTGGTTAGCTACCCTCATCCAGTCGGCGTACATCTGCTTCTGGCGGCGATCGTCACGCGAAGTCGAGCAACGGACCTTGAGGCATTCCTGGTAAAATCTCACTTGACGCCATGATTCCGCGGTCAATATGGCACATATCCTCCTGGCATGTCCGGTAGATGGTTGCAGAAAGCCGCACAAAAGTTGAACTTCAACTGGGCAAACTCTATTAGAAAACCATGAAAAAGTTCTAGCACGGACCAAGCAAATAGCAATTAAAGAAGCCAAAGAGGCAGGACTGTTCAGATAAGTAGGAGAACGAGGAAAAGGGCTCAGAGTACTAGAAATGAAGCTTAGAATAACAGAAAGCTGAGCTATTTTGTAAGTATTCATTCTAAAAAGACAGGGCGTGCAAACACGGACACAAGAAGTCAGGACACCACAAACGCCGACTAACAACTGAAGGGACGCACAACGGCTGAAACGAAAGAAGGCACGAAAACTTATCTGCGCATGCCCATGCAACCGGCGAACCTATCAATCCGGCACGCGTGGCGGTCTACGTGGAATATAACTGTTAAGGCATTTGATTTCATCTTTATGCAAGTTAATCGACGGTTGGCTCACGCATGCGCTACCACTATTCTCGATATGCCATGCTTCAATCATCAGGCGCGTTTCTACATTTCTATGACGGTACAACACTGCGCATTCATCGAAATGAGTGATGAGCACAAAATGAGTGATAGCTTTAACGCACAGGTTACGCGTCTTTTAGATGTAGGGTATCCTCGTGATGCAGTGGCCACGGTTGCTGAACGTTTAAAGAAGTATATTGTGTTAAGTCCAAGCATGGTTGCAGAAAGCGATAGGAAGAAACGTGTCGTAGGTATACCGTACATCCATTGCGTATCTCACAGGCTAAAGAAAGTAGGAAGTAGATACGGCGTTAATGTTGTTTTCACGGCGGCCAATAAGCTAGGTAAGATTTGTGCCGCTGTGCAGAGGAAGAATGAGCGAGTAAAAGGCAAGAAGCGGACCGATATTTGTTTCGTAAAACACACCAACGAATTCACTGATTGCCGTACGAGTGTGGTGTGTAAGGTCCCTTTAAGCTGCGGTCACTTCTACGTAGGACAAACGGGCCGATGTATTAACCAGAGATTGTTGGAACATAAGAGATCGCTAACAGGAGGCTCACCTTCTAATCTATTTTTACATTGTCGAGATTGTAAGTGCACGCCAAAATTCGATGAATGCGCAGTGTTGTACCGTCATAGAAATGTAGAAACGCGCCTGATGATTGAAGCATGGCATATCGAGAATAGTGGTAGCGCATGCGTGAGCCAATCGTCGATTACCCTGCATACAGATGAAATCAAATGCCTTAACAGTTATCTTCCACGTAGACCGCCACGCGTGCCGGATTGATAGGTTCGCCGGTTGCATGGGCATGCGCAGATAAGTTTTCGTGCCTTCTTTCTTTTCAGCCGTTGTGCGTCCCTTCAGATGTTAGTCGGCGTTTGTGGTGTCCCGACTTCTTTCTTGTGTCCGTGTTTGCACGCCCTGTCTTTTTAGAATGAATACTTACAAAATAGCTCAGCTCTCTGTTATTCTAAGCTTCATTTCTAGTACTCTGAGCCCTTTTCCTCGTTCTCCTACTTATCCGAACAGTCCTACCTCTTTGGCTTCTTTAATTGCTATATGCTTGGTCCGTGCTAGAACTTTTTCATGGTTTTCTAAGAATAGAGTTTGCCCAGTTGAAGTTCAACTTTTGGGCGGCTTTCTGCAACCATCTACCGGACATGCCAGGAGGATATGTGCCATATTGACCGCAGAATCATGGCGTCAAGTGAGATTTTACCAGGAATGCCTCAAGGTCCGTTGCTCGACTTCGCGTGACGATCGCCGCCAGAAGCAGATGTACGCCGACTGGATGAGGGTAGCTAACCAGCATGCGGAATTCATATGGAGGGTAAAACTTCGAGAACTTCAACCATGTAAGAGGAAGAAAATTTCTACTTTTTCACCGCAAAATAACTTGCTAGTCCTTGGAGGAGCTGCCTTAGATGATAGTCACTGCAAAACCCTAGCCTTAGGTCCTAAATACTGTTTTGAGCCAAACCTGAAACCAATAGACGTTTTAAGTTTGCCGCGTACAATCACTAGACTTGTTCCTGAACAAGAGCGTTCCCACTGCATTTCAGACTGCGTTGCTAGCATCAAGGGTTGTAATATGCATCTCATGTGTTCTGATCCTCTCCGGCCTTTGGTTAATTACTGTGTCGAGAAGAAACTCAGGCCAGTAATTTCAGATAAGGAAGGGTATTTTGTAATTATGCCAGACAGTTCGTTCTCAGAAAAAAGCATTAACAGCCATAGAAAAGAATTTTAGGACGGTAAAACTTAAGCCATCGGTAGTTAGGCAACGTGCTGTCGACCTTTTGTTAATACATAATCTTGAGAGAATAGCTTGTAATGTCAAGAAGGCTAAATCACTTACTTTAGAATTGTTTATTTCAGCCAAAACCCATAAGAACGAGATCCCATTTCGAGCAATCGTTTCAGAGCAAGGCACCTGGCAAGTCGCTGTACCTAGTTATTTGCAGAACTGCTTAACCTCTTTGAGTTTTTCAGACCCTTTTCGTATGCGTAATTCTCAGGCGCTAGTTCAGTTCCTCTCAGAGGAGAACCCCGGCTGTTGTAAAGCTTTTAGTATGGATATTGAAGACCTGTATTATTCTTTGCCGCATGAGGACTTGTTAAATTGTGTTAATGAATGTATTCACGAACAAGCGCACCAGACGGTTTTCACCGATAAACGTGGTGTTTCTACCGGGGCATTTCTAGAAATCCTTTCTATGTATTTAAAGTCGACGCTTGTAGGTTGGAAGGAAGGCGTTTATGTGCAGAAATCAGGGATATGTATTGGTTCTAAGGTTGCTCCGGTTCTTAGTGATTTATACCTTAGCAAGATTGGCAATCTTTTGGAAGGCGCCTTAGGCAATTCGGTTATTAAGGTTTTTCGTTATGTGGACGATTACTTGATCTTTTGTAGTGGTGAGGACTTCGTAAAGGTGGTGACCTCCATGAGCGAGAAATTTGAATTAAATGGAGGTGGGCTGAGCTTTACTAAAGAGGTGCCTCAGAATAATAGAATACAATTTCTAGACATTTCCTTAACGTTCCAGAAGAACCACGTGTGCTGGCAGTTCTCCTAGATCTTCGAAACCGCTGTTAAATTTTTCGTCGAAGCACTCGAAGGTTGTAAAAAACGGCATCGCCATGTCTTGTCTTAAATCAGCCCTCACCAAGTCGTGTGAGCACAAAATGAGTGATAGCTTTAACGCACAGGTTACGCGTCTTTTAGATGTAGGGTATCCTCGTGATGCAGTGGCCACGGTTGCTGAACGTTTAAAGAAGTATATTGTGTTAAGTCCAAGCATGGTTGCAGAAAGCGATAGGAAGAAATGTGTCGTAGGTATACTGTACATTTGTAGAGCGCGCGCAGGAAGAACCGAGAGCTACACGAGCGTTTCTTTTCTCATAGACTCCATCCGGGTAACTTGAGATCTGGAGACTTTTCGTCCGCTTGCTCCTTGAAAATCCCTCTACGTCTGGGTACTACCTAGGCAACTGTTTATCCCTAAGAGACCCAGCCACTCGGCTGCTTGTTGATGGCGCGTGTTAAACTTTTAATACGAAGTTTGTGCGCGCGCGGGTGGTGATCTGCGGCCGAGGTGTGTTTACTTTCCGTCCGTTCCAGTTTTTAAACCCATCGAACGCTTCGAGATTGCCCCCTGCTTTAGTTAAAGGGCCTCGCAATTTCTGAAGATGTCGATCTTGTAGACGACGAACTTTTTGCATGTGGGTACGCATTTGTACTTATAGTAACGTAGCTGAAAGAGGCGGAGCGCACGTGTTGCGTCCGGGACGCGTGTTCACAGTGAATGCGCTGCGGGCTCAGCGATACTGTCTCCCCGAGTGACAATCCACGTATGCTGGCGAAGTGAGAGTCAAGTGCGCTCCGTGAGCGACACCCTGGACGGTACTTTAGCAACTGTTAATCGTTACGTTTGGGCGTAACGCTAGACACCGCCTTTACATCGCGTTTGAGCCCTATGGGTATTAAATTTATGAACAGCGATGGCCGCCTTCTTCAGCTTGAGTAAAAGACCCAATCATGATCAAGAAATTCGATGTGGATCAGGCCCGATTGTGATCGAAAGGGGCTGTGTGACACCGGTATTATGTTTTTCACCGCTTGTCTGAAAAGGCTGAGTGAGGAAATCGGTGTCATATTCTCAAAACGCTGCCTAATGCATCTAGCAAAGCTGCTATTGCCGTGGCAGTGAAATCATGCCAGGTAGACATCTATTCAAATGTGCATGGTCATTCTTTTAGAACTGACCTGTTTCATTGGGCTGTGGTTTTCCTGCAAATCATTCGATTTTAATGCAGCTTACGGTCAAAGACTCAGGAAGGATGAACATTTACTGTCTCGTCCCATTTTTTTTATGCGCAATGCAAAAAAAAAAGAATAAGTAAGAAATAAGGAAAAGTGCGAAAAAACTATGAATGTCATGCTGCATGCCACACACGACTCGTAAAGGTTTGTAAAAGTTATAAATCACTTGCCCTACCGCAGGTGTTGAAATGACCACCCTGCATGATCACACACTTTTTGATGCATTTATTAGCACGCACAAATTTTAATGGACAAGTGGCATCGGTATTGCAAATTATTTGACACCATGATGCTGTCACCACATGCTCTAACTAGGACTTTTATATTTTTCATATTAGTGTAACGTAAAAGTTGCCCATGCAGACTTGCAGGGAGTACTGGAAAACCCAAACGACATTACAGACAAGCACAAGCAAGGTTTGGGGCTTTGCGTAGGCAGAGTTGCTTTGGGGAACGCAACATATAAATCTGCAAGAATTGGGCACACACCCAACAGCCAGTAACCTTTCCAGTGAGTTCGTAAAAACTTGCTTCGCAATAGGTAAGCAGATATAAACACATCACAAAATGGAGTAGAAGTTTTGTTTTATCTGTTACTGCAGGCCTTGAGCCCAGAACAGCAGGGCAAATGAACAGAAGTAGTTATATATGATACTTAAGTTCCTGTGTAGTAACGCCCTCATATTTCAAGTATCATGAATTGCCAACTCACCCAATCAGCCATTCTGTTAGGTATATGTGGATGTGTGTGCATCTGTGTTGTGTGTAAATAAGTAATGAACATAGAAAAAAAATAGTTGGTTTAATAAACACATGAAGGACAAGGCTAACGAATACACAATAAGAATAAACAATGATCAATAAAAACATATCATTCACATGCACCAACATCATAAACAAATGTACGACATGGAACCATACAGGTGTATTACAGTTCAAGATTCATAGTTCTCATTCTCTTTGTGGACTGGTGGTAGTTCGTCCCAGTCACTTGATCGTAGAAAAAAAAAGTGTTTAAATGTCTTAGTGATCTCATTCATCTGATAGCTACAGGGTATAGATATGTAAAATGCAGCGATCATAGGCTAGTGAGTGCAATCCTTGCCCCCAGTTTGAAGAACACACACAAAAAAATAACCACTAATGCACAGGCCAACCCAGGTATAGCCAGGAAAAAAACAGAATACTTTAGAATTCCCCTAGAAAACAAATACGACATCTTAGAACAAGAAGAAACAAAATACATAGAGGAAACCACAACTAGACCGATTTCTGAATCTGTAGTCGAAGTTGGAGGTAAAGCATCAATGAAAGAAGTAAGCAACATCTCTTGAACCACAAAAGACTGGATAAAGAAACAGCAGATAAGTGGGTGGGCATAGATAAATAGAATTTGCTTAGCTATTAAAGCTATCAATAAATATAAGCCCAGTGACATATGGAATTATGATATCAAAGAGCAGTGAAAAAGGTGATGGCATCGAAACAGCTACCACGCAACTCTATAGGAAAGACCGAAATGCATGCAGTGAAAGATAAGCATGGCAATATTAATGGTAAACTGAATGAGTGCATCACTTGTTACACCACTAAAACAAGATAATTTATGAGCTCGTGGCAATTTCTATTCAGGCCACATGGTTTTGAGAACACTGAAGAACTTATAGTTTTTGGTACAAATTTGAAAAAAGCGATTTGTACCATTCTTTTCCCTCTTAATAACATACTGCCATGAAACCAAGGCGAGTAAAAGTCCTTGATTACTTTATCAATAAAAACTGATTCAGTGTTTCAGATTAGCAAGCCTTTAATGTTGAAGTAAGGCCCGTATTCTGAAATGCTCCTTGCCTCAGCGAGGAGGCCATAACTGCTTCAGGACGCCTTGCCATGTATTCTATAACGCTTCTTACCAAGGTTCCCTCACTGAGGCCTTCCTTAGTGCTCTCTTGAGCTAAGGTAGCACTAGGGCAACCTTCGTGCCTCCTTACCTCACTCCTCGCACTAAAAGGGTGCTTCTCTGAAGTACTTTGTCAGTGACACTGTGTCCGCTCTTCTTTTTTTTTTCGATCGATTGCTTGTACTTCTGCACGAGCTCTGTAATTATATCCTTCCCATTGCTGATCAAAAATTGCTTGTCGGGCATGTTTTTTAATGTGCGGCTGAACAGCGGCCAAAATTTTTCATTAAGGTGGTGCAGAACGAAGAGGACAGGGTACACAGAGACGACGAAGATGGAATGCTTACTGCCAACTCATGCTTCGCACCTCAAAGGGTTAAACATTCTTTAGCGAGACCCGTATTACACCTTTGAATGTGTACCACCCTGTGTTTGTGACATCATATACTACGTCCTACCTTCCCGTGCAGGCAGTCAAAAACAAATGGTGATCCTCCTGCACACAAATCGTTATTGCAGTCACTGCTGTCGGGTTCCCAAAAGCTGTCGAAGCTCACTGCAGTGTCAAATGAAAAAGAACCACATGTCCTGCATGGTTTCCTACTTCTCATTCGGGCTGGCTATCACAGGAAAATATTAGCAACAGTCTTAAAACGGGTGAAATTCAGTGAAAACAGCTCTCAATGGCACAAAATAAACTTCATACCAGTAAGCACACATAAAGTGAGAACAGCTAAGATGCAAGCATTTATGACAAGAGAAATCAACAAGAAAGGAGACATGGTGAGCAAAAAATTTCCACACTCCATTAACATTGGTCCTTGCCTTATTAACTGAAACGTCATGCTTCCTTGTTTAGAGGGTACAGGTAAATGTGGCTTTCCACACTCCATTAACATTGGTCCTTGCCTTATTAACTGAAACGTCATGCTTCCTTGTTTAGAGGGTACAGGTAAATGTGGCTTTGTTGGTAGGTGGGCAGCTGCAATTTGAAAACCACTACATTTTTCCACTTGTGTGAATGTAAAAAAAATGCTGAAAGTACACGGTAAACCATTCATCAGTGTCACTTTGTGAACCATTAAAGCAGCATATGCGGAATCGGCAACAGACAGGCAGGTACATTCTTGCGACAGAGCATCGCAAAAGCAAAGGTCAAGGGACGAAGCAACACAGTAGTCAAAGGTCACAGGTTCTCAGTCAGGAAACAAACCGAACAACACAAGTGACATTCCCATTTCTGTTGTTTTGATGTCAAGTACAAGAGCAACACATGAGAAAAAAAACTAATTTCAGTATAACAAAGGAGCAAGCGTTTGCAGCTACAAATGTTGGTTGTGTGCATCTGCTCTAGTCTGCAAATGGCAGTTGTAGGTAGAAGAAACTGCAGTAGAAATTGAAGCGGTGCATTCGTGGAATGGTGAAAGTTACAGTGCTGGGCTGAACTGAACCAAATGAAGTATCCCATGCCTATAGAAGTGTGTCACCCATTTAGAAGTTAAATGTACCATCTAATCTAATGATGGTGCATTTAACTTCACATTTTGCATTAAGCCAGTTATAAAGTCTCATGACCAAAGGAAAACTTGTCCTAAAATGGTGCACCTTTACCAACCACCAACTGTAGAAACAAAGTTGCAGGTGCATTCACACCACTGATACACCCGTGCGACAGCATGAATGAAAGCAGTCATGCTGCTGCTCAAAACATTTCGCTTCTCTTTATTTACTCACCATGTAGACGTATCCTTGTCAATGTATGTCCAAATATTGAACACTAGCAATGTGATGTAACCAGCAGTTGCAATTATTTCTTATTACCACCTGACGTCTAAGGATCCTGCTCGGCTCTTTTTTTATAGAAGCATGGACACTTTCATTACTTTAAGTGCACGTGTCCTAGATTTTTAGCATCAACTATATTAAAACTCAATAACATGCGCGGGCAGAATAGCTATTGCAAGTAATACCGGTGACACGCAGGCACTTTTGATCGCAGTCAAGGTTGACCCGGACCGGATTTCTTGATCGCGATCATCAATCATTGCTGCTGCTCGGTCCAGACTAATCTGGATCGAGTTTGACGCAGACATCAGTCAAATCGCGATCTAGGAGCCAGATATCGATGCGCAGATCACAATTAAACAATTAAAAATGACCGTGTAGGTACACCTGATCCGGATCGAGCCTAATCCCGATCGGTCGTGATCGCGAACAATTGCCCGTGTGACACCGGTATAACGATCAGCGAAGTGCTTTCGTTCATGCCAATTTCCAAAAACGCACAATATTCTCAGCTACACTGACAATATATGGCAAAGAAAACGCATCTCGAGGCGTTCGACGGGATTAAAGATAAGGACGGACGGTAAGTGACAGCGCGACTATGGTGGCTACAATAGCGCGACAGAGCTACATGGGATCATACACACCCGGCGAGCACGGACGCGCCGTCCGCCACCAACGTCAGCAACAAAAACCTCACGCGCCAACCCGCAAACGACGAGCAGCAAAGCTCTCCTAGGGATAAAACGAGCATTGCACGTGTTCCTAGGTAGTACCCAGACATAGGGAGATCTTCAAGAAGCAAACGGGGAAAATATCCCCAGATCCAAGTTACCCGGATGGAGTCTGTGAGAAAAGAAACGCTCGTCGAGAGCTACAACATCTGGTTAGGAACTGTTTATTCGTTTCCCAAAAGCGCGAGCAGGCGCGCAGGACGATGCGAAAGGGAAAGAGGAGAAATAGGAGAGAAGGAGCGCGGTTCGAGTTGTCCCCTCTTCCCCGCGCCCCCGGACCGGCGGCGGCGGCTTAGCAAGAGAGTTTTTATTTTGTTTCCTTGCGATGCCGCAGGCGCCGGTTCCGGGGCGCGACGTAAGAGGATGCGCTACAGAGCTCCCCCCCAAGTGAGGAGGCCACTGCGACGAACGATTACCATTGCCGCGGTCAAAGTGGGCCCCAGTGAACCCTGAGCGCAGGACGGGATGGGGATGAGTGACAAAGGGACAGAGGGGAGGGGGGCACAGTGAGGCAAGATGCCGAAACAGAAGAGAGCGTGTTTTCACTGTACGCTGGCTTCAGCCGCTCGAGTGCTATAGTCTCACGCGATCCATTCATGTCCACAACAAAGTTCGAGGGGAGACGCTCCAGCACGGGGAAGGGTCCGAGGTAATGAGGCTGCAGCGAAGCACGCACAGGCCCGTACCGCACAAACACGTGTGATGCTCTTTCTAACTCTGGCATGATGTAAGCTGCCCGGGCTGGGTTTGGACGCGTCGGCTGCGGTCGAAGATTCCGGAAAGCTGTGCGAAGCAGGCTCACATATTCGCTGGCTGTAGGAGCGCTTGAGGTTGCTGTGGCGTCGAAAAAGTCGCCGGGGAGGCGAAGTGTGGTGCCATAAACAAGCTCTGCTGTGGCTCCCGACAGCTCTTCTTTGTATGCCGATCGGATGCCCAGAAGAGTGAGGGGAAGTGTCTCGACCCATTTGTTTCGGGACCCGTGCACTGTCAATGCCGCTTTGAGGTGCCGATGAAAGCGTTCGACGAGGCCGTTTGTTTGGGGGTGGTAAGCAGCTGTTCTCAAACGGGCCGTTCCGAGGAGCTTTAGAAGTTCTGCGAAGAGCGATGACTCAAACTGACAGCCACGGTCAGTGAGTATTGTTGTCGGGCAGCCAAACCGTGCAACCCAAGTGGAGACGAACGCTTCGGCGACTGTGGCTGCTGTAATGTCAGTGAGTGGCGTTGCCTCGGGCCACCGGGTGAAGCGGTCAACGCATGTCAACAAATACCGGTGGCCTTGAGAAGGCGGAAGCGGTCCGACAATGTCAACGTGCACCAACGCGAACCGTTCATCAGGTTGCAGGAAGCGGCGGGGTGGCGGTACCGGGTAGCGGTGAACTTTAGCACGCTGGCAAGGTGCACACGCGCGCACCCAATCGCGAACGTCCGCGTTCATGCGAGGCCAGACGAATCGAGCCGCGATGAGCTTTTGCGTTGCTCGAATTCCAGGGTGGGCGAGATTGTGCAATGAGTTGAAGGCTTGCTTGCGAAAGGCGACGGGTAGAAATGGCCGTGGTGTGCCTCCTGAGGTGGAGGTATCACAAACAATGGGTACACTTTGAAAGGTCACTGGCTCCAGTTGCAGAGAGGTCGTCACGTTGCGCAGATATGTCAAGTCCGGACAGCTCTATTGCGCTGTTGCGAGCTCTCGGAGGTTGAATGGAAACGAGGCTGTCGAGCTGTTCGAACGACTGCGCGTGACGGCGTCCACGCGGCTGAGAGCGTCCGCCGGGGCGTTATCACAGCCGCTGATGTGTCGAATGTCCGTCGTAAACTCCGATATGAAGGAAAGCTGGCGTACCTCGCGTGGAGTGTATATGGACTCGGAAGGACCGATGGAGTAGGTCAGGGGCTTGTGATCGGTGTAGATGGTGAACGATCGGCCTTCGAGCAGGTGGCGGAAATGGCGCACGGACAGGTACATGCCGAGGAGTTCGCGGCCGAACACACTGTAACGGGTTTGGGCGGGGTTCATGCGTCTAGAGAAGAAGGTAAGAGGTTGCCAGTGTCCATCAACTTCTTGTTGAAGAACCGCTCCCACCGCCGAGCTGGATGCGTCGGTCATGAGCGCCAATGGAGAGGCCGGATTTGGGTGAACGAGGAGGGTGGCTTCGGCCAAAGCACGCTTAATTGAAAGAAAGGCGTCCTCCGCGGCACTGTCCCATGCTAGTGGTGTGGCAGACTGCTGTTTGCCGCAAAGCAAACGATCGAGTGGTTCCAGTAGCGCGGCACAGTTTCTTACGAAGCGTCGGTAAAAATTCACCAGACCAAGAAACTGGCGGAGCTTGGTAAGCGATGTCGGCTTGGGAAACTCTACGATTGCATTCACTTTGTCGGGAAGTGGGCGGATGCCGTTGGTGTCCACATAATGGCCGAGGAATGCGAGAGCGTGCACTCCGAATTCACTCTTCCCGCTGTTGATGACGATTCCGTTGGCTGCCAGCCTCTCAAAGAGAAGCCGGAGGTGTTGCACATGCTCTTCGAAGGACGAGCTTGCTACAAGCAAATCGTCGACGTAGGCCAACACGAACGGTAGTCCACGTGTCACTGTGTCAATGAAGCGCTGTGAAGTTTGCGCAGCATTTCGGAGTCCGAATGGCATACGCAGAAATTCGAAAAGGCCGAATGGTGTCGTTATGGCTGTTTTGGGGATGTCTTCTTCAGCCACGGGGATTTGGTGGTATGCACGAACAAGATCGATTTTGGAAAATGTGGTGGCACCGTGCAGAGCAGAGGTGAAATCTTGGATGTTGGGCAGTGGGTACCGGTCAGGGACGGTCTTGGTGTTCAGTAGCCGGTAGTCTCCGCATGGTCTCCAGTCACCTGACTTTTTAGGGACCAGGTGGAGGGGGGATGCCCAATTGCTGGATGACGGTCGAATTATGCCAAGTTCCAACATGTGCTCGAGCTCAGCACGGGCCACATTGAGCTTGTCGGGGGCAAGGCGCCGTGGACGGCAGAAAACAGGTGGGCCGGATGTTATTATATGGTGCTGAATGTCGTGAGCAACAGGTTGAGTCCAATCTGGTGGGGATGTCAGGGATGGGAATTCATTTATCAAGGCGGTGAACGGTTCTGAGGCTACTGCAGCGCAGGAAGGTGCCACATCAGTAGTTGCGCCCGTAGCGATGCCTTGGACAGACAGGCTCGTGGCTGAGTCCAGGAGACGTTTGTGTCTGAGGTCGACAAGGAGCCCATGCTTGGCAAGAAAATCGGCCCCTATTATTGCGGACCCGACGTCGGCGACTAAAAACACCCACCGGAACAGTCTGCGAAGCCCCAGGTTCAGCGTGAGGGAACGTTGTGCGTACACAGGAATGCGAGTGCCATTTACAGCTTGAAGGTATAAAATGGCAGGCAAAGTACGTTCTGACCTTGCTGCAGGAAGGACGCTGACCTGGGCTCCGGTGTCGATGAGAAATTTCTGTCCTGTGGTGTGATCGGCGACGTGGAAGAGGCGACATTCCTCGAGGCCCTGACCGCTTGTCGCCGCTAGTGGTCGGCCGGCGGGTTTCCCGTCCAAGCGCATGGCAGCAGGCAGTGGCGAGCTTCGGCTCCAAAACGGCGATGGTAGTAGCACAAGCTTGGGCCTGTAGACGCACTCCGATTACGTTCTCCGGCACGGTGGGGGGTTGAGGATCGGCCACGTTGTCGCGAACGGCGTGGAGCATAGTCTTGTCGCGTGGCTGCCACGATTATTTCTTCGAGCCTGTCACAGAGGTGGTCGATGTGGGAAGGCGAGGTGGTAGCGGTTGTCAAATTAGAAGCAGCACATGACGACGGGGGTCGTGTAGAAGGAGTGCTGACGGCAGCGACTTGCAAGTGCTGCGTCGCCACTTCCATGACTTTGTCGGCGAGTGCGGCGAGTGACGGTAAATCCATAGTGGATGCGGTGGCCAGCACCATTTGCACGTTGGACGGCAAGCGTTGGAGAAACAGCTCGCGTAGCACAGCATTGTCCATTGCGTGGGCGCGCGAACCGAGGAGCTGCATCATCTGACGAAGCAGCTGCGTGGGCTTCCGGTCGCCGAGCTCCGCAGTTGAGAGCAACTGCTGAATTCGCGTCCATTCCGATGCAGCGGTTCTGTCGAGCAGCGCTGCCTTGAGTTCGTCGTAGGGAGCTGTCGGGAGGTTCGTCCTGAAGGAAACCAGTATGTCGGAGACCTCTTCTGCTGCAGCAGGTGGCAGTGCACTGACGACGTGGTGAAATTTTTGAAGCTGAGATGTTACGCGGCTGGTGTGGAACTGCGATTCCACCTGCAGGAACCAGACGGTTGGGTTGCGCTCCCAGTATTGTGGCAGGCGTAGGGATATCGCAGAGACTGCGTCACCGGGGGCGTCTGCAGTGTGGGAATTCTGGCCGATGTTAGGGGGATCTGCCTGGTCTTGTGGCATGGTGGTTCCTAGTGTCAGTTGTGCGTCCGGCTCTGCGAGGGACATGACTCTAACTTGAATTAAGGGCGTGTATGCAACAGGGTCACCAAATTGTAGAGCGCGCGCAGGAAGAACCGAGAGCTACAACATCTGGTTAGGAACTGTTTATTCGTTTCCCAAAAGCGCGAGCAGGCGCGCAGGGCGATGCGAAAGGGAAAGAGGAGAAATAGGAGAGAAGGAGCGCGGTTCGAGTTGTCCCCTCTTGCCCGCGCCCCCGGACCGGCGGCGGCGGCTTAGCAAGAGAGTTTTTATTTTGTTTCCTTGCGATGCCGCAGGCGCCGGTTCCGGGGCGCGACGTAAGAGGATGCGCTACACATTCATTGCGTATCTCACAGGGTAAAGAAAGTAGGAAGTAGATACGGCGTTAATGTTGTTTTCACGGCGGCCAATAAGCTAGGTAAGATTTGTGCCACTGTGCAGAGGAAGAATGAGTGAGTAAAAGACAAGAAGCGGACCGATATTTGTTTCGTAAAACCAGAGTCCTTCAATGCTTTTCTGGTCACGAAACTCCTCCGTAACGCTATGGGGTGAGCTTGCTATGTCGCCGCCGCGGCCGCGCGGCGGCGCTAGGAGCGCGCAGGGGGCATTGAGGAGAGCTTCGCTATGTAGCGAGAGCTGGGGGCCCGAGGAATGCGGCGGCATCGGCTTTCAGTTTTCCTCGTTGTTTCTTGATTTGTGTGACTGACAGGTGTGAGAATTGTGTGCCAGGACATGGATAGTGTTCGTGAGCGACGATGCCGAAGACTTGCTGTGTACCGGGTTGTCGCTCCGGCTACAGAGGTACGAGCGGAAAGGTGTCGTTGTTTAGTTTGCCGATGGACGACGATGACAGGGATGAATAGAAACGTGCAATACCGCGACAGGAAGCTGCCGGATTTACCTTCGATGTTGAACAGGTTAGAATGTGCGATAAACATTTTGACGCCATCGACGTTATTCGAACGGACGACTTCATAGTGAATGGAGAAAATGTGTCTTTGCGACGCGAGAAGGCAAAGTTGCGGGCCGGCGCTGTTTCTTTCGCAGCTTGCAAGTTTTTTAGAATAATAGAGAGCCGAGCTAGTTGGTAAGTATTCATTCTATAAAGACATGGCGTGCAAACACGGACACAAGGAAGAAGTAACGATACCAGGCGTTTGTGGTGTCGTGACTTTTGCGTCCGTGTTTGCACGCCCTGTCTTTTTAGAATAGTTGTTTAGGTTCTTTCCAGCTTATTAAATGCTTTGCATTGTTTCCTTGTTTGCCGTTTTTTTTTCATTTTTATTGACTGAATGTCAACTAAGCTATTTTTTTTTATTTTTATATTGTACTTCAGAGTTTTCCTTGTTTTTTGCATTAGCTTGCTCCCTCCGTGTACTGGCCGTGCAGAGAGTTTCCCTACGCTAGAAAAATGTCGCTCATGGCTTTCTGTTTTCTTAGGTATTTTCGCAATAAAAATTTTTCTATCTTTCTCTTTCAACCGTAGCATTCTTGCTTTGTTTACTGTATATTAGTGACTCGACAGTGGGATGTTCTCAAACCTGTGCATTAAAATAAGCATTTATAGTGAAGTATAGATGGAAAGGGCGTTGGTGTTTCCTCAGCTTGACACGTTTTTGGGTATTTTGCCCCGTGTTACGTTTTCCACGTTTTGAATGATTCGAAAGCGCAACAGAGCTCTGCTTGTGACCACATATGTGCTTATATTCTCTAGATTAGCGAAACGCGGTTTCTTTTCACGTCTTCCTTGTGCAGTCTTCATTAAGAAAGTCGTTGCATTACGCGGTGCAGATATAGTCCATCTAAGCAGTCAAAGTAACGCACGTTTTGATTTGTGAAGGTACCACGAGCGCGAAGATTGGAGATACCCGTGAGTGCCTTTTCGACGCTGCGCAATGTAAAGCGCGACACACTTTCGCTCGTGCAATGTCCACGTAACATAAAATTGTCAAAGTTACTCGTAGAAAATAAACAAAACGTGGTTACAAACTCGGAGTTAAGGCTAGGTTAGGTCCTAGAGATCAGCTCGTGTTCACCCGGCACACGGACGCTATACCTTGCGAAAGCTTCGTCACTCCCGATTTCAAGTGTTGCCGAAGCTCTGTGAGGTAGGGTGCAGCGGAGAGAAGTTAGCTTTTATAAACTGTAAACACAGGAATGTAGAGCATTTCTTTTTTGTAATGCGGCTGTGTTAAACTCCCGCGGCGTAGACGACGTGATTGTAAATAGCGCGATCGGCGCTGGCTCAACTCCCGCTACGAAACTTCAGTTTGCGAGTTGGTGGGTTTGTAAGGCTTGTGCAGTGTGACAAGTCTAGGTAAATATCCCGTGCTCCACTGCCTGAGGTAAGGAACCTCGCTGGAACAACATATACAGCTAATATTGCCGCGTCGGCGCGACTGTATATGCATCGCAGCCCTCATATTAAAAAAAAAAAAAAGACGCGAAAGTAAGTTTTTTACACGCGTATGCGACTAACACATCGTATGTCAGGTGAAATATGAATGGTAGTTGAAATATTGCGGTTTGATGCGCCGTTAAACCATTGCCTCCAACCGGCACAGCATTCAGCCGAGCGCAGCGCGCGCGCACGAATGCCCCCGCGTTGACCGCGGCGACCCTAGCGGCCGCCTCTGTCCCTGTATGAAACTGCGGGCGGAGTTTCGTGACCAGAAAAGCATTGAAGGACTCTGGTAAAACACACCAACAAATTCACTGATTGCCGTACGAGTGTGGTGTATAAGGTCCCTTTAAGCTGCGGTCGCTTCTACGTAGGACAAACGGGCCGATGTATTAACCAGAGATTGTTGGAACATAAGAGATCGCTAACAGGAGGCTCACCTTCTAATCTTTCTTTACATTGTCGAGATTGTAAGTGCACGCCAAAATTCGATGAATGCGCAGTGTTGTACCGTCATAGAAATGTAGAAACGCGCCTGATGATTGAAGCATGTCATATCGAGAATAGTGGTAGCGCATGCGTGAGCTAACCGTCGATTAACTTGCATAAAGATGAAATCAAATGCCTTAACAGTTATCTTCCACGTAGACCGCCACGCGTGCCGGATTGATAGGTTCGCCTGTTGCATGGGCATGCGCAGATAAGTTTTCGTGCCTTCTTTCTTTTCAGCCGTTGTGCGTCCCTTCAGTTGTTAGTCGGCGTTTGTGGTGTCCTGACTTCTTTCTTGTGTCCGTGTTCGGACGCCCTGTCTTTTTAGAATGAATACTTACCAACTAGCTCAGCTCTCTGTTATTCTGAGCTTTAATGTATGTGATGAAGTAATCAATAGCTCAGGAATCCAAACATTGTGGGGTAGCCCTTCAAATCAATGTGCTCTGGGATAAGATTTGTGAGTGCACAGAAAATTGCTCCTATACAGGAACTCGTAAGCCAAAAATATTTGAACGCTCCTACTTTTACAGGACGGGATGAATGGTTCCATGTGTGAGATTTTTCTATGTTATCCAGCGGAAGTAACGCAGACAACAAAGCAACATACACAGCATGTTGTTCTATATCGCCTTGTAGCTTACGCTGAAACATTGAATTATGCTGCACCAACCAGGCCAACGCTCAACCTTAGTGAAATCTTTGCTTGACCTGCAGAGCTCACCATCTTCCCGTTCCTAAATTTGAGGCTATTCTTGCACCCTGCATGTATGTACAGGGTCGAGCATGTCTTTGGTAAAAACTTCATCCGTGCTTAAGCATATACACTCTAAGGCAAAAGGGTGTTAAAAGGGTGTGTGGTTCGTCCTTTTGGGGACTAATGGGGCTGCCACAACCATTAATCCCTTTAAGGACTAACGGCACCGGGTCTAACAGTTAGACCCCACAATGGACTAACATTTAGTCCTCACATTTACACCATACCGGGCAACTGTTAGTCCCCACAGATCACCTTAATGGACTAACATTTAGTCCTCACATTTACACCATACCGGGCAACTGTTAGTCCCCACAGATCACCTTATTGGACTAACATTTGGTCCTCACATTTACACCTTACCGGGCAACCGTTAGTCCTCGCAGTTGCACCTCGCCGGACCAACGGTCGGTCCTCTCAAACGCTCCATTCGGATGAACTTTTTATCCCAGGGATGATTTTCTACAGTTACTCTCCGCAAAACTTAATACTTTTTTCGCGTGTTTCTTTCCGCGGTGAGCAACAAACGCCGCGGAAAAGAGCACGCAAAATAATATTTAGTCATGCGTGTGTCACTGCTTTCGCATTCAATGCGACAACGAAAGACAAAAGTGAGACAATGAAACGTTTTATTTTTTCTATACATATGAAGTTTCTGCTTTCTTTCATTGAATTCACTACAAAATGTCCAATACAGGTCCAGCCGCGTTGTCATATCTCGTACAGTCCTTTCTGTGATGCTGCTCCAACGGAAGCGACAGATGGCAGTCGTTGTACGCGCCAGGGCACACAGCATTCTGCTCGTTGTGGGCAACGGCTGCATCCTGCAAAACACAAAAATGTTGCAAATATTTAGTCACGTGACAGCGAGGGTGAAGACGCACGCACTGTGCAAATACGTGCAAGGTGAACTAAAACACGTCTAAAACATGGCACGCAAATAATTTCACCCCTGGGCCATTCCAGGCCAAACGTCCCAGCCGTTTTTGGGACCATCTCAAATGTTCTTGAAAAAAAATCGTGCTGATATCTTGCATTGAAAACAGCGAATTGCTAGAATATTTCGGGGGGGGGGGGATTTTTTGTTCCCGTGGGAGCCTTCCGAATTTCGCAGGATGTCGTCTGAGTGTGGTTTGTCAGAAAAATTATTCTGAGAGTATCTTTGCTTGCTTCAATACCAAATTTGGTTTACTTACTAAGCAAAGGTGTTTGTGTAAGGTGTTCAAAGCTCAATAATATTACTGCAATTTTTCTGCCACAAATGCGTCCAGAAAATTTGCCAAAATGTCCTTTGTTTGCTTTTTTTCCTCTGTAATATTGCGCTGTGTATGAATATCTGAATAATGAATACTTACTCTACAAAAGGTATATTTTGCGTTAAAATTATTTTCAGAGCACTGCAGTCTTCAAATTTTGCGAGAAAAAATCGCAAACTTGAGAAAATCATCATTTTGGTCCACATTGAGACGCAATTTACATCACGTGGTCTTCCAATTAAAAATCAACTTGATACCTCAATCGAAAGCAACTAAATAGTTCTTCTTATATAGCAAGTTTTATCATTACAAGTTTTGTTTTAAGGAAGAAAATAATTTTTGAAATTCCCCATTGACGGCTATCTTCCCATTTGGATACGCGGCAGCATCCTCGTTAAATGCCCCATAGACGTCCATAGGGAATTTCAAAAATTATTTTATTCCTCAAAACAAAACTTGTAATGATAAGGGTGCTGTATAATAAGAACTATTTCTGCCTCTGGCCCTGAGGGGTATAATAAAATGAAATGAAAATGAATTTATTTGCTTTCGATTGAGGTATCAAGTTGATTTTTAATTGGAAGACCACGTGATGTAAATTGCGTCTCAATGTGGACCAAAATGATGATTTTCTCAAGTTTGCGATTTTTTCTCGCAAAATTTGAAGACTGCAGTGCTCTGAAAATAATTTTAACGCAAAATATACCTTTTGTAGAGTAAGTATTCATTATTCAGATATTCATACACAGCGCAATATTACAGAGGAAAAAAAGCAAACAAAGGACATTTTGGCCAATTTTCTGGACGCATTTGTGGCAGAAAAATTGCAGTAATATTATTGAGCTTTGAACACCTTACACAAACACCTTTGCTTAGTAAGTAAACCAAATTTGGTATTGAAGCAAGCAAAGATACTCTCAGAATAATTTTTCGGACAAACCACACTCAGACGACATCCTGCGAAATTCGGAAGGCTCCCACGGGAAGAAAAAATTCCCCCCCCCCCCGAAATATTCTAGCAATTCGCTGTTTTCAATGCAAGATATCAGCACGATTTTTTTTCAAGAACATTTCAGATGGTCGCCGAAAGGGCTACGTCTGGCGTAAAATGACCCCCCTGCGAAGCACAAAAATATTGCAAATATTCTGCGACACGTCACAGACGGGATGAGACGCACGTACATGGCAAATACGTGCAAGGTAAAAACACACGTCTAACATATGGCATGTAAATAATTTCACCGTGATGTCATACGTCATCAAAGACGCATTTCAAGCCACACAGCGCAACAAACACTTCAAGTGCGACAGCCGCAGCCATCACGCCGAGGCGCCGCCAACCACCGTGCCCCAACGAGACGGCGAGTTTTTTGCGAGCGACATGGTACAGCTCGAGTAAGCCCGTCAGCCGCCGCAGCCGCCGCAGCCGCCAGTGAAACTCGAGCGGAACAGCGCGCGAACGCGAAGCCGACCCCACGAATGCCACCAGGCTGCTTGCGAGCGAGCGAAGGGGAAGCCGCCGATAGCGGCGTCCAATTTCCACCAAATTCCTCTAGCGAGCACCAGTACAGCGAGCGAAAGCGGGGTCGACGCCGCGAATGGCGGCGAACCTCTTGCGAGCGAGCGTCGAGGAAGCCGAAGGTCATGGCGACCAGTCATCCGAAGCGCACCTAAAGTCGGCTAGCTGAAGCACCCGACAACCCATGCCGGTGCATTTCAAGCGCGCGGCATACAATCGAGCTCGTTGCTACCGCACAGCGTTTTGGACGAGTCGCAAAACAGCGGGGAGGCCTCTGCCTAATATTGCTAATATCGCGAGCTCGCAGCTCATCACCACGGCGAATCGAACATCCGGGCAGGCGACGACAACGGCGGCCAATATCCAGGCGGTCACAAAGCACAGGAGAGCTCACGCCCAAGCCGGCCCTCGCGGTAGATTTCGTGCGCGCAATATACAACACGATCGAGTCCGTTACCGATAATCGCGATCAGTTTCGCGCACGCGATAGGTACGGCAGAATAAAAAGCGATCACTTACTTGTGAAAGAATCCAGCGCCGATTTGTGCCCCGAGTCAGATTGAAGTCATGGATCCGATAGGCCTACTGTCTTCTCGGCCGCCATTCCCAGCCGGTGGCGACGCAGTGACGCGACTACGCCGGGGATATACAGCGCGGCGTCGCGACGTGTCCAGAGCAGCTCCAGACTTCGTGGGTGTGGCGAAACGTAAAAGCTGCACGACACACTCATCCACGCATACGTGTGTATCAAAGGCAGCGAGCCGTAGTTCCTAGATCGGCGAACTCCGAGCGCGACACAACCGGCAACACGCCAGCTCGAACACAAGTTGGAAGACTGACCCGAGCGAGGAGGACGACGGTTTACCCTTGACAACGGTTTGCACACGGAACGTATCCATGCACACGGCCTGCATCTCCCGCGCCGTTCAACCCTTTGCAGACTAACTGGGTTGCACACGGCACGCATCCCTCTCCGCTTGCTCCTACGACGGTCTAACCGTTCATCGCGCAGGCTATTGGGCTCCGTTACTCCTCGTTCGGGTAATTTTGCCTTAGAGTGTAGAACTAGAATGTTTATTTTACTTCACATGAAAAATATTCCTTATACGATATGTAACCATGATGTCAATAAGCACAACAATTATCTTCCGAATTATGTACGAAACATGTATCAGCTTCTATGAGGTCTTTGAATGATAAACACGTGCTCACCTTAGGGTGAATGACACTGTACAGCTGTGTTTGGAACATGGTAAAGTGAAGACTTGGACTAGTTGGTTTTGCATTTTGAAAAGGAAATGGCACGATTTTTTCGCACAGGGACAGCGGTAAAGGAAATGACATGGACTAGTGCTATCTGTGTCGTTTCCCTTACCACTGTCCTTGTGTGAAAAAATAGTGCCCATTCGATTACTTGTCATGGAAGTAGTTGGACAGCATTTCACTAGCTTGAAACAAATGTGTTTCTATCTATCATAGGTAAGGCATTAAAATAGAATTCTATTGTTTTTTTTAAAGATTCAAAAAGCCTGAGCTTTTATCTCTCTCTCTCTCTTTTTTCGAAGCATCAATATGGAAGACAGATTCATGATCACATTACAATGGGTAGTCATGGGAACATGGAAAATTGGTGACAGTAGTGCAATTCTTTTCTGAATTTGTTGCGACTTGCACTATTGATCATGAAATCTTGAGATTTCGTTCAACCTTGGTTGTTTTAGTTTATAGTAACCACCACAGCAAATTGTAATCAAACTATAGGTGTCTCTTACTAGCAATGTGCATACTATTATTTTTTTTTTCAGGACGAACCCATCTACCCAGGGGCAAAGCTCACAAGAGGCCAAAGTATGCTGATGGTGATGGCACATAGCCTGCCGCATGACTCGTCAAAAGTGGCAACTGAAAGTATGCTGAAGGTAATTGAAGCAGATATACCAGATGGGGCAACATTTCCCACCACAAAGTACTCCTTCTTCAAACACTTTTCAGGTGCCGAAAGTGCCCGTAAAAGACATTTTTATTGTATGACATGCTCCTCTTACATTGGCGAGATTGATTGTCTCAGTGCCAATGTATGTTGCAAGGAATGTGAAGAACTTGTACCTGATGAGCTTCTACGTAGCTTTCTTATTTAAAAATTGTAGCGCTATATTAGACGAGGACAAGAAGAAAGGTACATGACAGGACGGGCGCTAACTCCAACTATTTTTATTTAAACAACCGCACAGCATTTTATAGCAATAAATACAAGGCACGCATGCGCAATCATGAGGAACAGAAGAAGGGGTGAGATTCGTGCACGCTATCACTTTTTGTTTAGTACCTCAAATTCACTAGCACGCAATGATATAGATGTGGTGCTGACGCACATGTCGCCTTTCTGTGTGATGAAAAACGCTTCTGATAGTTCGCGAGCTAATCTATCTTTACTTCTGCTTAGGATTTTTATTTTCTCAAGCCGTGGTTCACAGTTTCTGCAAGCGCTGCAATGGGCGGGTAGATTCTGGAACGACGCTGACTCATCGCCTAGCGACCGTTCATGTTCCTTGGCACACTGGTTGATGCAGCGCCCAGTCTGACCTACGTAAACCTTGCCACATGAAAGGGGGATCTCGTAGACCACACCCGTGGCACACCGCACATACGGTTTGGCGTGTTTCATTCCGCAGCCGGGAATCACCTGGTTGTTGCTGCAGAACTTGGGGCACATTTTGGCTAGCTTATGTGGAGTCGAGCAGACGATAGGGACACCGTACTTGTTGCCAACCCTTTTTAGATTGTGGGTGACCCTATGCATGTAGGGTATAACCACAGGATTGTCGTCCCTACGTTCTGGTCTCCGCGGCTTCTTTGGCCTCCCCTTGAATTTCTGCAACAGTGACTCCGTCACAGCTGTTAAGACGTGGTCAGGGAATCCTGCTTTTCGCAGTCTGGCTACCTCACCCTTAAAGCTTGCTTGCATCATGTGAAGGCAAGACTGGATTAGTGCTGATTCGAGCGAGAGGTTCGCAATTGCCCTCTTCAGTTTTTGACTGCGCCGAATCAAACGGTAAAAAAATCTTTCTTAGCTATCGGTCGATAGCTCCAGCACACACATCGTTCATCGTACTTGATGTAGAGGTCCAAGAATTGTAGGCTATTCTCTTTAGGAAGCTCGTATGTGAATTTGAGCCCTTTGCCATGCTGTCCAAACATTTGTAAAGTGTCCATCGCAATGTCTTCATACCGGGATTGAATGCCTTTTCTTAGAATCACCAAAAAATCATCGACATATCTAAAAATCTGTAGGACTGTACCGTCGTCAGTTAGTCGTGCTAGAGCATTGTCAATAGATGCTAAAAAATGTTACATAAAACTGGCGCAACACATGACCCTATGCAAATTCCCTGGCGCTGTATGAACCGTCGGTTGTCAAATTCTATAAAAGTTGCATTAATATAAAATTCTAACAGAGACATAAAATTATCGACATTCAACCCAGTGGCGTTCTGAAAGGAAATCGTATTATTGACTTCTATACACTCGCGCACTGCAATAAACAGATCCTTGTGGGGTACTGAATAGAACAGGTCTTCTACGTCTATTGAAAAGGCATAACCAATTTGTCGCTCTTTTTCTAATGTGTTATCAACAGTCATTGAACTTTCTGTCGCAAAAGGGTCGAAAATTTCCAATTTCTTCAGGAGCTTCATCAAAAAACGACTAATATGCTGCTTCCAGGCTCCTTTTTCGCTGACTATTGTCCTGAAAGGTGCATCGGGTTTGTGTGTTTTAACAGCAAAGAATACCGACAAGGTATTCCCTCTGGAATCTACAATGGCCCTAGACAGGTCCTGAAGTTCCATGGATTTGCAGAAAGACACTGCCTTCCCCTTGATGCGTGTCGCGGACGGCTTGACATTGACAAAGTTCTTTGAGATAGCCTGCAGTGCCTTCTCCTTGTAAAGCCCGGACGGTATGACTACGAAGCATCCATCCTTATCAGCCTGCAATACTGACAAGTCATTACTTCTGCAAAACGAGACCACCCTATCAGTCCCAGCTTTTCCTTTCGATGAAGGTTTTTTGATCGCGGTCCTTGCCGTAGCTCTTGTTTTTTTTTACTCCATTGATTTGGCAGCTCGAATTAAGGATCTCCTGGAAGACCTTGGTTGTGTTCCACCAAAGCAGAAACAGTCATATACTGTCCACGACATTTCAAATAGTGCAGCGCACCATGCATTGCTGTTGCAGGCCGATGATCTGACGTTAACCTTTAACACTGATGGAGTGCCACTTTTTGAGAGTTCATCTTACTCATTCTGGCCCCTACTAGCACAGGTGAATGAACTGCCATTCAAGGAAAGAGTGCAGAAAGTGCTTTTGGCGGGCTTGTGGTTTGGACCCAAGAAGCCACGCATCAACACGTTTCTCTTGCCGTTTGTCCAGAGAGTGAACAAGCTTTCAGCCGAGCGGATTCACTGGATAGACAGCCGTGGCCAGCCAAAGGTGTCAAATGTTTTTCCAGGGCCTTGCTGTGTGGACAGCGTAGCCAGGGCCGACATTATAATATATGTGCATGACACAATTTAATGGGCAATATGGTTGTGCCTGGTGCGAGCAGCTACGCGAAGTTGTGGAGAAAGGCAGAGGTCACTCTAGACTGTGCCTTGCACCTGCCACAATTCCCAAACGACGAACCAATGAATCTTTCATTTCACATGCCAACAAAGCCAGAACTGCACCTAAGAAAGTGAGCAACGGTGTTAAAGCCATCAGTGTCCTGACTATGCTCACTTTCTTCACTTTCAGTTCTGGTTTTGTTGTGGACTGCATGCATGCCGTTTGTTCAGGGTTTGTGAAAGCCACAACATTAATCTCGCTGGAGTCCAAGAAGTGCCGAAATTTTAAACTTAGGAAGTCACTCAATGAAGTAAATACCTAGATTCTTGCAATGCAGCCACCGTGGGAACTATCGCAACTTCCTAGGTCACTGCATGATGTAAGGCACTGGAAGTCATGAGACTGGAGGAACTGGCTCCTTTTTTACTCTCCAGTGATCTTTAAAAGCTATGTTCCATCATGTTACTACTCTAATTGGCTTGAATTTGTCGACATGATGCACTACTTGCTTAGTGCATCAGTTTCTGTGCAGGCCCTCGTTAAGATAAAGACACGAATGCTGGGCTTTCTACATGAATATCAGAACCTGTATGGTAAAAGACATGACGTACAATGCACATCTTTTGTTGCACCTTGTTGACAGTGTGTGTGACTGGGGACCATTGTGGGGCTATTCGTTGTATCCATTTGAATTTGTGAACGGGCTACTTGGAAAATTTGTTAACGGCACGAAGTATGCGGAACTGCAGATAATTGAAAAATTCACTGTTCTGCAGGCTCTGCCTAAACTTTGGATGCATGTCACTGGTGAGCGCAGCTTCACACATTGCCTATTTTGAAATGTTTTGAAAGGATACCACCTAAAACGTCACACTACACAGTTTAAGGATGTAATGATGTATCGGAAGGGTATGAAAATGGGGACTGTCGTACGCTTCAAGAAGATGAGGATAGGCGCCTTTCGTTTTTGTGTGTCAAGCCTAGATAAAGCTAGGCGGTGCAACTCATTTGTTTTATGTGACAATGTGTTTGGCAGAATTTGTGATATTATTGTTGGTTGTCGTGTACATCATGCCATTTGTAGCTGCGTTGTGAGCGCCACTGTTAAGCTTGAAGTCTTCAATGAGAGGCACAGTATCCTTGGTATATTTAGCAGGGATAGTAGTGTTAAGCTCGTCGAAGTTGAGCCTATAGGGAACTTTGTCATATTGCCTGTTGAAGCGGTGTCAAAGTGCTTCGCGGTCAGAAATGGCACGAGTACTTTCCTCTTTGTTCTAACTGAACAGCTTGCATTGGAGTCAACATGATTGTAAAGCTGCTGCCTCTTGAGTCATGCCAGCTCTAATTATCAATATTGAAGGGGCCCTGCACTGAAATTTCACCCACTGAGTCTTTTATTCCATCTCGTTCCTTGTGGCTTCCTTGGATAAATTTAAAAAGAATTTTGAATAGGAATGTGAGCAAAATGATTAAACTTACAATGGCAGCATAAAAATAGACAGAAATCAACAAGCCCTTTCGCATTTCACTCCCCAGTGATGTAGCATGCTTCTTCCAATCAAACCAGAGTATTGCCATGTGTGCTGGTACCAACTGGCTGTCTTCGCCACATGCTGCTTGTATGCAAGACTCAAGAGAGCGTCCAACGACGACACCAACGCAAGAGACTGCAACTAGAACCAAAAATGACGCGCCTCAAGACGCGACAACGCAGCGCAAGACGTCGACGATTGTTCAACTTCACTATGCATCACCGCTCTTTTCTGCAGCTCACACCACATGTAGCCGTGATTGGACAAAGAAGCACACCACGTGGTCGATAGCCGAACAACGCTGAAGCAGGACGCCAAGCGCCGACTTGCACGTGATCATTGACCGACGTCTGATTACCGCCCTCAGGACACCGGAGCTGATTATTTAGTAATGAGCACACGATTTGTGGTGCAGCTCAGGGAGGTGACAACAACGTGGGACGGCCCACGAATTCGTACAGCGAGAGGACATCCCATAACGCCGTTGGGAAGGTGTACAGCGCAGGTGACTATCCGTGGTCACATTTACCCGTTTACCTTCGCGATCCTGCAACCCTGCTTTCGAAACATTATTCTTGGTATGGACTTCCTCAGTGAAAATCACGCGGTGATTAACATGCAGCCTCGGTCTGTACGTCTGCGCAACAGTCAGCGTTAGCAGAGGAGGGGGGCCAACTTCGTGCCACGCTTGTCATAATTAATGAGCTGGTCAGCATTCCACCCTATGCCAGCATCTTGGTCTCCGTGAAAGTGGCCGCAAGCTCAAGTAGAGAAGCTGTTATTGAAATATACACGCAGCTGTTGCTGGACCGTCAAGTAGGTGTCGCACGTGGTGTGGTAAACTTGTGTCAAGGCTGCGCAGAAGTTCTCATCTCCAACTTCAGCGCCAAAAGCAGGTACCTTAACAAGGGCGTGGCAGTCATTCTCCGAAGACAGCCGGTTCATACCAGCACACGTGGCAATATGATTTTGAGGCGTGCCATAGCAGGAGACTGGATTAATTTGGCTGCCTCGGGTTATTTAATACGTACTTAGATTTAAGCATTCTGTTTGTAACTATTTATGAGTCATTATCATAGATCCTTGTTTGGCTACATTGACGTCATGTGTTTGTATTCACAGAAATCTTGTAAAACTGGGGCATTGTCAGTACATACCTGCGCACGTGGCATGAAACTTGAGGTTGTCGATTTTCAAATTCAGATGTGGATGTTGGTGCTATACAGAGAGAAGCATGCAGCGCCCCAACCTTTTGCCTTTTCCCACTCTTTAAGTTTGAAGAGTGTTGTCCACTTTTTTAACTGAATGCAGGTGTCCCATTGACTAAGTTGTGCTGTAACGTGAACATGACTGGGTTATTCTGCAGGTGGGCGTACTCTGACTTTTTACAATCCATTGTGGGTTGATGAAATGTTACACGCGTGTTACAATGCCCGTGCCTCTGAACAACTGCAATGTTGTCTTCTTGCATGGTGCTTGGATACTGTTGGAAGTTCGTAGAGAGGGAGGCTCTCCCGCAATTGCGCTGGTTTCCACGCGTCCAGGCAGGCGGTCGCAAACCTCGTCCTCGAGAAGAGCTGCTGTTGGAGGGAACCGTACTGAGGAGCAGAAGAAGCGTATAAGAGGTTTATTTACATTTTTACATTTAGACAGCTCGTTCCAGAATGTCCTTCGCATGCATCCGTTCGCGTCTTTTAACCCCTCGGCGGTCCCTAGATGCCAGACCTAGGGAAACAGGGGAAGACGTTTCCATCCAATCGGGCGGCGAATCCTGCAGGTCACTTTGCTGGCACCGCCCCCAGCACACGCACACACAACCCGAACACGCGCATTGTTCTCACAACGATGTCGCGTCGGGGGAAGCCTGCCGCCAGCATGCGGGTTGTGATGAGTCCCTCATGTCGCTGCTCGAGCCGACCACCCATGCGGTCGAACGGCAGCTGCAGGCCCGGCAGATCCACTGCTATTCGTGTGGGCAGCTGGCGCTGATTTGAGCGTAGACGACCTACCAGCCGGAGACGCACACCGCGGTGGTCCGAGATCCGTCTTCGGCGGAAACTCGGCGTCGCGGCCTTTCGTGGGGCACAAAGGCGCCATGTGTCGCATTTCCGCTCCGGCGCCGGCGACAATGGTGCTGTCTCGAGCAAATTGAAACCATGCACCTCCTGGCGCATGAGAATCAGCCGGGCGTCTTCGCGCTCTTCCTTATCGCCGCACAGTGAAGCGGCTGCCTTTTTTCCGTCCCGGCGCCCCGCGGCAAAGGATGGCTCGCCGATCGCAACAGCTCCTCCGGGGCCAGGAAACTCTCGAATGGCCAGGAACTCAATTGCTGGCCATGAAGAGGGGGTCTCGGAGTCGACGATGACTGTAGACATGCAGCCCGAAGAACCTCACACAACGGTAAACAGCAGAAAGAACGATCCAGGTGACAAAACACCACACCGCGCACAAGCGTTCAGAATCTGCCTTCAACCCGCCAGGCTTATCAAAACAAAATGTTAATAGTAAAAACTCAAAATTATGAACCTCAATAAATTTTGACCCCTGAGAGGCACATCAAGCAAAGCAAGTGACCATCTTCCCTCTTGAAGTTTCACGCAAGACAGAAATCGTTATTATGGATGATAGGTTGACTCCACTTGGGAACTATTCAGTAAACAATTATAAGGCACCTATCAAGCAAAAGGTTATAATTGAATGCTCCGACATTACATTTCAATCTCGGCTACCACGTTTGTCGGCATTTCTATTCCTTTAACCCTTTCTTATGCCGGAGGGAAAGTTATCTTGGAGGACAAGACTCCATCGGAGCAGGGTTCCTTTTTTTTTTTATATGATCACTACACTTCCGCTGAATCACTCTCTTGGTCTGGACGACAGTTTACAGATTCATGAGGAAGCTTACGTCCTCTCCCGGTAACGTGATCCGTACGACACTCTGCCTCTCTGGACCTACACTTGTCTCAGTTCTCGGCTTATGCGATCACCTGATCATCAAGCATCGAAACAAAACAAAGGAGATTAACCTGCCTACATCAGGCCCGTCTGTTTAATCTCACTTACCGATGATGGCACTTACAATATCAAACGCACAAAGCTCTTCTGAGCGCTTTAACTCTAGGCTACTCATTCATGGAGCGCCGCACTGCTTAAAACACACGATTGGCGGCACGCCCAACTGTTCCAAACAAGGTTTGTCTAAACGTGCGTCGGCAACGCAACGTTACGACAAACAGCGCACACTGGCACTGTGCCTAAGTACCACACATATTTAAAATACATGACATAAATTACGTTTGGGTACTGTGAACCTAGCCTCGCGTGCTGGTCATTCCCAAGCGCACGCATCGAAAACTGCACTAATCAGCACCAAACTTAAGCATTTCGCTAAGCAATTAGGTTTTACGCTAAAACCTTCCTTTCAATTCTCTTTTACTGCACATTGACGCATCAATGACAGCCTACCATGTTTCACTAAGCCATTAAAGCACCACAAAAAATACACAGGGTTTGCGCTATGAAACCTTAATCGGAAAATAATCCTACTGATTAGCGCGACTACAATACTCTCATCAGACTTCAGTACCATGCGGCTCCTATTCTTAAAACCTCGCACCGCGTCTTAGAAACTACCAAATAAAACTTACTGGAGTCGAACTCAAACAAACTAATCATTCAACGCTTCTTTTACACACGCGTGCAAAATACCCTGCTGGACCATGCCCCGTTTCCCAATTTGTGAATTCTTTTGAATCGCACCCGATGGGGTCTCGGTCCTGGCGACTTTCGAGTTCGCCCGAGGCTACAGAAGGCACCATCCATTACTCGCGCTCTGCGTCCTCGCTTCCTACGGCTGTTCGGCCGTTTTCCTTCAGTTCGGCGAAAGGAAAGCCACAAACGTGGGGAAAGAATGAGTCTCCCCCCTCCCATTGTACTTGCTCCCGCGCGGCACCCAACTACTGTGGCCCTTCTTCGCAGAGATGCGTCTTCTTTTTTAACACTGCGCCTCCTACGCCGCTTGCGCTTGACCACACGCATCAATGGACGTACTCTCGAGCTACGCGGTGTCCTATTGTGTGGTCTTATTGGCTGCAGTGTGAAATCCTTCGCGAGTGTTTGCTGTGCGGACTGCTTCAGCCTCTTTCTTTTCTGGCGGTTTCTGGAACCGTTCTTCTTAGTTATGCGTGTCGCGATCGTACTCTCGAATCTACCGATAACCGGGGACCCATCGCGCTCGACCGCCTTCACCTTTGCTTCTTTTGGGAATACCAGAGAGCCGCTCAATTTCTGAGGCACCTCCGCCTCGCCGCTGACCCCTTTATCGCTGCTGGAAACAGCCTCGTCTCCGCAAGGACCGCTCTCTGGGTTTGTCTCTGAGCCCTTTTCCCGCACAGTGACGTTACGTCTCACAACTTCTTTGGTTGGGATGTGCACACACGCCAGTCCAGGGTCTTTCTTTTGCTCACCACTTAATGAGTCTCTGTCCACTCGCAAAAGCCCCTCTAAACTAAGCGAACCCCCAGCCAACAGCAACTGCTTCTCTTCTCTCTCCGCTTCGTTGTACGGTCGGGCCCCTTTATCTGCACTGTCACTGGTGACATCTAAAACTGGGCGCTCCTCGGCGGTACTCATCAACTTTGGAAGCGTCGCGTCCTTGTTAAGCTCTAGGCTAGCTTTGCCTTCCGCCTGCATTGTCGGACGATCATTTACGTGCTCAGGCGCGAGGAATGTCTCCAGCTCCGCATTAGCCTTATTAGGGCTGCTGAAACAATCCTCGGCCCCGCAAGGAACACCTTTCTGATACGCCCCTGGCTCTAGACCACCGATGGCCTCGTCCTGTACGTGCTCTAGATTAACCCATTCGTAGAGGCACGCATCTTTCTCTAACAGGGTCTCACAACTCGCGACCTGTCGCTCCTTTGATTCAAGAGGCGATTCTACCTGTATCTCACTGTCATTCCCATCTCTCTTACGCTCGCACTTTTCCTGTTCTTGCTCTCTTGCGTTTTCAGGAATGCGGCTTACTCCTCCATGAACTGTTAAACGCTGCAGCTCAATTTCGAGCTGTAACCTCCGTACCTTTATTTCATGTCTCTCTTTTTCGTACGCTCTCTTCATTTCCTCCTCCTTCAGAGTTTTCTGAACCAGTTCCCAAGCAATCTGAATGCTCTCCGCACTACTACCACTTTCGTCTATTTCTTTCAATAGATCACACTTTTTCATCTCGTCATCGCATTCCAGTTCCAATTCCTCACACAACAGCAACAATTCTCTCTCGTGCAACTTCACCAGGTCCATGGTCACTGCTTTTAAGCGTTGGCTTTGCCCTCTCAATGATGCTCAAACAAACGCACTTTGCATCCCAACAATTGACGATTCCCAGGAATTCAAATTATTAACCCAGAAATTGAAGCCTGGCAAATCTCAATGCAGAAACCAAACGCTCACCCGCAATTGCAGCGCCATGCCACCAGGTCCATCCCACCCGCTGATCACCAGTGTTGGAAGTTCGTAGAGAGGGAGGCTCTCCCGCAATTGCGCTGGTTTCCACGCGTCCAGGCAGGCGGTCGCAAACCTCGTCCTCGAGAAGAGCTGCTGTTGGAGGGAACCGTACTGAGGAGCAGAAGAAGCGTATAAGAGGTTTATTTACATTTTTACATTTAGACAGCTCGTTCCAGAATGTCCATCGCATGCATCCGTTCGCGTCTTTTAACCCCTCGGCGGTCCCTAGATGCCAGACCTAGGGAAACAGGGGAAGACGTTTCCATCCAATCGGGCGGCGAATCCTGCAGGTCACTTTGCTGGCACCGCCCCCAGCACACGCACACACAACCCGAACACGCGCATTGTTCTCACAACGATGTCGCGTCGGGGGAAGCCTGCCGCCAGCATGCGGGTTGTGATGAGTCCCTCATGTCGCTGCTCGAGCCGACCACCCATGCGGTCGAACGGCGGCTGCAGGCCCGGCAGATCCACTGCTATTCGTGTGGGCAGCTGGCGCTGATTTGAGCGTAGACGACCTACCAGCCGGAGACACACACCGCGGTGGTCCGAGATCCGTCTTCGGCGGAAACTCGGCGTCGCGGCCTTTCGTGGGGCACAAAGGCGCCATGTGTCGCATTTCCGCTCCGGCGCCGGCGACAATGGTGCTGTCTCGAGCAAATTGAAACCATGCACCTCCTGGCGCATGAGAATCAGCCGGGCGTCTTCGCGCTCTTCCTTATCGCCGCACAGTGAAGCGGCTGCCTTTTTTCCGTCCCGGCGCCCCGCGGCAAAGGATGGCTCGCCGATCGCAACAATACACAATCCATGCCAAGCTTCATTGACCTCTGTGGTTGCATTCCATTGCAAAATTTTTACTTTTGGGGTAGGGGACTGCCAACAGGAAAAGGGAGATTTATTAGTTGGCAGGTGGTAGTGTATGTTGTTAGGAAAATTGCTAAAAAGAGGCAGGGGTTTCTTACATGACAGGGAAATGGGGAATGGCGGTGCTGTTGTGTTATTTACAGTACAATTCTGTTGTAAATTTGTAGAATGTGCCTTCATCATGGTTGTATTTTTCAACTCTTGTTGTTCCATTGATAGAATGTAGGCTTGTTTTTCTGTGACTGTGGCATTGTGTACATGTATTGTGTAGGAGTCCATTTTCACTTGTAAGCGTTTCATCGATTGCGATCTGTGTAATGCATATGATGTTACCACCTGGCTCTCACTGTAATAACATTAAGTGCACATGGGTATAGTTCAGCTATGCTCTGTTTTATACTCAGCAGGCAATGCTTTGGTACATAGGTCGGCAAAAAAATCGGAGCTCACTCAGAGTTGCTCAGGAAATGTATATTTGCCCTGAAGGTTCACTCCAGGGTTGCCACTGACTTTCGAGTAAATGTCACCAAACGACGAGCAGAAAGTCGCCAAAAGTCGCCATTTTTTTTTACAAATTTCGCCAAAAAGTCGTCATTCTAGATATGTCCGGAATATCCTAGTAATAAGAACTTCCACTGATGTATAGCCCCGTAGAATACAATGCCATTCAAAGCCCTTAAAGTATATTGACATTTCTCAATGCCAGGCGCATCGCCCCTTCACCATGGGAGTGCTTGGTGCACCTGGTTCTCCGACTAGCCGCAAGATGTGCGCGGAGGCGCAAGTATGAAAGGATAAAACGCTCATGATATCCTTCCATCCCTGTCCGCTCGTTTCAAAGGTAAAAGTGTGGTAAACCTTAGGCGAAAGCCGCGAAGGCGTTGTTTGTAGACAGCTTTACATCCGCTCATATGAAAAAAAGGATTAACAGGTTTATTGAAAGTAGTATGACAGAATTCTTACAGGTATCGTTCATTAGCGAGTCTTATGCCTTTCAGTGTGAACTAATATGATACCGGACGCCACTGTCCCTTTCATATATAATCACTTATATCTACCCGTGTCAATCCAGTGCGTTATAATTGAACAGGTAGACATTGTAAAATGTTATATAGCAATTGTTTTCATTGCACACGCTCACCGAGAACAGTAAAAAATGCCTGAATAAATAATTTTTTATTGCACGAACACCCGCGTATCCGCCCATCTTCGCTATACGAGCTCGATTAGGGGATACTGCAGCGGTGAATAGGTCACCAAGCTATTCAGAATAGTTGGTGCTTTGGCGGAACAAATGGCCGGAACACACGACCAACCCGTAACCTAGCCCCTTCAGAAGCGAAACTTTAGCGAAGCTCTGAAGCATCTAGATGAATCTAGATGAATTGAGTTAGAAGCATCCAGATGAATTGAGGAGATACACACGAGTTACAGGACGGACATACAGAACGGCGCGCAATGTGCACCTCAAAACCCAGAAAAATACAGAGAATAGTGCCGCTCATTCGTTGGGAAGGCACTGAGCTTAGGATGCATAACTCAGTGGAGACCTAAGCTGAAAATCGCCAAAAATTTGCCATGTCGCCATTCATAATTTTAGGTCGCCACGGGCCTCTCAAATTCGCCAATTTGGCGAAAAGTAGCCACCATTGGCAACCCTGGGTCACTCGGACTCGCACTCACCCAAATTTTATTCAACCAGACTCACTTGTACTCAGACTGACTAAATTTTTTTATACTGAACTTACTCGGGCTCCCACTCGCCAACATATTATTCAGTGTGACTCACTCAGACTCGCGGCTTCACCGGAGTCTGAGTGAGCCTGAATGAGTTGACTCATGAGTCCGTAGGCGTAAAATTTGCTTTTTCGTTCATGGTGTCAATGATCTTTAATGCCAATATCTCACATAATCTGGTGATGTAAGCCTTGTGATGTTTTGTACCGTCAAATACGAGTTATCAGTGGTTTCAATACAGTGAAATAAATATGCGACTCACACAAGATATTTTAATTACATATTTCTCATGAAAGAGTTTGCAGGGGGAGCTCATGGCACCTCTTGCCCAAACGGACGCGTCTGTCAATAAATGCCGAGGTGGCACACGAACACTTGCGTTCTGAGGTATGTGCGGATGGACATGACTATGAATCTAAGCAAATATAAGGCTGATGGTAATGTTGAAGATGAGTAGATAGGACCATAGGTTGCCACGAAATGGTGGAGTTCACTCAGATTCACTCAAGAAATATATTTTGCGCTTTGGGCTCACTCGGACTCTGACTCGCCAATATTTTTCACGACCGGACTAGCGCGAACTCGCACTCGCAAAAATTTTCTTGAAACGGACTCGCTCGGACTCAGACTTGCCAAAATATTTCTCACTCAGACTCACAGCCCGATCTGAATTTGAGTGAGTTCGCCAACTCACTCACTATGCTTTGGTACACTAGTAGTGCAGTCACAAGTGTCTTACTCTGCGTGTTCTGCAAAACAGTTATCTTCAATATCTACTGCTCTTTGCCAAATAGCTGCTTTAAGTATTTATGATACAACCTACTTGAGCATAACACTGGCAGAAACTTGGCATTGAGTGAAACTTTAATACCATAAGTGTTTTGCACATTTATGTTGTAAACATAATATAGCATATGATTGAATAAATGTGCGAGGCCTACTTTTAATTTAACTTTGTATGATGTACATCAATGTTTTTCATACATGACGCAGTGATTTTTGGTAATAGATGTGAACAGAGATAGGTATCTTGCCTTCATAGCATGCCCACTGTGTATGAAACAGAGCATATCTTTTGTTATTTTCTTTGATGTCTGGCAGTATATGTTTTTTATGTGTGCAGTAAGTGGTGCTGCTTAGTAAACCAGCTGAACTGGAAAATGTCAAATATGGTGCAGATTTTACTTGCTTTACTTGTACTGGTCCCATACCTTTTTCTTGGGAATTTTTACTCCTGTAAAACAAGAGTAACATAATGGAGTGCTATTTTGTGACACCATACAAAAACTGAACCATTTATTCTATTCCATCATCCTTCCTCTTTTTTTCTCCATCTCTCTCTCCTCACTTCCTTTGCTTGATACCCCACAACACTATCTTTTTTTTTCTCTGTGACAAGTTGTGGTGCACTAGCATGGTTCAGACATCTGTGTTCCAGTGGGCAAGTCTAGTGAATCTATTCATGAATATACCCTTTTGCTTCTGCAACCTCTGTTAATCGCTGGGGTTGTGCTAACTCTGCCATATTACATCCATTAGGTATCTTTTCATCACTTGAGGATATTCATTTGTAACAAGCCAGGATTCTTGTTTACATTGTGTCATGAGTGCCTTGGTCGTGTGGTGTGCTAAGGTACTCTTATTTTCGCTGAGTTTTTTAATGAAGCTACATTCACTTTCAGTATATACGCCCTTTATTGTCCATACCCACCAGCCACCAACATTCCACATTCTGTTGTTAAATGCAGTAGACTGAATAAAGGTTCTCACTTGAGTTTGTGGACTCAGAAGTTTGAGAATACACAAGGCCTTGCTTTTATGTTTACTTGTCATCACTGCATATTAAAGGAGTGCAGACACGAAAATCTGACCTGACATGAGATTGATTGCAGCATGGGCTATATGCACGTGCAAGGAACGCTGTGACAAATCTTGAGAAAAAACAGGCAGTTTAAGGCTAATTTGTTAGAATTTTGGAGACTATAAACAAAGCATGGCTCCTTTTCGTAGACTTGTTTTGATAACCATCAGCAATACACCAGGAGAGAGATGCAAGAGGAGTGACGGGGATGTTTATGGAAAATATGATGACCACAAACACAAAGTATCAAAACAGGGTGCATTAATTATTCTCCATACCTTTACAGTCGTACATTCCTCGTCTTTCACGAATGCACAGGGCCACGGCTATGCATGTCTTTTTACAAGAATCGCAAGCGAAAACCCTTCGTGTTGCGCATCATCGCATGACATCATCGCATGGCGTCACATGAAGTGACGTCATGCGATGATGCCATTACAACATCGCCACTTTACAATGCCTCCATGATCGGCGACCAATCACGGAGTCAGTGCAAAACCAGTGAGCTGCAGAAAACTTGCAATCACATAACGTCGCACAGCGCCAAATTTCGTTACGTCACTATGACGTCACACGACGTGACGTATACAATGACGCCATCACGACATCGACGCTCTGGACTGCCTCCGTGATTGATGACGAAGGCAGTGCTGTTATGATCGGCCTGCCTGGCGTGGCGCCGCTTTGACGCATGAGACGTTGCGGCTAAGACTACCCTGATTTCTTCCGTGTCCGCGGTTTCAGAGATGCACCAAGAGCGGCGACAACACGAAAGTCGTTCGTCTAATTATCTCAGGTTGTCTGCGCCCCTCGTAAAACCCTTTGGGCACGCCTGACCGACTGACAGATTAGGAAGAGTTGTTGGCCATCGAGGCGGCTTGCTTTGTCGTCAAGGTGCCCCCGGCAAAGGGCCCAGCATCTGGGAACCGTCTGCGGATGCATTTCCCACGTTCTCCGTGACGTGTTTCCACAATTCGTGGTCTGCCTGGCGCCGCATACCCATCACTGCAACAGACTACGAAATTGACTTCCACGTAAGACTCAACGTCTTCGTGCTGTGCAGTGTAGTGCGCGGTGGGCAGTGTTTTTCCCTCGCCATGGGACGAACTGGACGTGCCTCTTTCTCCTTTCGTGGGTTGGGAAGGAGGCGGCGTTTCACCTTCCCCTTTTGGGGGCGGAGGTGAAGATGGAAATTTTCATTGGACTGTCCTGGCCTCCATTGTTTTTTCCTACAGGGAACCGTGGGAAGGCCAGGACATCAAATGCGAGCGCCGATGCGCTCCCGACAAGCTCTCACAAGTTCTCTCAAGCTCTCACAAGCTCCGAGAAGCTCCCAGAAGCTCCCAGAAGCTCGACAGCTTCCATGATGCTAACCCCATCATGTAGCAACACGCTACCTGTAAATAATGTAATAAACGTTACTGTTAACAGCTCCGGGCTCCTCTCCTCGACCTCTCCCCGGGACTCTGGCTGGCTCCGGTCCTCTGGGCAGAACCCTGATTACATCAGTGCTAAACCAGGTGAAGTGCAGAAGGCTTTCACGGGGTGGGGGGAGGATCAACACATTGACTGAAGCAAAAAAAAAGATGGCTTTCGCGTTCGAGTCGTCTTAGTCGAAAGCATAAGGGACCCTGAGTTTTTTAGGATCAGTGACACCTGGCAAATATTACGAATAAACGGAAGAATAGTTTGCTTATTTTTCCTTTCAGCACATCTCACAAGTGCACGCACTGTGTTCCTGTGCTGTTGCACATGAACAAAACAAGGCAATTAACCCTTCTATCAACAACTGGCTTGCCCCAATCATGGGGGCACAACGCAAAGTACAATGTGAAATATAGATATGGGCCTACCCCCATAGCTGAACTACCATGCTGCAGCCCGCGCAAATACGAACCGGGCAGAGGCGCAGCTTCATCCGGCAAAGAGGCATCAACAAGTTATGGAGATCGCCTCCGTCGACAAAGAGAGGAGCGACAAGTCTGCCCTCCTCCATGTGGAGGTCTAAAAAGATACCAGGCCGTGGCCTTGCACAGAGCTCAAACGCGCAGTGTGCTCAGCCCCAGGAGACTGGCGGCCATCCTGAGCGATGACAGCGTCTCGTCGTGTACGTAATGCGGCCTAGCTCAGGCGGGCCAGGACCACATTTTATGGGGATGCGACCGCCACCCGCCCCCTAGAGAGCTCCTGCAACTGCCCCCCTCACCCTAAGAGGGGGAAAAAACGTTGCAATGCCCAAAGCAGGCCACTCATTCCAGGCTGGAGGAATGGACGGCGACAGCCGCGGCTCCTTGGGCCCCTACCTAGCATCCCCCCATGTTCTGGCTCCCTTTTCCACCTTCCCTACTACTCAATAAAGTTGTTTCCTCCTCCTTGCTTGTTGACCGGTTTGAGAGCAAATTGTTCTCCGCGCCCAGACGTTTTTAAAAGCGAAGCATTTCTTAGCGAACTTCTGCGACTTTGAGCGTATCTATCTATCTATCTATCTATCTATCTATCTATCTATCTATCTATCTATCTATCTATCTATCTATCTATCTATCTATCTATCTATCTATCTATCTATCTATCTATCTATCTATCTATCTATCTATCTATCTATCTATCTATCTATCTATCTACCCGCCTACGACTTTGTGCTCTCCTGGTCGCTTGGTTAATCGAATGCACACCAAAGTTGGTATGGCGTAACATGACTGTATGACGAACATAAATGACAGGTCATAACATGAAAATCATGACACGCATGTTATGTACAGCATGATTTACATGCCACGCTCATGGTGCGCTGGCGGCCGTTTCGCTAGCTTGATATACACCAAAATTGGTATCTTGTGACGTGAATGTGTGACGAGCATAAATAACGAGTTAACATGAAAATCATGACACGCATGTCATGTACAGCATGACTTACGTGCCACGCTCATGGGGCGCTGGCGGCCGTTTCGCTAGCTTGATCTACCCCGAAATTGGTATTGCCTGATGTGACTGTGTGACGAACATAAATAACATACGAGTTACGATGAAAATCATGACACGCATGTCATGTACAGCATGATTTACATGCCACGCTCATGCTGCGCTGGCGGCCGTTTCGCTAGCTTTATATACACCAAAATTGGTATCTTGCGACGTGACTGTGTGAAGATCATAAATAACACGAGTTAACACGAAAATCATGACACGCATGTCATGTACAGCATGACTTACGTGCCACGCTCATGGGGCGCTGGCGGCCGTTTCGCTAGCTTGATCTACCCCGAAATTGGTATTGCGCGACGTGACTGTGTGACGAACATATAAACACGAGTTAACACGAAAATCATGACACGCATGTCATGTACAGCATGACTTACGTGCCACGCTCATGGGGCGCTGGCGGCCGTTTCGCTAGCTTGATCTACCCCGAAATTGGTATTGCGCGACGTGACTGTGTGACGAACATATAAACACGAGTTAACATGAAAATCATGACACGCATGTCATGTACAGCATGACTTACGTGCCACGCTCATGGGGCGCTGGTGGCCGTTTCGCTAACTTGATATACACCAAAATTGGTATCTTGCGACGTGACTGTGTGACGAAAGTAAATAACACGAGTTAACATGAAAATCATGACACGCAGGTCATGTACAGCATGACACGTGCCACGCTTATGGTGCGCTGGCGGCCGTTTCGCTAGCTCGATATACACCGAAATTGGTATCTTGCGACGTGACTGTGTGACGAACATAAATAACACGAATTACCATGAAAGTCATGGCACACATGTCATGTACATCATGACTTACGTGCTAGGCTCATGGTGCGCTGGCGGCCGTTTCGCTAGCTTTATCTACCTCGAAGTTGGTATTCCGGGACGTTACTGTGTGACGAACATAAATAATAGAAGTTAACATGAAAACCATGACACGCATTTTGCTAAACGACATACAAGACGTTGTATGCAGCTCTTTGCTGGCTGCTTCGCATTACATCGATTCCCACAATGCGTGGGATCTGCCGACTTTTTCTAATTGTAAACATGGTGACGCTGAGTGGTCGAAGAAGTGAGGGTCACCGGAAAAATTTCAGAGTATCGCATCTGTTTGCCGCGCGCCGCCGCCGGCGCGATTGGCTTCCTCGCATCACGTAGTAGTAAGTGGTTATTAAAAAAGGAAGAAGGAAGATAACAGTACCGACTCGTAACCGTCTGTCGTGACGACGACACCTCAACAAGTCGGCACGGGGATGGGGGAATGGGAATGAAAGATAGGGAGAAAACAAGGAAATAAGTAATAATTGTGCCCCCGTCGGAGCTGAGATCGCGCGATGCACGCGGCGCACAGGAAAGGCCGCCATGAAGGCCGCGAGAAGCAGGAGCGCCGCACGATGAAGGACCAGAAACTGGTAAAAAAAAAAGTCACAGTTTCGCCGCAAGGGCGAAGCAATGAATGCGATAGCAAGAAATTAATTCTATACGAAGTGAGGCTCGCCAATGGATACTCTCAGTTTGAACAGCGTTCCTGTTGCAAAGGCGGCCGAAGCAGCGAAGGAAACTAGCGTGCTTCAACTGTCGAGCTGTGACACTTGATAGTTCGCGCTCATCTTCTGTTTGTTCGTTTAGCGGCGTCCCTTCAGCTCGAGTGACTTTCGTACGCTCGGTAACATGAGCGCGGACATCACGGTGAAAGCGTGAAACATTCCTCTTCCCCTCACCGCGAGAAAACCGCGCGAGCAGACAACGGAAGGGCAATGTTCTCGCTGCGCAAATATAAGAAGCGAGCGAGCTCGACGACGACTTTTAAATGCCCCCGTCGTGCTGCTAGCGCCATCTCGCTGGTAATGAAGAAACGCTTATTATCGCCTGCCGTCTCTGAGTCCGTCCAGCGGTAAAGGGTATGTATATAACGCTCGCCGTTAGCTACGTGGAGGATCTGCGTTTCGTGGCGTAGTGGATAGCGCCACTCGCTGCGGAGCAAGAGGTCCCTGGTTCGATTCCGCGCTTCGGAAGCATTTTTCTGACTTATTTTTCTTTGGGACTTTTATATATATATATACATACTTATACATATACGGTGCATGACGGCGACGGGGACGGACATTTTCCAGCCGAGACTGTCCATATAATTGCTATCGCAATAAAAAAAAAAAGAACGCGCACCACACACGACGCGAGCGCGAAGCGCTCGCCGGAGCTCCGGCACTTGAGAAATCAAGGTCCGCTGAATGCATGGTGTTTAAATCCAGTGAGCCTTGTTTCACACACCATACACCACACGAGCGCGAGGAGCTCGTAGCCCCGGCCCTTTAGAAATAAAGGTCCGCTGAACTCGCGACGTTAGTCCAGTGAACGTTGTTGTGAGTTTTCCCGAGGCGCATTCCGCTGTCAGAGACGCTCGTAGAGCGCGCCGGACGTGAAGAACACGACGAGCGCACTCATGGCCCTCCCAAGAGCAGAACAGTGTGCCCTGGGAAATAGGAGCTCGTCGATGCTGGCAAGCCCCTGATCCCGTTATGCACGGACGAGCAAATGTGCTCCAGTGTCTCCGATGTGGCGCAATGAGAGGGGATCGCCCGCACCCCTCCGTCGGTGAAGCCGCTCCGTAGTCCTTGGGATGTCCACGCGAAGGTGGAGGAGGAATGAGCGCTCTTCTCTCGTCTGGCCGGTTGTTGGCAGGGGGCGTGGTGGCTTGCCGGCCGCAACACGATGGTCCGGGTGGCGGAAAGGGGTGACGGAAAGGGAATTCCGGTTCCGCGCCACATCGAAGGGGTTCACGGGTTCACCGTGTTTGTGGTGGGCGTGTCCGCCGCGTGCGCTGCCTTGGCGAGCTCGTCGGCGGCCTCGTTGTCAGGGGCTCCAATGTGTGCAGGTATCCACTGCAGGACGAGGTCACAGCCCTGGTACTGCACCGCCTCGAGCCTGCGCCCGACGCGTATGGCAAGCGGTGTGCCTCGGGAATACCTCGCCAGCAGCTGGCACGGGAGTCCGTGAGGATGGCAGCCGACGAAACTCGTAGCTGCAGGAGCGCATCCGCAGCGAGATCGAGCGCCGCCAGCTCGGCAACCGTCGATGATGCCTCACACACGAGGCGCCACTGGTTATGGAGCTCCAACGAGGGCACCACACACGCAGCAGCAGCTGACCCGTGGCGCAACGCTGATCCATCCGTGAACAGGTGAAGGCGTCCCGTTAAGCGCTCGTCCAGTGTGGCCGCAGTTTCCTGCCGAAGCGCGCACTGGCGTGGAACGCTTGCTCCTAATCCCGGGAACGCGCGTGCCGATGGTCAGTGGGCGATGCCTGTAGGGCGGGGCACTGCAGTCATGCACGTCCGGCGTGCTCGGAACCAGGGTGCGGAACGTGGCAGCAATCTGTCCCATCCTCGAATGCGCGAGCGAGTGGAGGCGAGAGACGAGAAGCTAGCCGTGTTGTGTTCGTTGCATTCGCTCGATGTGGTAGAAGGCACGTATGTCGGCTCGTAGGGAGAGCGGCATGTCGCGCGCCTCGGCGAGCATCGGACAGACTGGGGAGATGCGTGGCAGGCCGTAGTACTACCGGATAGCAGCTCGGTGCACCGCGTCCAGCTGCTCCCAGTTGTTGCGGTTGAGAGAGGCGAGAGGGAGGCCGTACAGGATGCGCGCTGCGGCCATGCCGTTGAATAGGCGCAGGGCAAGGGCCGGCGAACATTCGTTGCCGCGCGCGAGGAGTGCACGGGCGGCACCGGCGACCCTCCTGGCGTTCCTGCACTTTGCCTTCACCTCGGGAGTCCACCTCAGCCTGTGATCTAGCACCACTCCAAGATATTTAACCTGGAGCGACCAGAGGATGGTGGTAACCCGGAGTGTGAATCTCTCAACCTCGTAACGCGCGATGGAACTGCAGTGCACCATCAGGGCCTCGGTTTTCGCCGGGGTGAGCTGCATCCCCTTGCCGCTGATGAACGCGTCGATCGCGTCGAGGACGCAGTGGACACTAGTGCGCACGTACGGTCCGCTGTTTGTGGGACGCGCCGCGAAGACAGCAATGTCGTCCGCGTAAACAGCGACGCTCACATCAATCGGCAAGGCCCGCGGGATGTAGTCACCGATGTCGGCCAATGCGAGGTTGAAGAGGAACGGGCTTAGCACACTGCCCTGCGGAACACCGACACAAACGGGACACGGGTCACTGAGGGCTCCCCTCAGGCGCACACGCACTGTTCTATCGCCGAGGAAGGCAGCTACGTATGCGAGGAGGTGACCACTCACTCCCAGAGCTCGGACCGCGTCCAGTATGGTGGGGTGTGGCAGGGAGTCGAAGGCCGACTTGATGTCCAAGAGGACGAGGTAGCCGGTTTCTCCGTTGTGCCGAGCCTGTTCCAAGGTGGATATGACATCAGCAAGGGCGTCAGCAGTGGCTCGGGCGCGGCGGAAGCCGCACTGCGAGGGATGGAAGACGTCCATTACCTCCGCAATCCACTCGAGCCTCCCGAGTGCCATGGCCTCGAAGAGCTTGCCCGCTGCTGATGTGAGGGAAACCGGCCGATATGACGCGGGATCCGATGCGGGTTTGCCCCTCTTCAGCACACGGACGACGATGGCTTCGCGCCACTCTTGCGGCACGATTCCCGTGCGCCAAACGTCGTTATATGCGGCCAGTAGCACCGGAAGCTGCGAGTCGTCGAGGTTGCGGAGCATTTGGTAAGTTACTCCATCCCCGCCGGGCGCCAAGCGTCGCTTGCGTGAAGCCAGGGCGAGCCGATGCTCCCAGATGATTGACTCTGCATTGCAGAGAGCGTTCACTTCGTGGGAGACTCCGGTGCTGGGCAGGAAGCGGCGTGGCGTGAACCACTGACGGCGGTGGTGTAGCGGGAGCGGTGGGGGGCCAGTGGGGGCTGCAGGAACACTGAGGCACAGAGTGCCTGCCAGGAGCTCGGCCAGTTGTGCGTACGTGATGCCCCGGTGCACGGCAATGGCGAGGAATGGGAAACGCGCAACCAAGGGGTCGAGAATGGCCCCAAAAATCCTCCAAGCCCTCACCGGGCGTCTCGGGTCACCTAACGTAACGCACAGGCTTCCCCACGACTGGTCGTGGTGCCGCTTCGTATGCCGGTGACACACGGCATCAAGCCGATTGTAAAGCGTCCAGTGCTCGCTTCGGTCGGTCTTAATGGCGCGTCGTTCAAGTCTGCGGCGAACGCGCGTAGATTGAGTAATTTAATGTCCGGGACTGGTGCCCCCACCGGTACAACACATTTGCGCGAGGCCGCCTCCACACAGCGCGACACATGGGATAGAAAGGCAACGCCCGAAGGCGGGGAAGCAGCCGAAAGCTCGCGGAACCGGCCCCAGTCCGTCACTGTGTACGTGCGCGTGAGCACGCGGCGCCGATAGAGAGGTTCGAGAAAGAGTGGGAAGTGGTCTGAGCCCCATGTGTCAGCACATCTCCTCCACTCGTACCTGACTCGATCGCTGATGATGAAAAGGTCAATGGCACTGCGCTGCACACCGCGACGCACGAAGGTGGGCCTGCCGGTGTTTATCACGAGGAGGCCGGTTTCTGCAATAGAGTCCAATAAGGCCTTGCCTCTGAGATCCGTGCGGCCACTTCCCCACGCTGTGTGGTGCGAGTTAAAGTCACCGCAAATAACGAGGTCACCACGAAGGAGCCGCGCCAATCGCGTAACGAACGAGGTGTCCCACTTGTGCAGCGGCTCGACGTAGACACTCGTCACTGCCGTGTCGCACTCACCAACGCGCACTTTCACCGCGACACCCTCAACCCCACTGCACAGGACATTGGTGATGTCAATGGCACAGTGGGCGAGTCCGCGGCGCACGTAAATAGAAGCACGAGGGCGAGCGGGCGGGTGTGTACTGTCACTGCACACAACTAGCCCGCAACCACGCACTTCATATCGCGCGCCGCAGTGGTACGCGGTGAATCGAGGAAGTCTGCACTCGTCGCGCACACGGGCCTCCTGGAGTGCGATGACGTCGAACTCGTTGAGACGAAGGTGCTCAACGAGTTCACTGTGACGGCGGCGCAAAGAACGACAGTTCTATTGAAGGATGCGCGGCCGCCGTTCACAGTGTTTACTCGCCATGGTTGGTGAGTGCTTGTTGGGCCGCAGGCGCTGCAACGCAGAGCGAACGAGCGGGACAGTCCGGCGGCAGGAAGTCCAGCGCGGCTAGAACCGCGGCCGCGAGGACTGAGAGGGCCGTGGCGTGCTCCTTAGGAGGCATGGTAGGGCTCGGGGTCGGCGCAGACGAGCCACCAGCAGCCGCCGAGTATGAAAAGCCTTCTCGGGTGGCAGAGTTGTGTGTGGTTGCCGTGTTGCGAACAGCGGCAAGGCCCTCACGGCGCAACATGGGGCGGGCAGCGTCCTTGCGCAGCTCGAGGAGTTTGCGCTCCTCCTGTCAGCGCGGACAGCGGGGCTTTGTGGACGGGTGGGCGCGCCGCAGAAGAGGCATCGCGGACGCTGTGCGGTGCACTCTGCGCGCGAGTGAGGCCCTCCACAGCGCACACAACGATCCGGTGAAGTACACGAAACGGTCTCGTGGCCATACCGGCAGCACCTGTCACATTGCACAGGCCGTGGTCGTTGCGCGCGGACCGGGCGGCGTTCTTTGTAAAGTTCCACGGCCTCGAGGGGTTTGGAGCCGCGAAACTGAACCCTGACATTGCGCTCCGAGCGCGTACAGTTGAGGACGGGAAGCTGCGAGGCGATGTTGTTCCGTCTCCTCAGTGATGGCAGGGTCGACTAGAGCACTGCACGGGCCGGATTTTACGGCCCGGGCCCGGGCCGGGCCCGCTTTATAAAGACCGATCGCAGCGCGGGCACGTGGTTCCAAGCGCGGGTCCGGGCGTACATGACCGAAACCAGTCCGAGCCCGGCCCGGGCCCGGGCGTACTGGACCGTACCCAGCCCGAGCCCGGCCCGGGCCCGGGCGTTCATTACTAAACTAATCCAGGGCGCGTTTCTTCATTACCAGGCCCGACCCGGGCCCGCTAGAGGATATTAGTTGTTGATGATGATTATTAATGATGCCGCGCGCTTTGTAGCGGGCGATCGTACGGCAAATCCGGTGTGTGCACGCATCGAAATGTTGCTTTGCCCGCGGTGGTAGCTCAGCGGGTAAGCTGTTTCGCTGTTAAAGGGACCAACAACTGATTTTTCTCGACCCAGTTTTTTACGGCGCGACAGGAAGCTCACCCTTCGTAGCGTTTGTAGCTGCAGTGGTTTATCCGAAAAGCACGTAGTTATTTTATAAGCAGTACTTTTCGATCTGAAAGGCTCCAAACACGCATGGAGGCTTGCTCCAGCAACGCTCAGAATTGATAGCGATGCCGCTAGCCCTTGTGAAAGCTGTCGTTGTTCTGCTTTCGCAGGAGTTACTGTAACTCTGCTTAACCACCTTTATTTTGAGCTTTCCAACCATTTTTGAAAATAGCAAGCTGTTACAATGAGATGTGTGTCTTTATACACCTTCCCGGTATTTGTACACCGTTGTGTGCGCCTGCGCCCAAGGTTGCCTGCGCCTGTGTCATGGATGGCTTGTACCGGCGTCGTTGCTCTATCGGTACACGAGCCAAGCCAAGTAATCGAAAACGTAACTGTGCACATGCATGGCCGCACCGAGTAGCAGCGCGCGTCATTTATGAGACGAAGTGTAGGTAGCAAAACTATGTCGCTCCAAAATCTTAGCGACCTGGAAACTGCGTGCACGGTTGCATGAGCATGCTGAAAAGTTGCTCAGGACGCGCTGACGAGCATGGGATCATTACGTCTCGTGAAGGCAGCGCCACTTTAATGCATACTACTAACGCAGGCTTATATGTACATTATTATGGAGTAATACCTTTTAATATAAAGAAACGAACAATATTTGAATACTAACAAAAAAATCGTCGACCACGTACCGCAATCAACGGTCACGTGGCCGTCTTCATCGGATCATTCATGTTTTTCCCGCCAGAGGCGCCACAGGTCATTTTTCGCGACTGACTTTCCATCAAGAAATAAAAATATAAATCCATGTCTCACGAAAACAAACAGGGTTGGTTTGAGTCAGTGCAACGGACAATCTTTACATCAGTGGAGTCAACTCAATTCATATTCTGAACAGTTGCCGGTCCCTTTAAGTCCTAGGACGCGGGTGCGATTCCCGCGGCCACGGCGGCCGCAATTTGGTGGGGGCGAAATGCAAGAACACCCGTGTATATACTTATCTTTAGGTGCACGTTAGAGAACTCGAGGTGGGCGAAATTGATCCGATGCCACTACGGCGTGCCTCGTAATCATATCGTGGTTATGCCTCCCATGGGAACAACCGTGATGTGGCCCATTGTTAGTGCTGTTTATATATATATATATATATATATATATATATATATATATAGATATATATATATATATATATATATATATATATATATATATACGTGATCTGGCGTGTTTATAAGGAAGCCCACCACGATGTACTTGTTACTTTGACAAAGTCTGTTCCAGCAGACGAAAGGTTAGTGAAAATATACAGTGCCAGTCTATATCTATACTGGTGAAAAAAAATGCACTTCAACTGTTTTTCTATTTTTATTGCTAAGCTTTACTAAGAGCCAGCTCTTTGGACGTGTCACTTCAGCTTGTCACAGTATACCTTAGACTATGGAATCCATAACATTCGCGTGTGCTCGAAGGCCCGGCCCGCGGGCCGGGCCGGGCCCGTGCAGTGCTCTAGGGTCGACATTGTGGAGCTCTCACCGCCATATCCCTTCCGAGCGCATTGGGTGCAGGCGCGTTGAACGCAAAGCGTGGCCGGACATTTAGCAGTATCATGGTCCCTAGAAGTATTTCGTCGCCTTTTTAAACGCGTCATGCAGATGCCAGAGATAGCTCACCAGCAACCGAATGTAATCTGGGAATCTCGTTTATTTTTGTATTCCGTGAGGGAAGAATTAACGTCAAAGAGCATCGTTCTACGTGGCTGCATAGTTGGCCGGAATGAATTCCCCCACCTCGAAGAACACTCCTTTCTGCAGTGAACTACACAAACTTTGCTAGAAAAGCTCTCATGCGACAGGATACTTCACCTTTCCGGTTCGCTATGTTCAGCGATACTGAAAACTACATACCAGATACCTTTTTATTTGTTCGGCTGTTTGTATCTCGATCTGTTGAACAGATTGTGCATTTATTTCGAGTTGTAAGTATGTCACGCACGAGAGCGAAATCCAAGATTTATTAAAAGAATAACTGTTTACTGGTATACCTTGAAGGCAATTGTGGCATGATCATTTGCCATTGCGCAAAACAGAAGCGTGGACCTCTGTTGATAACTTGGTGTAAGGCAATGTTATTAAGCGTATTTTTTAATTTTTTGCAAAAGAAATGTTGCTAGTGCTGCATTGCGCCGAGCGTACCCTTACAATACTGTTTAGTGGATAAGAAATGGTCACAGCAAAAAAAAAGAAAAATGCCCCCACCTCCCCGAAGGGAATCGTGAGGAAATGCGAATGCATTTCTTGCGCCGAGAGTACACGTCGTAGTAATTTTAATGGCGTAAAGCTGGACACATCGACGCGCCCAAGTGTCTCCCTTTTGGGCGCCTCTTTCAACGAACGCTTCCTACGTGCGTTCGTAATCACCTCAGGGACGTTGCCACCGCCTTCAACGCTGCACAAACGCGTTTAGAACGCGCTGTTTTCAGGCTGTGCCAAGGCAGTACAAACGCTACAAACGCGTTTCAAGCGCACTGCATTGAGGCGGTGGCGCAGGGAGGAGAGAGAGCGAACGGCAAGAGAAGGAGCGGCGAAGCACTGCACCTACCCTCTCCTACACTCTCTCCACACACGCGGGAGCTCCGCCGAGCTCCCACTATGCGAGCGCCCTCACACGCCAGAGCGCGCTCCTCCTCTCCACTCACTCTCCGCTACTCCGCCCGCACCACCTGCTCCGGTTGCTAGGGGCGAGGATAAGCGCGCGCGCCCGCAGCTGTTGCTATGGGAGAGGGAGTGAGAGCGGAGAGGCGCGCGGACAACGCCGGATGCCTTACATAGCCCGACTAAGAAATGCATTCGCATTAAAAAAAATACGGCAGATCCCACTCATTGAGGGAATCGATGTCATGCGAGCCATAGGTCTATATACATATTGTGTTGCAGTAGCATGCGCTTTAAAAAATTCCGGGACGTGCTATTTCTGACCAAAAGGACATAAATCACTGTGCCAAGGAAGTTTTATAAGAGTGCAATATGAAAAAAAAAAGTTGAAATTAAAAGCAGTGCAGAAACCGAACCCCAGCTGTTTACGTGCTGGCAACGCATCAAAAAAAAAACGTTTGTCGGAACACAGCAAAATATTTGCAAATGCACTGCAACGTCGGGAATATTAAGGAGACAAAAAAGGAAATTAAACAATTAATTAGTGATGTGAACAATAATTTTTGATGGCCTATTTTCTACGTCTCTGTTAGGAAAAGACAACGTATTCGCAAAATAAAATGCACCTTACCTACCGCACGCCGATTCGCCCGTACGTTCGGCTGCTGGCGTTCGGAACGGAGACAAATACGTCACGCACAACTTCCAATTACCGTACACACACCACTTCTATTACACATAGCACCCAGTTGAACAGCAAGCTTGGTGCGCAAGCAAGGTATGCGTCAGCGATGAGTCGAAGGACGTAATGTTGAATCATAGAGTAATATAAAAAAGGTTAAGAGAGGACACTCCCGTAGGCCCCTGCGGCTGATTTGGGTTCGCAGCGCACCAAACGGAAGTGGGGAATCCTAACAGCCGCCTCAGAGATCAGAAATCGCAAAAAAAAAATTAAAAATGCCGATCTCAGAGGCCATTATTTAGCTATAGGTAAAATTACACGGCCCCCGAGACCACTTTTGTTCGGGATTGTCTCGGAGGTCACACACACACACACACACACACACACACACACAGATATATATATATATATATATATATATATATATATATATATATATATATATATATATATATATATATACGTTTGTAACGCGTTACTTGCATGTATCAGCGGTGACCAAATGATAGATACAAGGCAAGTTCGATTTAAGAATGAAAACTGTATTGAACTGAAATTACAAGCGAATCGGCGGGGTTACATGCGAAAGGAGAAAACGGGATTCGGTGCTGGAGCTCGGTTCAGTTGCGTCCGACGCCGCTCGTGTCTCGGCTCTCTCTCTTCTCCGGCGAGGCGTTGCTGCGCGTTCCGGGCTCGCAGTCTCACTTTTTGTTGTTTCTTGTGCGGGCCCGAAATGCTCCCGGTGAATTAGAGCGGCAGCCAGCGCTCCCCGGATCTTAGCCCGTCGTCTCTGTTTGGGCTCCAAGCACGTACGTTGTAAACATAGCGGCCGCACGAACTTGACGCATGTTGTAAACATAGCGACCGCGTGAACTTGAGGCACGTTATAAACACAGCGGCCGTGTGAACTCGAGTCCCGGCTGACACGGCCCTCCCGAAAATTGCGCCTGTCAGGCGCGCGTGTCGTTCGTCAGCGATGGTTCCGTAACCTCTAGGAGCGGTTCCTTAGATCTCCGAGGCTGCTCCACGTTGACGATTTTTTTAACACGAAAGTGTTTTATGCCGGGGTCCACCAAGACTTCAGTGACGTATTTCTGTCACGGAAATGACGTGGAAAAAATATACACAATCAGATGGCAAAGAAAAAAAGGTACCATCAACGGGCATCGAACCCACGACCGCTCGGTCCGCAACAAAAGATGCCGGGCACGCTATCCACTGCGCCACGGTCACAGACTCCACATGCTTTACGAACGCGCCTTTTATATCTACCACTCTCCCGGTCGGCTGGGTGGTGTTGACCTCTGGGAGTGCTAAGGTAAAGTAATTCGTCATTGCTGTGGCCTCCGCGACTAGCACCTGCAACGCGTTACGCGTCCGTCCCATTCGGCGCGTTTTCAATAGAAGTTGAATTTTGTCAATGCCTTAACACACCGCGAGGTGGCGACCTTTGCCCAAGCGTCGTAAAAGCGTCGGCCTCGCTCAGCATCACGCCAATACAAACCAAAAATAGCTCTGCGACGCGCGCCTGCCTCACCTGGCTGTAACACCGCGTTCTATGCTCACGCGCTCGCCCCGAGAAAAATCGCGGCCGGGCTACCGGGGCGGCAGGACGCGCTTTGCGTTTCCCTCTGGTCCGGCCATGGTGTTCGATCACATTTTAACATGCCGCGGGATGGCGACCAAGTTCTGCGTCCAATATGTGACGCTCTTCTGGCTATCACACCTCGTGCTCTGATTACGCTTTCACCGTTAGCTACTACAGCTACGACAAGGGTTTGTTTAATCATTTAACATGGACGTTAGTCGTCGGGATGGAGATGTACCACCAATCATCAAAGTGGGTGCATAAACGTTAAACGGCGCCATTACTGCCAGACATCAATATACATTGTGCAAACTCTCTTATATCAATGTACCGTAAGCATTCAGTTATTTCTGTAAGGGCACGCTTTACTTTCGTGTTATTCCGATTCCTATAACGGAGGGATCAACCGTGTTTTTTTCTTGCCCGCTGCGTGGGGTACTCTGTTGATCTCGGCCCTGTAGTGTTTCACGGCGTTGACGATTGCTTGGTGAGCGTCGGTCCACACGAAAAGAACGTCCTTCGCCAGAAGGTGCCGTAGCTTGTGCGTGAGTTTTGCAAACTCCGGTATGAACTTTCGGTAGTGGTTAGCGAACTGAAGGAAGGAGTACAGTTTCTTTGCGTTGCGATGCGGCTCGAACTTCTCGACAGCGGTAACTCTGGAGTCGTCCAGTGTTCGTCCTTCGGCGAAGATCACGTAACCCAGGAAAGATACTTTGTCTTGAATCAACTGGTATTTCCGGAGATCCATCTTCAAGCCGTTGATCACGACTCTCCTGAGTGCTTCGTTCAGCAAATCCAAAGCCTCCCTCACTGTTGTGGCTCCCTGCCCGACATCGTCCATGTACATGGATGTCCTAGGTAAGCCGTCGAACGTGCGACGCATGACTCCTTGCATGGTTTGAGGAGCCTTGCAAAACCCAAATGCCATTCGGAGGTATTCGTACTTTCCATCTGGAGTGACGAATGCGGTCTTGTGGACGTCATCTGGCTTCATTCGTATCGTCAGAAATGCCGTCTTCACGTCCAACACAGTGAAGTAAGCCGATCCGTCACGCATGACATCGTCAACCACGTCCTCCATGACAGGGCTTGGATAAGAAGGGTTGATGGTTTTCTCGTTGAGCTTGCGATAGTCGTGTACCATTCTGGTGGAGTCGTCGGGTGGTGTGGTTGGTCGACGACTATCGTCCAGGGGCGGCGCCAGGATTTTTTTACTGGGGGGGCACCCACGACAAGTGGGTTCCTTCAGGGGGGCAGGGAGGCTGGGAACATATGCATTGTATTTTGAGTATGCTTGCTCTTGGGGGGCAAAGGGGGGGCAGGCAGAAATTTTGGGGAGGCTGGAGCCCCCCCAAACCCCCCATTGGCGCCGCCCCTGCTATCGTCGGAGCGCCGTATTCGCTTTCGCTCGGCCTTTGTTGAGGTAATCATTCATTTGCTCTCGTCTGAACTTGCGATCAGCTGGTGAGCACCTATACGGCCTCGATGATACGGGTATATCGTCTCTGAGATCGATGCTGTGTTCAGTGTGAGGACACACTCCCAAAGTGTCAGCTTTGGAGGTAAACGCTCGGTGATGCCTTAACAGAATGGCGCGAAGTTGGTCCCTCTCTGCTTCGGTGGCATCCTTTGTTATCCTCCGTGTGGCGTCTTCAACCAGACACGTGAAGTCTTCGTCGGGTGCGGCGCATTTCGTGTTGAGGCGCACGAACCCGTCGTCCTCGGAAACGCTCTCATTCAATTGCCGGCAGAATGACGCGATAAGCGTTTCCCCGGTGCGGTGCGGTGCGCCTTGTTTCGGGGGTGGCACTTCGGACGATGAAGTTTTCCCGGTGGTCTCGACTGGGACGATGGTCACATCGTTTGACGTGTGAAACGTTACGTCAACGCTGGCGACTCGTCGCCAGTCCGAGCCCAAAATCAGGTCGATGCCGCTGGGCAGTTCCGTTACCACGACGTCTTCGAGTCGCACATTCGTGGTACCCAGTGTCACATCAATCGTCGCAGCGAGAGTTGGACGTATGCTGCGGTTGAGCACTTCAATGTCCTCGCGCGAGACCCATGCGTGTGTGCGAATGTCGTCAGTTAAGGCGTTGGCACTCATGATGGATATGTTGGCGCCACTGTCGATGCATACGCGGACGGGTCGGTTGTTAGCAGTACCGGACACGATTGGTAATGTGCCGCCCGTCGAATGCAAAAAACAGTTCGCTTGCCTCGATGATGTAGCCCCTGTTCCGTAGCTGCTGTTGTCCCTCTTCGCTCGTTTCTCGTCCGCCCTGATCGTTGCTGGCGTTTTCGGCTTGCCACAATCACGGGACAGGTGACCGATGTCGCCGAAGTTGAAGCACGAACGAGCAGAGGTGGGCCGCGGGCGCGGAGCACCCGAAGAATCACTGCGCGAGTTGGCCGTCGGCAAGTTGGCAGAGTTGCTGGCTGGTACCCGCTTGCTCGAACCCTGACCACTGCTCGTTGTCGACGGTGGCGGCTTCTTATCGTTATCGACACACACAGTCATGCCTCGCGTCAAGCAAAGCCGCTCTGTCGATAAGTTCAGTCACGGTGCCGCAGAGTTGTGCTGCCAGTGGGTTGGCCCATGTGTCGTCCTCGATGCCGCTGAGAATGAGGGAAATTCGTTCTTCCTCTGCTAGACGGTACGGCGCCTTGTTGAGAATAGCGTTCTTTGAGTACATGTACTCGACGATGGTCTCATGGCTCTGAAGGCGTCGCTTCGTCTGCAGTTCGAGGAACTCCTGCATTGTCAGCTTACGTTTGAACCTGTGAGTGAGCGCTTCCTTCCATTGCTCCCAGGTGTCATGCTGTGAGCCGTAGGCGCTGTGCCAATCCTTGGCAGATCCCGTCAGGCGGCTCGCTGCCGTCACCAACGTGAGCGATGGCGTCCAGTGGGCGAGCGCTGCGATTCTCTCCACTTGCGCAATCCATTCGTGGGCACTTTGTTGCGGTGTCCCATCGAATGTGGGGATTGAGGATGACGTGTCGCTTGTGGAGTGAATCTGGATCGGGCTCGTCGTCGGTGGACCTCTCGACAGCGAGTTGGCGAGCAGGGCCTGCGTGTTCACAAGCGCGGCGAGGATCTGGGCCATGGATGGTTCTCCCCCGTGCGTTGAAACGGTCGGCGCGGCGGGGCATTCCGCGTCTTGGTTGGTGCCGTCGTTCGGTGGCGATGACTGCGTCGAACCCGAGGACATCGTTGTGTCAGCGGGGACGGAATGATGCAGCCCGTGGGTTGGAGTCGTCACCCGTTTCGTTGGCAATGAAGCGTTGTGACTGGCGTTGTACGATGTCTCACGTTTTTCGCTCGTGGTCGCGCCGTTGAGCTGGGCTCGCAGACTGTTCATCTCCGCACGAAGCCTTGCGTTGTCGGCGGACAGCGTCTCCAGGTGCGCCTGCCTGTCGTCGTCGTCGGCAGCCTGGTCGTTCGTTGATGAGTCCGTCGGCTCCAGGGCTTGGCGAGTGGTGTTGTCGCGGATGAGTCGTGCGATGAGCTCGTCCTTTCGTCCGGAACATCGTAGACCTCGTACTCTCAGCTCGTCGACGAGTTGCTTTTTCGTAGCGGCGGCCATCGTGCTGCTATCGAGGGTCGTGAGCAGGCTTTCGACGATGGTCACTTCCGAGTCTGATGATGATGTACGGCGTGGCGTCGCTCCGTCTCGTGGCGTCGTTTTTCCTTCCCCGTGCAGTTCGGTCGATTCGCATCCTGTCGACTGCGCCATGTCAGCGGTGACCAAATGATGGATACAAGGCAAGTTCGATTTAAGGATGAAAACTGCATTGAACTGAAATTACAAGTGAATCGGCGGGGTTACATGCGAAAGGAGAAAACGGGATTCGGTGCTGGAGCTCGGTTCAGTTGCGTCCGACGCCGCTCGTGTCTCGGCTCTCTCTCTTCTCCGGCGAGGCGTTGCTGCGCGTTCCCGGCTCGCAGTCTCATTTTTTGTTGTTTCTTGTGCGGGCCCGAAATGCTCCCGGTGAATTAGAGCGGCAGCCAGCGCTCCCCGGATCTTAGCCCATCATCTCTGTTTGGGCTCCAAGCACGTACGTTGTAAACATAGCGGCCGCACGAACTCGACGCATGTTGTAAACATAGCGACCGTGTGAACTCGAGGCACGTTATAAACACAGCGGCCGTGTGAACTCGAGTCCCGGCTGACACATGCATAAGTAGCTTCGTGTAAGCCACACCGCCAGAGCGGCGAGCACACAATGCCATTGTTTATGTAGACATGACAATCATTGGGAGAGAAGAAACATTTTATTTCATGTCACATTCTCAGTAAGTACATCATGGAAAGGTGCAAAGGGCTACCTGTCGTCTCGCGGAATCCTGAGCCACTTAGTACCACGCTCTCTCCCTGTCCTGCCGTTGTTGTTGCACCACGCAGCGCAGCACTAGCTGCCGTAGTACTTGACTCCGGACGGCATTACCTGGAAAAAGAGAAAAAAGTTGATCGTATTTTCTCTGGCCTTCGCACAAATTGTCTCCGACACACTTCTCAGCGCCCTTTCGCGAAAAACAGTCCCAAGCAGCTGCCGCAGTGAAAACAATGCAACCTTCGGTGCATGAACTACTGAGGCAGTATTTAACGAGAATATTACGTCGTTGCCACGGCCAACGAACACAGTTCTCATTTCTCAAGTTCTCTCTAATTCGGCTCTTAACATAGGCGTCAAGCAAACTGCGAATACCACAAATAACGATTCTAAGCATAACTGAACTCTTTCACCCATTTGCACACCCATGCAGTGAATTAGAACTGCGTGTAACGGCATTGTATGCACAAAGAAAACCTGACGACGCAAGCGGCGACTCATTTTTGGCGCCAAGAAACGATTTCTTCGCTAACGTGCTGCGCAGCATTTCAAGTTGCTATTTCTTAATGCAAAGCAATTCACGAGCATCATACGCGAAGCGTGAAGCACAAAGAAGCTTTCGGCGCTAAAACACAAAGTGCCTCAAATGTCAACGTAAAGCTGTAGAGACGAATACATTGCAAAGTAATGAAGGGAAGAAAGAACCTAATGAAGGCGTTCTTACCAAGCAGCCGCCAAGCAGAGTGACTTCCCGGCAGACGATCCCAGTGAATTCCACGGAGCACGTAGAGCCAATTTTATATGCGTCGCCGCGTCGTCTTGCCAGTCTTGCCGTGGTCTTGCCGGCAAACCTGACCATATATGGTCATGACAGCTACCAATCGATGATTTCGAACTGTCCAATCGCAGACGATAAAGACGATAAAGACAGCGGAAGCCACTGCCGCAGCCACATAGTCTGACAAAGACAAGTAGATGTATCGTGAACCAGAAACGATACTGCAGTAGATAACTAGTACGCGCGTTCTCTTGGAAACAGGGAGTGACGTGTATAACGGCTGGCGGGAAGCTGCGTAGCTCCGCCGCTTATAGTGTCCACTCTTGTCATTTTCTGTTACTCTATGGTTGAATGTTCTCGATGATGTTCTAGAGTGCGCTATGAAGTCAACCTGAATACCGACATCAAAGCTAGCGCAAACAGTCAAGATATCACCAAGTGTAGAAGTAAATGGCATTTCGCACGAAGTCACTGCGCTAATGCAACTATGTTTACAGCTCTGGACCTAGCGAACACACCCGGCCGTGACACGAAAAGAGACCGAGGAAGCCATGAAGAGTTCGCGAGCACATGGCAACATTTGCCGCACGTTTAATTAGTTACACCGCTTACCGCGCAGTCGATTCATTACTGTCGATGACTCGAAATCACTTCTGGTACCCTCTTGAAGAAACGCACACACATATTGCAGTTCCGCCGAGCGTAACACGGCATCGAGGCGAAAACGTGGGTCACTTCTCAACACACGCTAGCAACGCGCCGGACAGTCTGGAAGGGAAATCGCCGCCGCCGCCGCCCAATGTTGCCCGCGTGCAGCCTACCTTTGCGGTACTCTGAAATTTTTCAGTGACTCTAGAAGTCGTTAGGCAGAGGAAATTTTTCAGATTGCTTTTAGCAGTGGCGTTGAAGGAAACCATCTTGACGACGAGGATTCTTCACTGGACGTAGAAGGCTGTGAAAGCACCGAGAGTGACTGCAACGATGAACGATCAGCTGCTTACTCACGAGGAGCGGTGTTGCAGTGGTTGCACTTCACGTCCCCTTTAATGTTCTTTCACGCTAGTAAGTCACTTTGATTGTATTTAATGTATAATATCCTTGAGCGATATCAAAATAAAAACATAGGTTTTCTTGTGCATTGCACGTAGCGCAATTAATGTAGATATTATGAAACGCCGCATGCCGCAAACAGGCTCGAGCTCGACCAGCGAACCGAAATGGTTAGTGCGATGAAACATGCAGTCACAGCCACAATGCACGCCTCTCGGCTAACTTCTCCCGTACTTCGCCGGTACCTTCCGAATGGCACTGTGTATTTTTCGCAGTTGCGAAAAGCATACGTGTGCATTCTTTTCGATATTTATGTTTCGATCGTGCTGATCGAGCCTGCAACATACGAGTGAAGTAAATTGCACATGGCTAGAGTCTCAGCATGGCTGTGACAGATGCGCTACTCAAAAGGGTGTTGAATGCTTGTGTTCCGTTGAAGTGACTTCGCGTGCCTGACTGCGCAAGTAATGACGATAGCGTAATATGTTTGCAAACCATCACCATGTACGTTAAATATGCGGTTCTGTGCAGCAGCAATGGCGCTGCTCGCTGGCGGCCTACTACTGCGGCAAATCCGTCAGCCAGGCTCGGCACGTACTACCTCGGAGTGACGTTCAGGTCATACGCCAATTCCAGTTCATGCAGTTTTCTGTAGCCCACTCAGGATTTCGCAAAGCATCGTTGATGCAAAGTAACAGAGCTGAAATATAACCTTTCATACCGCAGCAAATAATTAGGTAGCGAGCACTTTCCATGGTTTGGGAAAGTATTTTGGTCTCATATCCATTTCAGTGCAGCTCATGACTTCATCCAGTGAAAGTGGCACGGGCCATACGTCCGCACGTCTTATCTGTTCCTATGCTAACAAACGGGTTGACCCTCCTCCGGGCGCCATCTTGAATATAGTTCGTGGGAATTGCGATAACAGAGCGTTTACTGGGGATAGGCGCTGCCGGCGAATGCGGTTGGTCGCCGGATTTGGCAGCGGTGGCAGTAAGGACACGTTCGCGCATGCGCTCCTCATCGGCCCGGAGCACTGCTATTCAGCAATAGTGACATTGTGACGCACCACAGATGCAATCCTAGAGCTCTGCGCGTGCGTGGAAGCGGGGGAGGCAGCGTTGTGGCGAAAGGAGGCGCGCCGGGGATATTACCAGTTACAATAAGAGCAGTAGCGCCGCTCGACGACGTGACGTCACGAAGCGGCGGCGGCGGCGGCTCGCCACCGAACAGTGAAGGCTAGCGTAGTAACGTCTGCTTTGCGCTGGTCTTTTCTTTCGCCAGTGTTCCTCTTTCGCGCCTAAGAATTCCTTTCGCAGGAGTGAAGGAAGTGCGTGCGAATACTTATTTATTTCTTCTCTGGCGAATAGTAAAAGAGGGCGCTCGCTATTAGGAATAGCAAGCTCTTGAACATAGGTTTGCTGAGCTTACGTCCGGTATTTCGGCTCGCTGATTAATAGGCAGAAATAGATGTATCAAATGTCCACATAATTTTGTTCATCGGCTGATTGATATATCGACCACAAAGAATTCCGAATACGTTGCCGCACCTCGAAGATAATTGTCCTTGCGTAAAACATCCAGGGAAGTTCGAATGAAAAGAAAGAAAGCGATCCCTAGGAACAAGCTAACGCTCGACGTTTAGAAAAACTGCAAGGTTAACTGTTCGTGCGAAAATGCGCATTTTCCATACCTTCTCGCGTTGGGTTTGCCAGTGGTAGGGAAACTCATCGGCAGATATAAATGAAACAGATGAAATCTCATAGCAGGTCGCGCTTAATTTATAAACGATAACGGAAGACTGATTGCCTCTTGTCTGAACAACATTATTTACAGCAGAGCCAAATGAATCCCAAAGCTATTCATAGCTCAGCGTTTCCAGCTTTCCCGTCTTTGATTTCGATTCAGCTTCTGAAATCTTATCATTCATTCCGCTGAAAAAAAATGCATGAGAGTGTTCGTGCTGCACCGTAACACGTGCTTCAGAACCAGCCCTCTAGCGTGTCCATCGTCGCAGGTGTGAAAATCTGACGACTCGCCGTTGGTCAGTGCTTCGCGCTGGTTTGAGAACTTTAAAAGTTCTTGTTTTGGCAATTGCTCTATGACTGCATAACTATCCGCCACAGCACTTATGACAAACAGCGCCGAATGCAGGAGATCTCCTCGGTCCATTGCTCTGATGTGGGTCAGAGTGCTTCTCTGCAGCAGAAACTGAAATTTCCTGTAAATGCCTCACTGCATTTATGACACTTGAGTTTCTTCAGGGCGGTGCAGCATGCCTTGCCACACACAACGACACCGGGGTTTTGATAGCGACAAGTATACGTTGCAACCAGGCCGTGAGGCTTCCCTCTGAAAGTGATGCCATTGCTCGTCTTCGTCAATGGCATTTCTCGAAGTTGCGATCGTCGTACTTCTAATCACGCTGGGAGGTACATGGAGAAAATTCTGCAGGACAACTCACTTTGGAGTACTGCGAAAAAGTCAAGCCACGTGAAATTGCGCAAAGCCACTTTCTCGCGCCTCGGGGTGCCGTAACTGCCGCGACACTGAGGGACGCATCACTTGATCTGTGGGAGGAATTCAAGGTCCCACACGCGCTGCAGCAAGGTGTTTATAATTCCATGTGCCTACAAGTGTGAGCCCGCTGTGTTTGGGTTTCCGTGCCTTTCAGTTGACCGCTGCCAACATTTCCGTCGGGGCACTCTCTTGCGGGAAACGGTGTTCGTGCATTACCAAATACAAATGTTATACTTACCAGAAACAAATCCTTGAAGATTTCCGCAACTTGAGAGAGGATGGTCGTGTTCAAATGGACAAGGAAGTATACAAAAATCCAGCGGAGGCCTGATATGTAGCTCTGCCGGCAGACAAAGAAGAAAACGCACGTTGTCATTGCGTGCATGTTGCGACAGCCATGAGCACAGCAAAACGAAAGCTGCTCCCAGTGATTTGCCAGATATCTTGCGCAGGCTGATATCATTTCATGCCTCATTGCCCCAGCTTTCGTACTCGGATGCGCTTCCTATCCTCATTCTGTTGCTTTAACTGACCACAGTTCGCTTGTACTGCGCGTTGTGTGGTCCGCCCAAGACATTTTTTTTTCTTTTAATGCTTTTCAATGAACTAGAATGATGGCTGTTCGTTCACTGCTCCTTTATGCTCTTTTCAAACCTCTTAAAGGTGCCCCCAAACACTTTCTGAACATAGTCAGAAAACACTGTCGATCAGTTTCCAAGGTTCCTGCGAACACGCGAGCCAAATAAGCACGGAAGCTTGGGTGAGTTTGTAAGACGTGGTGGAATAACTTGACAGCGCCTTGTTGAGTGCTCTTTCTTGTCTTTTCGGCGCTGTGGAGTTATTCCATCATGCGAGCTGGATATTATTGCATGGCGCGCAGCAGGGAATTTACACTTTCGTGTCGGAGACAGCTAGAAATCGCTTGCTCTCCTTTCGGCAAACTACGCACAGTCGCGCAGTACAGTTGATCAATCTAAGCAGATTCACTGTTCCGCATTAATGTCCCTTTAAGGTGCACTGCCGATTAAACAGAGCCCTTGCGCGTGGCATGCACGTACCAGAAGCCTCCTTGAAACGCAGATGTAAACTTTAGACAGGACGCACTCTAATTTTGTTATGTACAGCCCGCAGCAGGTGCGTTGCTGTTGCGCAAGCCCGAGCGAGGCTGGGTCACGCGCCGATGACGTCAGCGCCCTGTTGAAACGGGAAAACCGGAAGCACGTTCGCCGAGCGCGTTTTCTTTGACCAGTTGGTGGTTCTGCATTGCTTCTATTTTTCTGTTCTCGCAATGGCTGGTACAAATTGTAAACAAGTTTTGTGCGTTGAAGCAAAGGCCACGGTTATCACCGAGCTAATGAGCGCTGAAAAGAAGGCGGCTGTTGTTGAAAGATTTCATCGAGCTACGCCGAATACAATTGCTCTGCGTTTTTATTCGCAATATTTCCGGAGTTTATTGGTAATTTTCTGTTGTCTACAAAGTGTCATAAGCCAAGGGTGTTGTTATATATCTATTTGCACCGCTGAAACATACGAACCTCAACTTAACAAAACTTGCGATTTCACCACGTTTTCGGCTGCGATTAGGGTTTCGTTATGTCGGCTGTAGTCGAAGGCTTCGGCCACGTGGCGAACGACACGCTCATTGGCTGGTTTCATGATCGCAAGAACACCCTCGGCAATAATCGCGTTGCTTGTTTCGACTTGAATAAATGAAGCACTCTCCACGAAGAAATGCCGAACGAATGATTTGCGTACATTAGCACTTCCGGTTGTCTGCTTTCACGCGAAGCAATACACGGCGTGCTATTTCCAGCACATCATGTCTGAGTGGGCCACTTGTCTTGTACAAATCAAATAGCCAGATTTTCGCACAAGAATAGCGCCTCAAGTTCTGCATATACTTACCGTGGCCGGGTGCCGCGCAATGCCGACACGTTGTAATACTGAATGCGTTCAAAGAAAAGATCGAGTATGAAGAACGCCATTGTTTCCTATCCCTGCGGGCCATAAACCTTATGCAGCCACGACTCTATACGTAGGCCTGAAAGCTTACACGGCCGGAACGAAGCTGTTTTCAATTGAACCTCCATACAAGCCTTGTCTCGGCCAGGCAACCTCTTTTGGCTGCGGCAGACTCCACATAGCGCTGCATAGGGCGCCTCGATGTGCCTGCCTCCTCCGCTACAGAGTGGAGACACTGCTTTTGTTGGCGCCATCTTGGTTTATACGTTCCCGTTCGCTGGCACTGCCTGGCATGCAGCGATGGAGCGCTTTCAGTAAAATGCAGGGAAATTTGGCTCAACTTATCCTAGGGCTCGCACCTATATCGTTGGTAACCAATAGGTTAGGCATTTCTTAGTAAAGCCGAAGCATTTCATGGTGAACCAAAGGCATTTCGGGCGTATCTTTTTCTCTCTCTCTAACTGGCCGCGTAGGTCGTGGCCGTTCGATTGACTTGATGTATCCCAAAATTGTCATCGCATGACAAGCGCCTATGACGAACATAGGTGACTGGTTCAGGCTAGAAAATCATCTCGTGTGCGTCATGGCATACACGACCCGGTCATGGTGCTCCAGCGGCCGTTTTATCAATTTAATGTATACCGATAATGGCATGACATGACAACATCGTAAGACGAACGTAAATGTCTGGCCCTCACATGAAAATAATGTCATGTACGTCAT